>NW_006921784.1:5669428-5688392 GCF_000298275.1 Orycteropus afer afer
GCATGTACATTTCAACGACACTGGTTACCTATTTCTCATTGTGCCACCATTCTTGCTATCTCTACCCATATTATTTCACCATTAACTTAAACTCTCTACCCCTTAAAATTCTTGTATGTACTTTAGAGTAACTCTTATCATTTTGATCTCATGTGGATAATTCTTTTAAAGAGAACAGTGTGCAAGACAGACATTCCTTATTAGTTGAGCTAAACTGTTCTTTGATTTAAAATTGACTTTCATGAAATATTTTTGGTTCACAGTTTAAAAGATTATTCCTGAGCAGTAGATTCTCAGTACTGCTGTTCGTTATTTTATTTGAAGTTGGGTGCTTTCTCATTCCTCCTCTGTGAAACTGCTTTATTCCAGCTATATCTGCCTCCAGTTCTCATGCTCAGAAGCATTTTGCCTTCCTCAAACTGAGAATTAAGAAGTATTTTTCAGTTGGTTCCTCCAAAAAAGGTACAACAGAACATATTTCACCTTTCAAAGATATATACTGAACCTTCCAAGAATTCTTGGGTATCTCAAATGTTAATTAAAAACTCTCAAAATTCTTCATTTTCCCAAATATACAGGAAAATTAGGATGATTTTTCCCTCCTTAAAGGCATAAAAACTTTTAAAAGTATCTATATGCATAAATCCACCCAGACATAGTTATGATTTTTTTAAAAATTTTTATTGTGATTAGGGTGAAAGTTTACAGAACAAATTCATTTTCTATACAGCAGTTCATACACATTTTGTCTCATGCCACTGACTGCAATTCCCCTCAGTGTAACAGCTCTCTTTCCCATTTCCTCTCCATAGTTACCTCTTCCCTGTGTCCTTCCCCTCCCATGCACTCCTGCCCCGAGGTATCTCCCTGTGCAAACACTGCCCTTCTGCTCTCCCATAACTATGTCTGGGTGGATTTATGCATATAGATATTTTTTTCTGGCTTTTTTAGGATATATATCTAGTGATGGGATTGCTGGGTCAAATGGTATTTCTAATGCTAACTTTTTAAGGAATCACATACTGCTTTCCATGGTGATTGTATCATTTTACAGTTTTACAGGATATTTTTGATGATTCGCATATAAGAGAATCTTTTAACACGATACTACATAAGTTCTCTTGTATTAATCATCCCTTTTCTTAGTAAAACCTGGGAATGGCTTGCTTGATATATAGCTGTGTCCTTTCCTTAATAAAAACTCTGAGTCTTTTGAAATGCAATGTTTTGGCTACCATTTCAGCTCTGCAGAAACATGGTTTCATGATAAACCCAACAAAAAGCATACTGGAAGCAGCCCAGAAGCTGACTCACCAAGGAGTAATGACACTTTGAAGGGAAGGCCTATCCCAGGATCGTATTTCAAAGCTTCATGCTATGATTACATCAATGAAAGGCAGCCAAGAAATCAAGATGAGATCTTGCTTGAACCTCCTGGGAATAATGGTGCATAGGTAGGAAGGACTTACGTAGTGAGCAGTGTGCAAGTAAAAGTTTTTCCCCCTAACATTCTTGTAAAATTTTGGGGTGGGGAACAAGTTGAGGATTCAGAATAGTCATGGTCTTTGTGGGGCTGCAGTGCCCTTTTCTTCTGTGGGCCTTAGTGAGAATAGTCTTAAAGTGACTAAGGGTTAACTCAAGAAGCTCAGTGCAGTATCAGTTTTCTAGAGCTAAGGGAATATACTTAGCTCAGTAGTAAGCACAAGTATCATGTTTATGTCAGACACTGTAGCTACTGTTTCCTGCTACAGACCAGAAGAAACCAAAGCAAGACTAGAATCAGTTCAGTTTTGAGAATAGACCCTTTTGCCTACTAGCATTTCACCTTTTAGGAATATACATACATATGTACATATATATAAATGTATGTATACGTACATATATATAAATGTGTGTGTGTATGTGTGTGTGTGTATGTGTGTGTATGTGTGTGTGTGTATATGTATATATGGAGTTCTGGTGGCATAGTGGTTGAAAGCATTTGGCTGCTAACCAAAAGGTCGGTGGTTTGAACCCACCAGCTGCTCTATGGGAGAAAGATGAGGCAGTCAGCTTCTGTAAAGATTACAGCCTTGGAAACTCTATGGGGCAGTTCTTTTCTGTGCTAAAGGGATGCTGTGAGTTGGAATCCACTCCATGGCAGTGGGTTTGGGGTGTGTGTGTGTGTGTGTGTGTGTGTATAAATGAAGGTAGGTCTGCTTAACTGTTGTAATGTGCCTTCGAGTCAGACTCGACTCATAGTGACCCCTCCTTGGATTTCCGAGGTGGTACCACTACAGAAGTAGATTGCTCAACCTTCCTTCTGAGAAGTGTGGCTGGTGGTTTTGAACTGCCAGCCTTCTGGTTAACAGTCAGGTGCCTTAGGCACTACATTACCAGAGCTATAGTACTGTGAAATTAAGTACTAACTGATTTTATTTGTGGGTTGAAGTGATTGCAACTCTATTTCTAAATCCAATTTTATAGTCTTAGATTTTTCTATATGGTAAATTACTCTTTTTAAATCACTATCAAAGGTCACTTAACTGTTGGCTTCATTTGAATTAGGAGCCATATGCCTTCTTCATGCTGTTGAAGGTTGTCTCAGAGAGAAAAAGAAAATGCCTGATTGACCTGAAAGTATTTTTCAGAGATCAAGCTAAGTGAATACGCGACAATGAGGAAATGACCTGTTTTGATTATTGTAGAACTTTCTATTTTGCAGTAAAAATTGTTAAACATGATGTTGTTGTTATGTGCCATTGAGTCAGAACCTACTCATAGCGACCCCTTCTTGGGTTTCCGAGGCAGTATCACTACGGAAGTAGATTGCCCCATCTTCCTTCTGAGGAGTGGCTGGTGGGTTTGAACCACTAGCCTTCTGGTTAGCAGTCAAGTACCTTAGGCACTATGCTATGATAGTCCTTATATATTGAGTATTATAAAGGATTACTCTTAGCTATTTGTAACAATCTTTTTAGCATGTTTAGGAATGGGAAATTACTTTTCAAAGTGCTGTCATCTAACATGGGCTTTATCCAGAATGTTCTTCTCAAAAGTTAAAAATGCTTTTCTTTATTTAAGAAATATGCTATATATGTTGTTATATGCCATCGAGTCGGACCCGACTCATAGCGACCCCTCCTTGGGTTTCCGAGGCAGTATCACTATGGAAGTAGATTGCCTCATCTTCCTTCCGAGGAGTGGTTGGTGGGCTTGAATCGCCAGCCTTCTGGTTAGCGGTCAAGTGCCTTTAGGCATTACACTACCAGAGCTCCCATATGCTACATATATATGTGTGTGTGTGTGTGTTTGTGTGTGTGTGTATATATATATATTTTTTTTTGCATAATTTTACATTGCACATTTTCCCCCAATGGTTTCACTGGACTGAGAGGAAAAAAAAATTTTAGTTTCTCTTTTAATGTGTTTTTCCCCATCTTTTTGAAATGTACTTTGATATTGACCCCTTTGTTTTTGAATTGGCCTTATAGGTGCTACTCCTGTTTTGTTTCTTACATTGTTAAACAGCTGTTAATATTAGCTAGCATTATGACTTGGGCAAGTTACTTTCTCTCTCTCTCTGCCTTGTTTTCCCCTTTGTAAAATGGGTATAATAATACTGCTTACTTGGAAGGGTTATTGTAGGAGTAAATGACTGGTTAATGTGGAAGCACTTGTGAATGATACATAGTAGATACTCTGTGTGTGTTGACTATTACAGTTATTCTAACTTGGGCCTTGACTTCTTCCTCACACCATTTGCAGCTCTTAATTTTTATAATTGTTTTGTGAACAGTATGACCCTAAAAATGTAAATGAATTTTGCAGTAAGTTGTTGTTATGTGCCATCGAGTCGGACCCAACTCATAGTGAGACCCCGCCTTGGGTTTCTGAGGCAGTATCACTATGGAAGTAGATTACCCAACCTTCTTTCCGAGGAGTGACTGGTGGGTTTGAACGGCCAGCCTTCTGGTTAGCACTCAAGTGCCTTAGGCACTATGCTACCAGAGCTCCCAGTAAGTAATAGTAAACAATTATTTATCATAAATAACAATAAATTTGTCACTTCATTATACAGTAGTGTAATTTTATTTCCTTAGATTGGACTTAAAAGATAAAGTAGTAGAAAGTGGACCCTTTTCTGTGTCTTACAGGTGCCTAGATCTGGCTGAAAATAGGTCATTGTTTGAATTGAATTCTGAATGTTTATCCGAATATAGTGTAGTTATATAGAACAAAACAGTTTGCAAGGGACTGGAAGTATTAGAAAGATAACAATTACAGTTTGTGGAAAGTTGCGCCAGTTAAACTGAGTGATAGACTAGTAAAGAATTTGGGGTTGCTGTTTTTTATTTATAACGCTCAATTGTTTTGAAATGATTAGCCCTGAAACAAAGTAGTTTAAAACCTAGATATGCTAGCAGATTTCAGATTCCTTTCCAGTTAAAAAACCTCTTTTCAAGAAGGCAATTCTTCTGAGATATTTAGCTCCCTGAGCTGCTGTATGAATTTTTGCCATTGCTGTTGTGATTATATGATCACTGATAATGTGTTTTCTTGCTATACTGTAGGTTGAGATTTGTGCCCTCAAGAAGTGAATTTAAAAAATGAGATTGTTCCTTGTAGAACTTTCATCTATATATAAACCCTTTAAGTTTACCTTTATGCTTCTAATTATAGATCAGTGGTTCAGTGCCAGGGACTAGGTTTCCGTATTTTTTACATTTAGGATTTTATCTGGAAGATTATTACTAATTCCTAGGTTGTATTGTTTATCGAGATTTTTTGAACATTAGGGATTCTCCTTACCCTTAATTATACTAAAGGAATAGGGTATGCATTGGATTTTCTTTTGAGATCCTTCCATTTACCTTATGAAATCGATGGCACCTAACAACAAAAATATGTAAAACAAAGTTACCATTCAGGTGATTCTGACACATGGCAGCTCCGTGTGTGTCAAGAGTAGAACCATACCCCATAGGGTTTTCAATGGCTGATTTCTTGGAAGTAGATTGCCAGGCCTTTCTTCCGAGATGCCTCTGGGTAGACTCAAACCTCCAGCCTCTCAGTTAGCCACTGAGTGCTTTAGCAGTTTGCACCATTCAGGAACTCTAGGTTAATCTATGAACCAAAAAAACTCACTGCCATCGAGTCAGTTTTGACTCATAGTGACACCCATTGGGTTTCTGAGGCTGTAAATCTTTACAGAAGTAGATTGCCCCATAGTCCTCCATGGAGCATCTGGTGGGTTTGAACCATTAACCTTTTGGTTAGTAGCCAAATGCATTATCCACTACAGCACAAATTATTGCTTTTGGTTTGTTCAGCAAAATTTCTCGTTCTCCATTTTCTGGTGGCTTACAGGTATACGAGGCCAGACCAGTTTTGTACCTGCCCCCCTTGTAGTTCTGATTTACATTAAGGACTGGCATTTGACATAAAGGGCCAGTGGGAGTTGTTCACTGGCATTGGTACACAGATGACAAGAACAAGCTGTCAGTTTTTTATTGGGCTTGTGAAACTGGGACTGCCTCCAGTGCTATTCCCCCAGCCATGGAGGTAGGAGATCTCTCTTCAGTGGAGAAAATGAGACCAAACAAGTAAAGAGGAGCATGAAATAATGAGATGGATCCTGTGGCACTGAGCCTCTGAGGCCCTGGTGCCTGAAGTTCTTTCTTTGTTTCTGTGAGCCACCTTAGTATCCTATGAGCCAGTAAATCTGATTATGTTCAAGTTAGCTTGACTTGGGTTTCTTTCACTTGGAGCTGAGAGCTTTGGCTAATATGTCATATGTAATACTTTTTCTACAGTGAGTTTCTAAGTATTTAAAGATAGTTTGGACTTTAGTCTCAGGGTAAACATTTAATATGCGTAGTATTGTTAAAGGTAAAGTCAGCTCATAATAAATTACCATTCTGAATCTGTGGTGTGAAAATAAATGAGGTTTTTCTAAAGTATTTCCCATTTATCAATTGCCTTTGCTCACTTGCAAAAGTGTTTATGATGGGTATAGAGTGGATCAGTATTCTTTTGAAATCAATTTTACTTACACCTAGTGGAAGTTTCCTTTAGTGAGACTATCACTATAGTAAGTAGAAGAGTCAGATTGTATCAATAATTTCACTGATTAGGCATAAATAGCCTTTTTATTATGTTCTCATAAAGTAGCTATGGTAACTATATAAAAGGGCAGAAAGAGTGGGCAGAGGAAAACTGAGTAAAAAGTAGGACTGTTGTGTTGTTATGTGCCGTTGAGTCAGACCTGACTCATAGTGACCCCTCTTTGGGTTTCCGAGGCAGTATCACTATGGAAGTAGATTGCCCCATCTTCCTTCCGAGGAGTGGCTGGTGGGTTTGAACCACCAGCCCTCTGGTTAGCAGTCAAGTGCCTTAGGCACTATGCTACCAGAGCTCCTAAAAAGTAGGACAGACAAGAGTAAATGAGGAGGTATGAATGTTAAGTAATTGCTTTAAGCTCCGTAGATTGCCTACTTCTGGATTAGATGCTAGACTCCTGCGAAATGAATTGATGAGAACGATGATGAAAAATCTTAATTTGTTTTCTTTTGGCTGAAGTTAAGGTTGATGTGGTTAGTATGGTATTAAGAGCAGCTGTCTTAACTTGCTTTTTAATAAACTGTTGGCATTATATTGTCTTGAAAAATGTGGTTCTTTTATTACTTGACCCTAATAGCTTGAGTGTAATATTGTTTGGTGCTGTTGACTTGGTTCCAACTCATAACGAACCTAGTACAGCAGGACGAAAGGATGCTCAGTCCTGCACCATCCTCACAGTAATTGCTATGCTTGAGCCCATTGTTTCAGCCACTGTGTCAGCCCGTCTCATTGAGGGTCTTCCTCTTTTTCGCTGACCTTCTGCTGTGCCAGGCATGATATCCTGCTCTGGGGACTGGTCCTTCCTGATAATATGACCATACACGAGATGAAGTTTGGCCATTCTTGCTTCTAAGGAGAATTCCTGGTATACCTCTTCCAAGACAGATTTGTTCATTCTTCTGGCAGTCCGTGGTATATTCACTCTTCTTCACCAACACCATAATTCGATCGAAGTCATCAATTCTGCGGTCTTCCTTATTCAATGTCCAGCTTTCATATGCACATGAGGGTGTGACATTAGGTGAGAATAAAAGGTGAATAGTACTCAAAACTTGCTTTAAGAATGATTGTTTTGCGTTGGGTCTCTCCTCATCCAGAGCAAAGAAGAATGAAGAAAACCAAATATTCATGGAAGCAATTAGTCCTAGCGACTGGTATACCTTGTGATCCACAGCCTATATGACTATGAGACTGGAAGAACTGGATGGTGCCACTCGGAGGGGGATCTATGTAAGAGATCCTGGGTAGATTGGGAGAACAATGTGGAATAAAACTCAAAAATCATTTGGGGAAAAAAAAAAAGGGGGCTAGGTTTGCTGGTCTGATAGAGCCTGGTGGAACCTCTGAGACAATAGTCCCTAGCTGCCTTTTAGGTCTGAATTGAACCCACACCTGTGGCTTCCAGCCAAACAAAAGACAGGCATATGAGTTGAACATTTACCTGAGGTAGATACACTCCTTGGAGAGAACAATCATGGGAGAAAGAAGGGCTGCTTATGCACAGGGAGACAGCTCAGGGGGCAGGAGTGCATGGAGGGATGGACACAGGGAAGAGGTAACTATCAGGAGGAAGTGGGAGGGGAGCTGTTGCATTGGGGTAAATTGTAGTCAATGTCACGAGACAAAGTGTGTGTGAACTGTTGTATGGAAAGTGAATTTGCTCTGTAAATTTTCACCCAAACACAATTAAAAAAAAAAAAAGTATGATTGTTTTGGAAGTCTTTGATTAATGAAGTTAGTATGTAGGAGCTGCAATGAATGTCAATGACTTTTTAAATATTCCTTTCCCAGAGTAAACTTGACCATTGGCGGGAGTGCGGTAAGCCAAGTATCTGAGATATCTATGCTACATTTAACCAGCTTTTAGCCTAATTGTTTTTAGCTGGCTTTCCCTGTGTAGGTTGAAACTTCCTCTAATGCTTCACAATGGGTTAAATGCAGTTCGTGGAGCTCTAGCCAAAGGGTCCTATTATACAGAGCTAATGACCATCACTAAAGTATATATTCTGAGTTTACAGAACAATTATCTGCCCTATCTATTTAGGTATCTGTCCTCCACCAGTTAGTAATGACATAATTTTGGGCAAATTAGGGAAGAAAATGCTGTCTTATCCACAGTACATGTGTATCTTTGACTTTTTTGCTGCCATATTGGGGAAAAAAATCAATTTTATTTAGGTATAATTTACATAAGATAAAGTTCACCTATTTTAACTATATAGCTTGAATTTTTATAAATATCTTAAAGTATATAACCACCCTCATTTCTTTCCATCATTGAGAAAAGTTCCCTGGTATTCCTTTGTGTACACCCCCTTACTTATGAACATTTGCATACTGGTTTTTGTATAGACATGTATTTTCCTTTCTCTTGATTAAATATCTAGGAATGGATATGTAGGGTTGTATGGTAAGTGTATGGTATAACTATATGAAACTCCAATGGATCTGTAGTGATATTCCCATTGTGGCTTTGTTATTTCCTACCGATAAATGGTGTTCATCTTTTCATGAATTGTTTTCCTCATTGATTGGATTAAGCACCCTTGTTGAAAATCATTTGGCCATAAATATATGGGTTTATTTCTGAACTTTCAATTCTATTCCATCGGTCTGTATGCTGATCCCTGTACTGATGATGTTGTTGTTACGTGCTATCGAGTCAGACCCGACTCATAGCGACCCCTCCTTGGGTTTCCGAGGCAGTATAACTACAGAAGTAGATTGCCCAGCCTTCCTTCCGAGGAGTGGCTGGTGGGTTTGAACCGCCAGCCCTCTGGTTAGCAGTCAAGTGCCTTAGGCACTGTGCTACCAGAGCTCCATAGTACCTTCAATATTCTTTGCCAACACCACAATTCAAGAGCATCAGTTTTTCTGTGGCCCTCCTTTATTCACTGTTCAGCTCTCACAAACATATGAAGCTATTGAAAATACCGTAGTGTGGGTCAAGCACGCCTTGGTCTTCAGAATGACATCTTTGCTTTTAAACACTTTAAAGAGGTCCTTTGCAGCAGATTTGCCCATTGCAGTACTTTGATTTCTTGACTACTGTTTCTACGGATGTTGATAGGGGATATAAGTAAAATGAAATCTTTGACAACTTCAGTCTTTTCTCCATTTATCAAGATGTTGCTTATTAGTCTGGTTGTGAGGATTTTTGCTTTCTTTATTTTGAGGTATAATCCATAGTGAAGGTTGTAGTCTGATCATTGTCGGTAAGTGCTTGAAGTCATCTTTACTTTCAGCAAGCAAGATTGTGTCATCTACATATTGGAGGTTGTTAATGAGTCTTTCTCTAGTGCTGATGCTACATTCTTCTTCATATAGTCTAGCTTCTCGGATTATTTTGTTCAACATACAGATTGAATAATTACGGTGAAAGAATAAGACCCTGACACACACCTTTCCTGATTTTAAACTGTGCAGTTCTTTGCTTCTTTGTTCTGTTTGAATGGTCTACATAAAGATTCCTTATCAGCACAGTGAAATATTCTGGAATTCCTGTTCTTCACAATGTTATCCATAATTCGTTATGATCCACACAGTCGAATGCCTTTGCATAGACAATAAAACACAGGTAAACATCTTTCCGGTGTTTGCTTTCAGCCGAGATCCGTTTGACAACAGCAGTGATATTCCTTGTTCCATATCGTCTTCTGAATCTGGCTTGAATATCTGACATTTCCCTATCAATGTCCTGCTGCAACCATTTTTTGAAATATCTTCAGCAAAATTTTACTTGCATGTGATATTAATGATAAATTGTTTGATAATTTCCGCATTCTTTTGGATCACCTTTCTTCAGTATGGGCACAAATACAGATCTCTTATAGCCAGTGGCCAAGTAGCTGTCTCAGATTTCTTGGCATGAATAAGTAAGTGCTGCTAGTGCTGCATCTATTTGTGGAAACATCTTAGTGGGTATTCCATCAATTCCTAGAGGTTTCTTTTTTCTTTTAAATAACCAATTCTTTCAGTGCAGCTTGGTTCTTGATCATATGCTACTTCCTGAGATGGCTGAACATCAACCATTTCTTTTTGGTATAGTGATCCTGGGTATTCCTTCCATCTTCTTTTGATATTTCCTGCATTGTTCAATATTTTGCCCGTAGAATCATTCTATATTGCAACTTGAGGCTTGAATTTTTTCTTCAGTTCTTTAAGCTTGAGAAATGCTGAGTGTGCTCTTCCTTTTTGATTATCCTTCTCTAGGTCTTTGCCCATTTTGTTACTTTGTCTTCTTGACCTGCCCTTTGAAATATTCTGTTCAGTTCTTTTACTTCATCATTTCTTCTATTCACTTTAGGTGTGCTCTTGTTTCAGAGTCTCTTTTAACATCCAGTTTGAGCTCCCTTTCCTGTCTTTTTTAATGACTTTTTGCTTTCTTGGTGTATGATGTTCTTGATGTTATCCTACAACTCTGGTGTTTGGTCACTGGTGTTCAGTGTATCAAATCTGTTTTTCAGATAGTCTCTAAATTCAGAATGGGATATACTCAAGGTCCTCTTTTGGCTGTCATGAACTAGTTTTAATTTTCTTCAGCCTCAACTTAAATTTATATATGACCAATTGATGGTCTGATCCACAGTCAGCCTCTGGTCTTGTTCTATTGAGCTTCTCCATCACCTCTTTCCACAGATGTAAGAAGTTTAATTTTTGTGTGTTCCATCTGGCAAGATCCACATGTATAGTTGGTGTTTATGTTGTTGAAAAGGTATTTGCAATTAATAAATAATAGGTCATGCAACATTCTATCATGCGATCTCCAATATTTGCCGACTACTTATGTTACTTCTTTGTTTCCAACTTTTGCATTCCAATCACCAGTATTTATCAATACAACTTGGTTGCATAGTTTTGCTGGTAGTTACTAGATCATTACTTCAATTACCTCATTTATGCTTCCTGACCTTTTTCATATACCAGAAGTATATATAAACCAAACCAAACTCATTGCCTTGAGTCGATTCCAACTCATAGTGACCCCCTTTGGATTTCTGAGGCAGTAAATCTTTACGGAAGTAGATTGCCTAATCTTCTGTGGCTGGTGGGTTTGAACCGCCAACCTTATGGTTAGCAGTCAAAATGCCTCAGGCACTATGAAGTACATATACTTAAACAAATGATATTTGTTTTGACACATCTGGTGAACTGGTTTAAAATGTCCAGTTTTGTATACACTGAATGGTGGAAAAGCTAGCCAAGAAAGGAAAAAGGGAAATTTTCTTAAGACATTAATAAAATTATCTTTACACAGTGGTATGCCCCATAAAACATTTGGCTTTTGGAGTTTAATAAGTATTTCTCTAGATTAAACTCAACACAGTATATGTTTACAGTGTATTTCAGATATTTGATACTAGTTAATGACTTTATTACATGCATTTTATTTTACCTTTGTTTTTATTAGTCTTAAAATTTAGGCAGTTCCCTTTAAAAATTTAATCAGATAACTCATGAACTTCTGAGTTATTCCTTGTTAGCTAAAAATTTGTTAGATTACTGCATATTTTGCTTATTAAGGACTCATTTTTGGCTAATTAAGCCGTATAGAATAGTCTAGAGAAAAGAACATTTTGCTGGAGTCTTTACTGTGTGAAACTAATAAGCCTATCTGGAAATTCATGGCTAGGATTAAGTCTCTAGCAGTCATATAGTGTGTTTAAGCTTAGGTCTGGATATGGGCCTTTAGGAACTATATCTTGCTAATAAGTTTGTGTGGATATTTGGTTTTGGTACCTTGAAGGTTACTGGTATTGAGAATATTTGACTGTTGTGTTATATGCATCTGAATGTTTACATTTTTTATCTATGTAACAAAACGGAAATGGCTGATAATTAAACTTTTTGAATGGTGGGAAAAGAATCTTGGAGACAAAGGAAATTATTTTAGAATCATAATGGTTGGAGGAGCTCTGGTAGCATAGTGCCTAAGGCACTTGACTGCTAACCAGAAGGCTGGCGGTTCAAACCCACCAGCCACTCTTGGGAAGGAAGGTTGGGCAATCTACTTCTGTAGTGATACCACCTCGGAAACCTAAGGAGGGGTCAGTATGAGTCAGGTCCAACTTGACAGTATATAACAACAACAACAATGGTTGGTAGGCCTCTTGTGTATAAAATACATATTTTTAACTCATGGATAAACAACTCTGTAGGATAGAATTGATTTAAAGCATAAGTGTAAAATCGCAGTTGGCCTTCAGATTGAGGTGGACCAGATGCAAGAGTGAAACATGAGGCCTTTTGCTTCTGTTTCTAAGTGTTTTGTGCCCTTTGATACTATTCTGTAAAGGTACCTGAAGGACTGTTTGATTTTTCCAAGTCTTATTAAACTTTGTTTTAGAGATTTACAAAAGCTTATAAATTTAATATATTAGAACAAAAATTCTATAGTTTTTTATTTAAGGAGCAATGCTACAATACCTTAATAAACTAAGTTTGCATTTTGGAGAAGTTTAGGATTTTATTTTTTTGTATTTTGAACAAGAATAGCTTTATAGCTGGTAACTAACTTGGTTATTCATACTGATGTTTATAATTGATTTGCTAATCTAAGTAACCCAAACCTAAACCCATTGCCATTGAGTCAATTCTGATTCATAGTGACCCTGTAGAGTAGAACTGCCCCCCAAAGAGTTTCCATCTTTATGGAAGCAGACTTACACATCTTTCTCCCAGAGAATTGGTGGGTTCCAACTCCTTAATTTTTGGTTAGCAGCTGAGCACTTTACCTACTGTGTCACCAGAGCTCCTACTGTTTAAGTAACTTTTTTAAGATCAAAGTTAAGATTAAGGGTTCAATCTTAAGTCTCCTAAAAAAGCTTATCATGTAGCAATTTGCAAAGCAGCTTTCCCTTAATTTTTTTGAAACAATATTAATTAGTGTGACCTAAATTTTGTCTAGATATTTATTGGGGGCTGTAGTTTGGGATGCCTTGACCTTTAGAGGTAAATTACTTTAAAATGAGTGATTGTAGTGGATAATTGTAGATACAGCCTAAAGGGATAAAAACCCCATTTTTAAAAAATGAATCAAGAAGTAGTAAGAATGGAAAAAAAATGACTTTTGAGAGGTAATTAGTGATTTTTTTCACTTAAAAAGAAAAAAAAAAACCTTTATTGATAAATAATTTACATGACATAAAATTCTTCTTTTAAAAATACACTACCCAGTGGTTGTTAGTATAGTCATTCACAGAATTGTGCAAACATCACCACAAATTTTAGATCATTTTCATCACCAAAAAAGAAACCTGTCATACGTGTTAGCAGTTACTCTATTTTCTGCTCCTTTCCTAGTCCCTGGTAACCACTAATCTGTCTGTGTCTAAGGATTTGCCTTTTCTGGGTATTTCATGTGATTGGAACCATACAATATGATATTTTGTGTCCGTCTTTTTTCATTTAGCATAAATGTGTTTCAGAAGGAAGGTTGGGCAATCTACTTCCATAGTGATACTGCCTTGGAAACCCAAGGAGGGGTCGCTATAAGTGGGGCCGACTCGATGGCACATAACAGCAACAAAAACGTGTTGTTGTTACTGTGGTAAATATACGTGTAACAAAACACTTGACAGTTCAACAATCTTCACATGTACAGTTCAACGACGTTAATTATGCTCATCATGTTGTTCAGCCATCACCCTTACCTATTCCTAAATTATACCATTACCCTTAACAGAAGCTCCATGTCCTCTAAGTATCAAGTCTTCTTTTCCCCCTTCCTCCTGTCCATCCCTGGTACACTTGACTATCGTAGATAATTTATGTAAGTTGTTGTTAGGTGCCGTCGAGTTGTCTCTGACTCGTAGCGACCCTATGCACAGCAGAACGAAACACTGCCCAGTCCTTTGGCAGTGTCACTATCCTTGTTATACCTGAGCCAATTATTACTGTGTCAATCCATCTTATTGAGCCCCTTCCCTTTTTTCGTTGACCCTCCACTTTACTAAGCATGATATCCTCCAGGGAATGGTCCCTTCTGACAACATGACCAAAGTAGGTGAGACCAAATCTGGCTGTTTTCACTTCCAAGGAACATTCCGGCTGCACTTCTTCCAGGACAGATTTGTTAGTCCTTTTAGCAGTCCATGGGACTCATTCTTCTCCAACACCACAACTCAAAAGTATCAACTCTTCTTCGGTCTTCCTTATTCATTGTCCAGCTCTCACATGCATAAGAGGTGATTGTAAATACCATGGCTTGGGTTAGGCACACCTTAGTCTTCAAGGAGACATCTTTGCTCTTCATCACTCAGAAGAGGTCTTTTGCAGCAGATTTGCCCAATGCAATATGTCGTCTGATGTCTTGACTGGTGCTTCCATTGTTGTTGATTGTAGAATCAAGTAATATGAAGTCCTTGACAACTTCAGTCTTTTCTTCATCCATTGTGAAACTGTTTATTGGACCAGTTTTGAGGATTTTGTTTTCTTAATGCTGAGGTATAATCCATACTGCAGACTGTAGTCTTTAGTCTTCATCAGTAAGTGCTTTAAGACATCCTGACTTTCAGCAAGCAAAGGTGTATCATCTGCGCCATCCATTTCTTCTGATTTCATGGCAAAGGGGGCAGTTTTTATGGGGACAGATAGCCACACATTCCATTTCTTCCTCCTATTCCCGACTCTCCCATTTATATATTTTTTTAATTTAGCCACTTAAACTTTTGGTTTCATATCTAAGAAACCATCGCCTAATCCAAGGTCATGAAGATTGCCCTTTTTTTTAAAAAAAAAAATCATTTTAGGAAGGTCTGTGATCCATTTTGAGTTAATTTTTGCTTTGCGCTTCTTTTTCAATATTGTTTTGTCCCTTGAATTCCATATGGATTTTAGGATCACTTTGTCTATATGTGCAAAAAAGCCAGCTAGTATTTTAATAGAGATTGCTTTAAACTATAGATCAGTTTGTGGGTGATATTGCCGGCTTAACCATGTTTTTTATTGACTCATAAACTTGGATGTCTTTCCATTTACTTAAGCCTCTTAATTTCTTTCAACAGTGTTTTGTAGTTTTGGTACTTTGGTTTTAAATTCCTTAATTTCCTCTTCTAGATTTTGAGGTATAGTAGAATGTATTTTTATTCACCTTTAGTGGTATGAATTTAAATTTGTCAGAAGAAAAAATATTTGAGTATTACTGGCATTTCCAAAGCAGCATGTAATGTGGACTATGCATTATGCACAGAAAATCTTATGTGAAATGATAGTAATGCTTTATGGATGAGACTGTTTAAAGGAGGGAACTGTATTAAGTTAATTTCATATTTGTATTAATACTTTCCAAAATTAATTTTTAATACACAAGTAAGTAAATAAATTTCTACTTCAAAATATTTAAACATTAAAGAAAAAACCCACAAAACCTCACTGCCTTCGAGTTGATTCCAACTCATAGCAACCCCCATTGGGTTTCCAAGGCGGTAAACCTTTACAGGCGTAAATTGTCCCATTTTCCTTTCTCAGAGTGGCTGGTGGGTTTGAACCACCAACCTTCTGCTTGGAAGTCATATGCCTTAGGCACTGTGCTAGCAGGGCTACCAGGATTTTACCGGGGCTAAAATCCTTTTTAAGCCTCATTTTCGATCCTGATCTTTTCTCATTTCTCTAGAGGTAATCACTATCATCATTTTTGTTTTTTTCTTCCAGGCATTTTGTATGCTTATATGTATATCTATATATACTCACCAGTAATATGTAGCAAGGAGCTTTGGTGGTGTAGTGCCTAAGGCACTTGACTGCTAACCAGAAGGCTGGCAGCGCAAACCCACCAGCCATTCCTTAGAAGGAAGGTTGAGCAATCTGCTTCTATAGTGATACTCGGAAACCCAAGGAGAAGTTGCTACGAGTGTGATCTGACTCGAAGGCAGTGAGGTTTTTTTTTTTGGTATAATCTGTAGCATTATTTTTTTCTTTTGATGTGCTGTAAATTTCTCCAGTTTTTATATTTTTCTCAGCAATATGTCTTGGAGACATTTGTTTAAATATTACATAGCTCCGTAATATGAACAAAATCTCATATAATTTACTCATGTAGTTATTTTCCTATTGATGAGTTTTAGTTTTTTTCCCGTTTTTTGCTCTTATAACCTGCGGCAGTGAAGTTTTTTTTTTTTTAAACATGCTTTTCCAGTGCACTTGAGTACTATTTATTTGAAGTACATTAAGAGGAGTAGATTTGTTGAGTCATATGGCAAGCTTAGCAATAATTTTAATATACTCCCCAAAAGCTCTTCCTAATAATTGAAACAATTAAATCACTACCAAAGTGTGTGCAAGTGCTTATTTCCCCCATGCCAATGCCAGACTGGAGATTAACTATTAACTTTTTGCCAGTTTCTTGGATGGAAAATCAATCTTTTTCTGTAAAGATTTGTAACCTTGGAAACCCTATGGGGCAATTCTTCTCAGTCCTATGGGGTCTCTGTGTGTTAGAATCGACTCGATGGCAGTGAGTTTGGGTTGAGTTTGGATGGAAAATAATGATCTTTATTGTGTCAGCTTGTATTTTTTTTTTGGTTATTTATGAGGTTGAGCATATTTTCATCTGTATATTGAACATTTATCTTTCTTCCTTTGTGACTTGCCATTAGTTATCTTTTGTCTATTTTTTTTTTCTTCTCCTTTATAGATTATAGGATATTTTAAATCCATATTTTAAATCTAAGAAAGTGCATTATTGTCTGTTACCTGTTTGAATACATGGACATACAATTTTTTAAAGTACCTCTAACATTTAAAGAGAATGTTCATATTTTGACTGAAATATTGACAACATTGGGAAAGTGTTTGGGAAGTGGGGAGGGTGTATGGAGAGTAGAGCAAGTGAGGGCCAAGTGATTCTGGGGGGTACGTGAGTTGGATTCCATACAAATAATTTAATTTCTGTCTTCCATTTAAATCAGTTTCAGGGAATATGCTTCTTAGTATTTGATTTCCTGGTTGTTTCTCAAAGCCTGAATTCCATGTGTGTCTCTGTATATGTTGTACGTATGCACTTGTATTTATTTACTTTTTTAAAAAAAAATTCAGCTCTATTAAGGTGTAATTTGTATATAATAGAATTCCTTTAATGTGTTTTGACATATTCATGCAGTCATAAAATCATGACCCTAATCAAGATATAAAATATTTCTATCACCACATAAAAATTCCTGCTGTCCTTTTATGGTCACTTCTTCCTCCAGCCAGACACTGATCTGACCAATAATTAATTTGCCAATTAGTTTTACCTGTTAGATTAGAATTTAATATAAATGGTCATTCCCTGGCCTTTTATGATTATATTTATATGATTGAGTGATAATTGGTTTAAGATCTTGGATTTCCTTAGAGTTGAAGATTGTTTCTGAATGAATGGTAAACTTAGCAACTTTGCTTCACTGTTTAATTAAAAAAAATTTTTTTGTGTTTAATTCTGCAATGGAAATACTGATACACAAGGTTAACATTACTTGAATCTCTGAAATGTGAGATAGCAATAGCTGATCTACCCCTATCTATTTCCATACTTGCCTTTTAAATGTTAGTTTCATGGTACTGTTAACCATTACATACAGTGGTTTTGGTTTATATTGTTATACAGACATTGCTTTTGAATAAAGGACAACATCCAGAGTGATACACTGTTTAGTCCACCCCTTCCTTTTTTAAAAATTGTGTTCTGAGTGAAAGTTTGCAGAGCAAATTGATTTTCTTTTCAACATCCATACACATTCTGTTTTGTGATACTTACTGCATTCCCTACACTGTAATGGCATCCTTCCCACTTCGTCCTTTGTGCCCACCCCTTCCCTTCTCCTTTCCTTTCCATCCCTCCTGCCTTCCTGACTCTATCCCTGGGCAAATGCTGTCCTTTTGATCTCACATACTTGATTGTATTTAATGAGTGCATACTCTCCTGGTATTACTGTTCACCTCACCAAAAAACCAAAACCAAACTCACTGCCATCGAGTCGATTCCAAGTCATAGCGACCTCCTTTGGGTTTCCGAGGCGATAAATCTTCATGGAAGTAGATTTTCTAGTCTTCCTTCCACAAAGTGGCTGGTGGGTTTGAAGCACTAGCCTTCTGTTTAGCAAGTCAGATGCCTTAGGCACTATGCCTATTGTTTGGCTGACAGTTGAGTCACTAGGGGTTAAGTTCAGTCCCTAGATTGAAGGGTTCCAAAGGGCCATAGTCTTGGGGGTTCTTCATCAGACCAGTAAGTGTGGTCTTTTTTATAATTTTGAGTTTTGTTTCACATTTTCCCCACCCTATTTGTGACGTTCTATATGATCCCTTTTAGAGCAGTCAACAGTGGTGGCCGAGCACCATCTAGTTCTTCTGGTCTCAGGGTTGTGGAGGCTGAGGTTCATATGGTCTCTTAGTCCTTTGGACTGATTGCTTCCTTGCATCTTTGATTTTCTTCACTCTTCTTTGCTCTGGATGGGGAGAGACCAGTAGTTGTACCTTAGATGACTGCTCACAAGCTTTTAAGACCTGATAGTCACTACTTACCAAAGTAGGATATAGAACATTGTCTTTGTGGACTATATTATGCCAGTTAATCTTAGTGCCCCCTGAGATTATGGTCCAGAACTTCCATACCCAGCAATTCATTCCCTCAAGGTATTTAGTTAAGAAATTTTATTATTTAGTTTTTGACAAAGCTATATTCCTAAAATAATTTTTCTTTTTTTATAGTCTCCAGAAAGGGAGAAAACCCTGTATATTTCATTTTTCAAGCAGGCTCCCTAATACTAAGACTGTTCAGGAGAGTTAGTCTAACCTGATTCCTAGCCCTTTTGTAAGGCAGTTAATGTTACAGATTCATAAGGTTACATATTAATTTGTAGTAACTACTGACAGCCAGCTTTCT
>NW_006921784.1:5688784-5693636 GCF_000298275.1 Orycteropus afer afer
TAATGATACTGCCTCGGAAACCCAAGGAGGGATCGCTGTGAGTCGGGTCCAACTCGACAGCAGTGCACTGCGTTGTGTTAGACCCAGGTAACATCCACTCCCAGGTTCACTCCTGTTCTTTCCCAATCAACACATACTCCTAAGAGATAATTATGTTTTGACTTCTATCACCATTTATATTTTGTTTTATTAATCACCATTTGTTTCTACTTTTATAGTAAAAGTTCTTTCCAAAACATCCTTCTTTGTTGTTGTAAATTTAATAAAGCACTTGGATTGGCATGCCTAACCTATTAGCAAAATAGAGAATAAAAAAAAAAGACTGTTGGAAGGCATGAAAGTGAGCAAAGCCAATTATATAACTTGATGATCAGTAACATCATTTTGGATTAGTTTTATGCAGCCTTCCTTGTCAGAATATACTTTACCTGGGACTGGTGTATACAACATTCTTCTTCATTTAGATTTTTTCCCCCAATAAAGAAAATACAGAATAATTAAGTAATGTAATGCATGTCCGTGTACTTACAACCTAGTTTAATCTTCTCATATTTGTTGCAGTTTTTTTTTTAATGAAAGTTTTGCGTTGATACAATTTTCAAATTTAACAGAAATAGTACAGGACTTCCCGCTGCTCTTCATCAGCTTTGCTCTCACCTGCTTTACCATTCTTCCTTTCCTTTTCTTCCCTGTCCCCCTCAGTTTTGGATTTGCGTCTCTTTTCTGTTCTGTAGCCTAGCATTGTAATTTGGACCAAGCTGAGAAAAGATTTCTTAACTGTGTAATGTTTCCCTTGCCTAATGTTACACTCTTTGCCCTAAACTTGTAATAAATTTTTGGGAAAGTCAAGTTATTTGGATATTCTTGCAAACTTTGAGCTAGTTTTAGTCTCATTAATATGCTGATCACATTGATCAAATTGTCTTACCCGGTCGGTTTTTTGCTGCCTTGCCTCTTTGTATTTGCTCTTTTGTGCTCGTGTCCATAACAACGCAAAGTTAGAGCCCAGTAATGCAGGGCAAGGAGACTTCCTTCCTGCCCTGGAGCCTTTCCTGTACTAGATGCCAGCGCTGAGATGGTGAGCTGGGAGTTTAATGGAAAACTTGATTTCCTACCTCTCTCTCATTGGATTAGATCTTCTTGGTGGAGTGGGTAGAAAACTTGACTTGAAGATATTTATTAAATGTTCAGGTTTAGAGTGAATAGATTTCTTGCTCTGTCAACATCATAAGAAATTGGTTAATAGTAATAATCTGTAATAGAACATAATTTAGTAATACCAAGTTTTGGATTTAATAGCCATTTATTTGCTTAGGTAAAATTTTCATATTTAATCATTCCAAAAACTTGCTTTTCTTCACTTTTCTAAGTAAGTTGATATCTTTAAATAGAATGTAAAAATTTTAATATTAAAAATATGAGTCATGAACAAGGTGTCTGGGTGGTTAAGATGATGATGGATTAATAAAAAATGTGGTCCTCTCTCATCTTTTTAATTTGTATTTTAAGATACTTATGTTTTTAATACTGTGACCTGGCCAAAAGGAGAATTGGATCTGATTTTTGAACTTAAAGGCTGTTATTTTACCCTTTTTCCTAAATTTTCTGTGACGTACCCCCTTTTAAAGCTGATAAAGCTACTCCTTGGTATCAGGTTAGGTGTCATTGTTATGTCCTGTCTTATTTTCCAGTTATTTCTACTAAAGTTTTAGCTTTACAGGCAGTCCCAGGTTACAAACAGATCCATTCCCAAGTATGGGTTTAAGTTAAGTCTTTAAGTCGAATTTGTAGGTTAAGTTGGAATAGGTGCAGTCACGCTCTTATTTAGCCAGCTGCTGAATGAAAGGTTGGCAGTTTGGACCCAACAGCCTCTCCACAGGAGAAAGATGAGGCAGTCTGCGTCCTTAGATATTTGCAGCTGTGGAAATCCTGTGGGGCAGTTCTGCGTGTTCTAAAGGGTCTCTATGAGTCGTAATCAACTAGATGGCAGTGAGTTATTTGATTTAGTGCAAGAAAAGGCTAGGGCCTTTTTGATGATTTAAAAGCTGCTCATGCACCAAGTGAAGATTGTGATGAAGAATTTGTTGAGTAGGGGTGGGTTTAACAGTTATAAAGTGAGGGTAAATTTATATCATCATTAAAGGGCAAGCAAGGCAGACCTTTGTAACCCGAGGACTGTTTGTACTGTGTTTTATCTTATATCTCATTTGGATTTGCTGTTTTAAGATAGTATCAGCAGGGCTGAATCTTATTTCTCAGGAGAATGCTGATATGTTAAATGGCTGTAAAAATCAATTAGCTCTTTGAGTGCTAAATGACAAGACATTCTCTTCTGGAGATTTCTTTACCACACAGTCTTTGATCACAGCGTTGGTGAGGCTCAGGAGCTACTTGTTCTTTCTCTTTTTGTGCTTGTTCACTTTCTTCTTTCATAAAACTTTGAAGATTCATTTTGTAAAACACCAGTTTTTCAAATATATTTGGTGAATTACAGCATTACATATAATTATTTGTTTATAAAAGGAATTGCGTATTTCTGTTGTGATTTGGGTGAAACTTTACAGAGCAAATTGGTTTTTCCATTCAACAATTCATACACATTTTGTTTCCCGACATTGATTGTTTTGCGACACTGATTGCAATCCCTGCAATGTAACAGCACCTTTCTTACTTCCTCCTTTCGTCCTTCTTTACTGTGTCTTCCTGCTTTCTGAGCTTTATTCGTTTCATCTTGTGTGGTTGATTTTTTGAAAGAGTCTACTTCCCTGGTGTTATTGTTCACCTTCTAAGCCTATCGTTTGGCTGTAAGTTGAGCCCCAAGAGTGAGTTCAGTTCCAGTCTTGAATGGTGTCTGAGAGCCACAATCTGAGCAGTTCCAGTAGTCTTCATCAGTCGAGTCAGCCTGATCTTTCTTATGATTATGAGTTTTGGTCCACATTTTTCTGTTTATCATCCCAGAATAAGATCTACCTTGAAAACTTCAAACAGTTTTATAAAAAATTACACCTTCTGAAATCAAGTGACTTTGGAAAGAATAATTTAGCTTACTGGTAACTGGCACATGGTTTCTGCTAAAACTAGTGTTTATGAAACCTCAGTTATTGAGGCTGAGATGGTTTATAGTCATTATCTCAGGAGTGAGATGATAAGCACTGAGAGTCACAACTCAGGATCATCAGTTTCACATCTTTGGCTGTAAGACCTCAATACCTGAATAAAATAGGACAGATGATCAACTCCAGCTAAGTAACTTTCCCACCTTTCAGACCTGTAGTGTTTTGTGTTTTAATTATTTAGATCTGTAACAAGAACAGTTTGAACCATGACATTCCCTAACCAGATCTTAAGGTCGAAAATGAAACTAACATTGTAAAACATGTTTTTTTTTTTTTCCTTTATCCCCTTGGATAATCATAGGATAGTGCTCCTTTTATGTATTAATAATTATTTTGATTTTCTGATATTACACCAACTTTGTTTTGTTTGTATTCTTTGTTTAAACCTCCACTTGATCATGATGTGTTATCCTTTTTTTTTAATGTATATTGCTTTTTTTTCTTAAGGAGATTTGCAGTTATGCTTATGAGTGAGATTGACGTGTAGTTTTCCTTTGTATATTCTCTGTCAGCTTCGATACCAAGGTTATGCTACACTCATAAAATGAGATGGAGAGTATGTTTTCATTTTGCATTTTCTGGAATAGTTTGTTGTTGTTTTGTGCTATACAATTGATTCCAACTCAAAGCTATCCTATAGGACAGAGTAGAACTGCTCTGTAGGGTTTCCTAGGCTGTAATCTTTTTGGGGGCAGTTCACCAGGTGTTTTTTCGGTGAACTGGAGGTGCTGGTGGGTTTGAATCACTGACCTTTCAGTTGGCAGTCGGGTGCCTAACCATTGGGTCACTAGCGCTCCTTATAGTTTGTATAAGATGAGAATTATTTCTTCCAGGACTATTTTGGTAGACCACGTCAGAGACCACATCAGGGAAACTATCTAGGTCTGAAGATTCTGACTGTAAAGACTTTTTGTTATTTGTGTATGAAGACCTTTTTTCTTTTTTTTTTTTTTAACTTTTATTGTGGTGAAAACATACACATCAAGACATTCACCAACATGTAGAAAAACTTTTTATTACAGAATCAGTTTTTAAAAAAAGTTTTTATCAGACCAGTCAATGGTTACTTTAAAAAGATGAGGATATAAAGGGGCAGGGAAACAAGATTAATGGAAACTGACAACCAGATTGGGAGTTTATGCCTTGTGAAGAATGTAACCAATGTCCCTGAACAACTTGCATAGAAGTTGTTGAATGGGAACCTAAACTGCTGTATAAACCTTCACTGAAAAGACAATGAAATATTATTTTAAAAAATGGTTAAGGTTTTAGAAGTCAATTTTGTAAGTCCTTTAATTTGTTCATTTTATCTGGATTTTCATATTTATTGACATAAAGTGACTTTTGTCTTCAATTCTTTGATAAGTTTCTCTGACAGTTCATCAATTTTGTTAGTCTTTTTAAAGAACCAGTTTTCAGTTTATTGCTCTTTTCTTACTATATATTTTAGTTCTTTAAAAACCAAAAAAAAAAAAAAAAAAACCAAACTCATTGCCATGGACTTGACTCCGACTCATAGCAACCCCTCCTTGTGTTTCTGAGGCAGTATGACTACAGAAGTAGATTGCCCAACTTTCTTTCTGAGGAGTGGCTGGTGGGTTTGAACCGCCAGCCTTCTGGTTAGCTGTCAAATGCTTTAGGCACTATGCCACCAGAGCTCCCACTTTTTAAAAGTCCCTATACATTTTTTTTTTTTAAAATTCCTTTTACTACTTTGAAGCTCTGGTAGCATAGTG
>NW_006921784.1:5694175-5706212 GCF_000298275.1 Orycteropus afer afer
CTTCTGTTAGCTCTATAGTGAACTGAAGACTTGATCCTTTGTTCCTAAATTGAGAAGCATTAGATAAGGAATAGAAGCAGAAGAAACATGCAGCAACGCTGAAATGAAAACAGGGATGAAGGATCCTGGGCAGACTTTGAATCAACTTGAAACTGCATCAATGCTTATGAGTGAGATTGATGTGTAATTTTTCTTTGTATATTTTCTTTGTCAGCTTTGATATCAAGGTTATGCTAGACTTGTATTTGTAGCAAAATAGTAAATGAATAAATACTATTTGAATTATAATAATGGCTTAATACTGTTTCTTTTCTTTTTTTTTTTTAAACTGATATATAGTATTCAAGTGTGTGTGTGTGTGTATACATGCATACCTACACACACACTTGACTGCTAACCAGAAGGCTGGCAGTTCAAACCCACCATATATATATATATACATATATATGCATATGTATATATACTCATATGTATATATATATCTATGTGTGTGTATGTATGTATATAGAGCCAACCTTAATGACATGAATATAGTAACTTTCAGGACCTTCATTTGCTGGTGAGGCATGACTCAGAATGAGAAGAAACAATTGAAAACATCTGTTAACAATTGCAACATGGAATGTACTAAGTGTAAGCGTAGCAAAATTGTAAGCCATCAAAAATGAAATGGAATGCATAAAGATCAATGTCCTAGGCACTAGTGAGCTGAAATAGACTTGATACTGGCCATTCTGAATTGGACAGTAATGTGGTCTGATATGTCTGGAATGACAAAGAGGAATGGCATCACATTAATTGTCAAAAAGAACATTTCAAAATTTATCCTGAAGTACAGTGCTGTCAGTGATAGGAAAATGTCCATATTTCTACAAGGAAGACTAGTTAATATGATTATTACTGAAATTTAGTCAACAGTCACCAGTGCCAAAGAGGAAGAAATTGAAGGTTTTTTTACTGACCTCTGTAATCTGAAATTGATCAAACATGTAATCAAAATACTTTGATAATTGATAGTGATTGGAATGCAAAAGTTGGAGAAAAGAAGCATCAGTAATTGGAAAATATGGCCTTAGCGATAGAAATGATGCCAGAGATTGCATGATAGAATTTTGCAAGACCAATGACTTAATAATTGCAAATACCTTTTTTCAACAACATGAACAATGACTATACACACTGGTTGAGTGGAATACACAGGAATCAGATAGACTACATTTATGGAAAGAAATGATGGAGAAGCTCGATATCACCAGTCAGAACAAGGCCAAAGGCCGACAGCAGAACAGACCATCTCTTGCTCCTGTGCAGGTTGAAGCTGAAGAAAATTAAATCCACAAGAGTCAAAATACTACCTTGAGTATATCTCATCTGAATTTAGAGACCATCTCAAGAGTAAATTTAATGCATTGAACACTAATGACCAAAGACCAGATGAGTTGTGGGATGACATCAAGGACATTATCCGTGAAGAAAGCAAAAGGTCATTAAAAAGACAGGAAAGAAAGAAAAGACCAAAATGAGGGTCATAAGAGACTCTGAAACTTACTCTTCAATGTAGAGTGGCTCAAGCAAATGGAAGAAATGATAAAGAGTTGAACAGAAGACTTCAAAAGGTGGCTCAAAAAGACAAAGTAAAATATTAAAGTGAAATGCGTGAAGACCTGGAGTTAGAAAATCAAAAGACAAGAATTTCGTATTTCTCAAGCTGAACTGAAGAAAAAAATTCAAGCCTCGGATTGCAATATTGAATGAGTCTGTGGACAAGGTATTGAATGATGTGAGAAGAAGCATCCATGGAAGGTGGAAGGAATATACAGTGAATTGTATCAAAAAGAATTGTTTTGACATTCAACCATTTCAGGAGATAGTGTGTGATCAAGAACCAATGGTGTGGAAGGAAGAAGTCCAAACTACCCTGAATGCATCTGTGCTAAACAAGGCTCCAGGAATTGACATAATACCAATTGAGATGTTTCAACAGACAGAGGCAGCATTGGAAGCACTCATTCACCTGTGTGAAGAAATTTGGAAGACAGCTTCCTGACCGAATGATTGGAAGAGATCCGTATTTGTATTCATTCCAAAGGATGAGGAAATTCTTGAATAGTATCATTAATACTATACAAAAGTAAAGTTTTACTGAAGATAATTAAAAAATGATTGCAGCAGTACATTGACAGGGAACTTCCAGAAATGTAAGCAGGATTCAGAAGAGGACATGGACTCAGGGATATCATTGCTGATGTTAGATGCTTTTTGGCTGAAAGTAGAAAATACTAGAAAGCTGTTTACCTGTGTTTTATTGACTATGCTAAGGCATTTGGCTGTGTAGATCATAAGAAATCATGGATAATATTGTGAAGAATGGGAATTCTAGAACACTCAGTTGTGCTTATGAGGAACCTGTACATACACAGAACAAGAGGATACTGCATGGTTTAAAATCAGGAAGGGAGTGCATCAGGGTTGTATCCTTTCACCGTACTTATTCAGTCTGTGTGATGAGCAAATAATCTGAGAAGCTGGACTGTATGATTGGGAAAGCAGCATCAGGATTGGAGAAAGACTCATTAACAAACCTGTGTGATAGCAGATGACACAACCTTGGTTACTGAAAGAGAAGTGGGCTTGAAGCGCTTACTAATGAAGATCAAAGACTGCAGCCTTCAGTATGGATTACACCTCAGCATAAAGACAATAAAAATCCTCCAGAACTGTATCAGTAAGCAACATCATTGAAGCTGTCAAGGATTTCATTTAATTGGATCTGCAGTCATGGAAGCAGTAGTCAAGAAATGACAAACTGCATTGGGCAAATCTGCTGCAAAAGACCTCTTTAAAGTGTTAAAGAGCAAAAATACCACTTTGAGAACTAAGGTAAATCTGACTCAAGCCATGGTATTTTGTTATTTCTCCTTGTTATAACCTGATTTTAATGAATAGAGATGAAAAAACAATTTTAAAATTATTTAATACACAAAGTGAAAAACTGTCTAGAATACAAAAGTATTTCACATAATTTTTGAAACAAACAATACCTTCTGTGGTAGTTAAAGTTGTGTGTCAACTTGGCTGGGCCTGGTTGAGTGGCTGGGCAGCTGGAGGTAGTTATTCCCCATGATGAGACTGGGAATCAACTCCATAGTGGGATCTATCACAAGCCGATGAGTAGCTGCTTTAGGGATGTGGTCTGCTTCCCATATATAAGAAGCAACTTTGGGAATGGTCTCTAGCTTATGGCATGCGTGAACCCTGTGTGTAGGCGAGTCATTGTTCAGCAGCCTGCCTTGCTCTGCCGATCTTGGGACTTTTAATGGATTTGAATTAATGGTCTGCTGTGTGGTTTGGTAATATTGGGACTGTGCCTTGTTACTTGTTGACCTTGGGTTTGTCAGCCTCAGCAGCCAGCAGCTGAGTGAAGAAAAGCCTCCAGGTTCAGTGGGCTGGGGGCAGGAGGCAGAGCTGAAGGCCATGGTTGGAGGGGCTTTCACGCAGCCCCTAGAGCCTGGCACTTTGAACTCAGACTTAAAGCCTCCAAGCTATAAGAGAGTAAACTCCTGTTTGTTAAAGCCATCCTATTTGTGGTATATTCTTGTCAGAGCGGCAGTAGGTAACCAAAACACCTTGTAGATTATTTAACAGAGATGTGGAGGTCCATAGTCCTTTATCTAAAACTCTTCAGGCCAGATGTTTCAGAATTCTGAAATTGCAGCTTTCAGAAAGGTAATTCAATGCATATGTCAGACCATACCATATACTACATAACCTCCAGCAGGGTCTGAGGCAGCACCCCTCATAATAAAAAACATTAATATTTCTGCAGCAAAATAAACGAATATTCACACTAAATGTGGTAGATGGGTTCACTGTCAGTTCAGTTTAGATTTGCAAGCAAATGAGTTATCATGAAGCTTAGGAAAAACCTTTAGTTTTAGAACTGTTTTGGATTTTGGAATTACAGATAAACAAGTGTAGATCATTATAAATTTGTATGATAAGACATGAAAGAGTCTAAACAAATGACCCATTTTACAAATGAATAAACAGATAAGGTTTCAAATACATTGTAAATTAGCAGATGTCTTCTCTGATATTATTCAAGGTACATCTTAAATGCATATACACACAGCATACTACTTAACAAGATTTCTGAGTCACCTGGTATTAAAGGCACAGATGCACAGTCCCTGCCGTAGGAAAGGGACACTGCCAAGTGTGCAGGAAAACTGAAAATGGGGTTAAGCCAACTCCTTATGATGCCAGGAAGAACACTTGTTGAGTGCAATGCAAGAATAGGTTTGATTCTCCAAGATCCAGTTTTATTTATGAGCAGTCTCTTCCAAGAAATACAAGCAGATGACTCTTAAAAATGCATGTTGAGGTTTTCTTCTCTGTATATGTCACTGCTTTAGGCCTTAAAAACCAAACTAAACCTATTTCCATTGAGTCAGTTTCGACTCATAGCAACCCCCATTGGGTTTCTAAGGCAGTAAATCTTTATGGAAGTAGACTGCCCCATCTTTTTTCCACAGAGTGGCTGGTGGGTTTGAACCTTCAGCCTTCTGGTTAGCTGTCAGATACCTTAGGCACTGCACCATGTACCCACAATTTAAAACTTTAAAAGCCACTTTAAAAATAAGTAATGTTTATACAAAGTTTGAAGACACTGGGATCACAATGATGCTCCTAAGTAGGTGTAGTTATTTAAACACTGTTCTGGTTCCCTAGTGTCGTCACTCTGACAGAAATGTACCACAAGTGGGATGGCCTTAACAAACAGGAGTTTATTCTCTTACAGTTTGGAGGCATTAAGTCCAAGTTCAAAGTGCCAAGCTCTAGGGGCTGGGTGAAAGCCCCTCAACCTTAGCCTTGAGCTCTGCCTCCTGCTCCTGGTCCACTGAAGCTGGAGGCTTTTCTTCACTCAGCTACTGGCTGCTGAGGCTGACAAACCCAGGATCGACAAACAACAAGGCACAGTACCAATGTTACCAAACCACATGGCAGGCCATTAATTCAAGTCCATTGAAAGTGCCAAGATGGGCAGAACATGGCAGGCTGCTGAGCAACAACACGGCTACATGCAGGATTCAAACGTGCCGTAAGCTAGAGACCATTCCCAAAGCTTTTGCTTATATACGGGAAGCAGACCATCTCCCTGACAGTAGATTCCACCATGGAGTTGATAACCAGTCTCATCATGGGGAATACTGCATCCAGCTGCCCAGCCACTCAACCAGGCCCAGCCAAGTTGACACACAAACTAACTACCACACATGTCCACTGACTTTTATGAAACCTTATCTGTTCAGAGGTTAAGATGACTCAAAATCAAAGTATTGTGCTTGTAAAATCTCGAATAACTGCTGATCAAATCCATTTCTTCCATTGACTGGTGTCTGAAGAGTAGTTTCATGGAGCTAAAAACTAACCCAGCATGTGCAGAGACAGCTTCCACAGGTGTGAGGCAATGAATACCTGGCCAGTCATTCTGTTAACCAGCTCCAGTTAAGACTCATCATACTGCTGCTCTGTTCCTCATTCACTGTACCCAGTAATAGTGCTTAAATGGCCAAGACAGTTCAAATTTTGTTTGATCATTTGCACTAAAGTCTCCCACACACGACAGAGAATTTTCATGTTCTGCTGAAGTTGGGGCAGCCATGCTGATGCTTGTGGGGTTACTGTACCTTCTAGATGGGATCCTATAAGGGACTTGTCAGAACTCTGTGTACAGACAATTTTAAGGAGATGCCATATTTCTTTCTGCCTCCTTCCCTGCATAGACATGACAGTATTGTCAGCTTCTTTGCTGTTACTGAGGGCCACTTCCACCTTGGGGAGTAAATCGCTAATCTTCTGCTTACAGCCCAGCGACTTGCTCAGATGACCAAAGAGCTCCTTGAGAACCCGGTCTTGACTCTGCACATCATGCACAATGATCTTCACCATCTCCATGCTGTTGCTGTAGGAGTGATCTGAAGGTCTGTGCTTTAACTGCTTATACAGATCGACGGCTTGCTGCTCCAGTGATTCCATCTAGTCTCTCTGTTGTCTTCCATAGAGTCTCTTCTGTAGCTCCATGATTTCAGTGTGCAGGGACATGATCTGATGCTCCAGGTGTCCAGTGACACCAACCTCAACATAGTGGATGGCCTTTTCTTCCATTTCCTTCCATGCTTTTAACAGTTTATCTGAGGATAGTCCATTAAGTCATCTGCTCTCTATACTCTCCAAGTCAGTCTGAATGCTTTTGTGGAAAAACTCTAATTTTGCTTTCAGTTGCTGAGATGCTGAGATCAAGGTGTTCTTCATTTTTGTCAAGTTAGCATTATATCTAAGATGACTTAACATAGCTGTTCTTTGTCCCTGAAAGAGCCTGCTGTAGTCTTCTAGCCCAGACACATAATGGACTGCTTCAGCCCATATTTTACGCAGTTGTATAATTGGTAGCTGTATTTTGCTATCAGATAGACTTCTGGAAGCAAATGGCCTTTCATATACAGTCTTGCTGCTGTCAAACAAATAAACCATATGCCTATCACAGCCTCTAACTTCATCTAGGACACATTGAGAGGCTGGTTTCCGAGGGTCCAGAGAAATTCCTGTTTCTGAAAGAAGCTCTTGAGAACCAGTGCTTATTCCAGTCTCACACTCAATACAAGATTGTAGTGAATGAAGAGTTTCATCAGGAGGCAACAAAAAAGAAATTATCTTTGCAGAAGTCATATTTAGGATGTGCACTGTCTTCAATTCAGAATGTGATCCATTAACATAAAACATCTTGGCTGGTTCGAAACAAGATCAGTGGGTCCCCCTCTCTGCTGAGGATCGCAGTTCAGCATTACTTGTAGCCAGTTTTCCTCCTATTAAACTACAAAGGTTATTTGGTTGAGGTGAATGGCTACTGAACTGAACTTCTGTCATTTCTTCACATGCAAATACACACTTTGGATCCTTCTTAATCTTCTTATGCCAGGTAAATGGCTGAAGGTGATGCAAAAAAGGCCTATATCCAGCAATACATTCAAACACCATGGTCCCAGAGCTCCAGTAATCAACAGTGGCTGTGTGAGGCTTATTCTCAAAGAGCTCTGGGGCCACAGTGTTCCCACAAAAGCTATACATAGAATTCCTCGATCAGTGTCTTTGGCGTATCCCAGATCAATTATTTTATGCAGTACTTTCCTACCAACATTCTGAAGAACTGTTTTCAGGTTTTAGGTCATGATGTATAATTTTGTTTTCATGCAAATATTGAATCCCTGACCATATATCACTAAGTAAAGAAAGTATCTGGCTTTCTTTAAGTCTGCAGCAATTTTCTGGTTTGTTGAGTAGCTTCCGAAGATCTCCTCCAGAACAGTATTCCATCGCTAGAAGAGGCACATCATTAATTAAAATATTCAGTTCCTCAGGAACATCATAGGCCTTCACAACATTGGCATGGTACAACTACATGAACTGGATTTTGTGACACCATCATTCTCTGTTTTTGGTACTTAGTTCTAGGTGACAAGACTTAATTGCGATTTTGTGATCAAGTACAGGCAGGCATTCCAAAGCCACCAGTGCGCAGCCGGTCCCTCATCTCCCAAGGTCCGCCCACACCCAGGGCCCCCCCTCCTCTGTGGCATGAGGGTGGAAGGGGAAGCGGCCTCAGGCACTGCTGCCTCCCAAGGCTCATTCTGGGCTGCTGAGCAAGCCATGGTATTTTCAGTTGCCTCAAATGCATGGGAAAGTGGAACAATGAATTAGGTTAAAGAAGAATTGATGCAATTGAATTATGGAGTTGGTGAAAAATATTGAATATACTGTGGACTGCCAGAAGACTAAACAAATTTGCATTGGAAGATGTACAGGCAGAATGCTCCTTAGAAGGGAGAATGGTGAGACTTCATCTCATGTACTTTGGACATGTTATCAGGAGAGACCAGTCTCTGGAGAACATCATGCTTGATAAATGATCAGTCATCAGTGGTAAAGAGGAAGACCCTCAACAAGATGGATTTGACACAGTGGCTGTACAATGGGCTCAAATACGGCTATGAGGATGTCACTGGACCAGGCGGTATTTTGTTCCATTGTACAAAGCGTTGCTAGGAGTGATGGCACCTAATGAGAACGGCAGCATATGTATGTTGATATGTGTGTGTGTGTGTATAGATGTATGTATATGTGTGTGTGTGTATATGTACATGTGTGTCTGTATGTATATACACACATATGTATATATGAGTCGGATCCAGGTAAGGGGAGGGAGGGCTCTCACCACAGGCAGGAAGCCAGGGCTGAGGGCTGGATTCAGGTAGGGGGAGGGAGAGCCCCCACCACAGGCAGGAAGTGAGAAGCTAGGGCTGACGGCAGGTTATGGTCAGGGAAAGGCCAGGAAGTGGGCGGAGAGGTTTGAAACAGCTAAGGGAGACAGACTTTTTTTTTTTTTTTTTTTTGTGATTTGGGTGAAGATTTACAGACCAAATTCACTTTCCATACAGCAGTTCACATATACTTTGACTTATGTCACTGACCACAGTTTACCACAGTGCAACAGCTCCCCTCCCACTTCTTCCCCATAGTTACCTCTTCCCAGTGTCCATCCCTCCATGCACTCCTGCCCCCTGAGCTGTCCCCCTGTGCATAAGCAGCCCTTCTTTCTTCCATGGTTGTTCTCTCCAAGGAGTGTATCTACCTCAGGTAAATGTTCAACTCATATGCCTGTATTTTGTTTGGCTGGAAACCACAGGTGTGGGTTCGACTCCAGACCTGAAGGGCAGCTAGGGGCCATAGTCTCAGTGGTTCCACCAGACTCTATTGGACCAGCAAACCTGGTCCCCACTTTTTTTTTTTTTTTCTTTAAGGGAGATGAACTTGTCTCTCAGTTTTTTGTACTGTTGTGGCTTGCGTGTTGCTGTGAGGCTGGAGGCTGTGCCACTAGTGTTTCAAATGCCAGAAGGATTGCCCATGGTGAACAGATTTCAGTGGAGCTTCCAGACTGAGACATTCGGAAGAAGGAAGAGGCCATCCACTTCTCAAATAATTGGCGAAGGAAAACCTTATGAATGAAACACTGCCTGATACATTACTGGACAACTTTATGAATAGCCCTGAAACATTGTCCGATACAGTGCCAGAAGATGAACCCCTTTGAGTTGGAAGTCATTCAAAATAACATTGGGAAAGAGCTGCCTCATCAAAGTAGAACCAGCCTTAATGATATGGATAAAGTAAAGATTTCGAGACCTCCATTTGCTGACGTGACATGACTCAAACTGAGGAAAAACAGCTGCAAACATCCATTAATAATTGGAACATGAAATGTATGAAGTATGAATCTAGAAAAATTAGAAGTTTAAAAAATGAAATGAAATGCATAAAAATCTGTCCTAGGCATTAGTGAGCTGAAATGGACCAGTTTGGGCCATTTTGAATCAGACAGCTGTATGACCTACTGTGCTGAGAATGACAAATTGAAGAGGAATGGAGTGGCATTCATCATTGCAAAGGATGTTTCAACATCTATCCTGAAGTACAATGTTGTCAGTGATAGGATAGTATCCATACCCTACAAGGAAGACCAGTTAATACTACTGCTATTTAAATCTATGCAACAACCACCAAAGCCATAGATGAGGAAATTGAAGATTTCTGCCAACTTCTGCAGTCTGAAATTGACCGAACATGCAATCAAGATGTGCTGATTATCACTGGTGATTGGAATGCGAAAGTTGGAAATAGAAGAATCACCAGTAGTTGGAAAATTTGACCTTGGTGATAGAAATAATGCTGGAGATCGCGTGATAGAATTTTGCAAGACAATGACTTATTCATTGCAAATACTTTTTTTCAACAACACAAATGGTGGCTAATCACATGGACTTCACCAGATGGAATACACAGGAATCAGATTGACTTTATCTGTGGCAAGAGGCGATGGAGAAGTTCAATATCTTCAGCCAAAACAAGGCCAGGAGCTGACTGTGGAGCAGACCATCAGCTGCTCATATGCAAGTTCAAGTTGAAGTTGAAGACAATTAAAACAAGTCCATGAGAACCAAAATATGACCTTGGTAATATCCCTCCTGAATATAGAGACGATTTAAAGAACAGATTTGATGCATTGGACACTGTTTTGGTTACCTAGTGCCACTCTGACAAGAATATATCACCAGTGGGATGGCTTGAAGAAATAGGAGTTCATTCTTGTGGTATGTCAGCTTGGCTGGGCCTGGTTGAGTGGCTAGGTAGCTGGTGGTAGTGATTCCCCATGATGAGACTGGCAGTCAGCTCCATGGTGGGATCTACCACAAGCAGCTGAGTAGCTGCCTTTGGGCATGTGGTCTGCTTCCTGTATATAAGGAGACACCTTGGGGATAGTCTCTAGCGCATGGCACCCTTGGATCCTGCATGTAGCCGTGTCATTGTTCGGCAGCCTGCCATGCTCTGCCGACGTTGGGACTTACAGAGGACTTAAATTAATGGCCTGCCATGTGGTTTGGTAACATCGGGACTGTGCCTTTTCACTTGTCAACCTTGGGTTTGTCAGTCTCAGCAGCCAGCAGCTGAGTGAAGGAAAGCCTCTAGCTCCAGTGGGGCAGGAGCAAGAGGCAAAGCTGAACCCCAAGGTTGAGGGGCTTTCACACAGCCCCTAGTGTTTGGCACTTTGAACTTGGACTTAAAGCCTCCAGATTGTAAGAATAAATTCCTATTCGTTAAGGCCATCCCATTTGTGGTATATTTTTGTCAGAGTGACACTAGGTAACCAGAACAGTTCTCTTACAGTTTGGGAGGCCATCCCATTTGTGGTATATATTCCTGTCAGAGTGGCACTAGGTAACCAGAACACTGCTCAAGCTGCCCATTGAAATCTTCCCACCATGGAGTTGATTGCCATTCTCATCATGGGAAATAACCAGGCCCAGCCAAGCTGACACACAAACAGAACCACCACAAGCAGACAAAGCCAATTACTATAATGAAATGTGCAAAGACGTGGAGTTGGAGAGCCAAAAGGGAAGAACACACTCTGTGTTTCTCAAGGTGAAAGAACTGAGGAAAAAATTAAAGCCTCAAGTTGCAATATTGAAAGACTCTATGGGAAAATATTGAATGATGCAGGAACCATCAAAAGAAGATGAAAGGAATACACAGAGTCACTGTACCAAAATGAACTGGTTGATGTTCATCCATTTCGGGAGGTGGCATATGATCAAGAATCAATGATACTGAAGGAAGAAGTCAAAACTGCACTGAAGGAAGTAGCAAAAAACAAAGCTCCAGGAACACTCATTGAGATGTTTCAACAAACACGCCATGCTGGAGGCACTCACTTGCCTATTCCAAGAGATTTGGAAGACAGCTACGTGACCAACTGACTGGAAGAGATCCATATTTATATCCATGCCAAAGAAAGGTGATCCCACAGAATGGAAATGATCGAACAATATCATTAATATCCCACACAAGTAAAATCTTACTGAAGATATTTCAAAAACAGTTACAGCAGTATATTGACATGGAACTTCTAGAAATGCAAGCTGTATTCAGAAGAGGACATGGAATGAGAGAGATCATAGCTGATGTCAGAAAGTAAAGAATATCAGAAAGATGTTTACTTACGTTTTATTGACTATGCAAAAGCGTTTGATTGTGTGGATCGTAATAAATTGCAGATAACATTGAGAGTAATGGGAATTCCAGAACACTTGTACTCATGAGGAACCTGTAAATAGACCAGGAGGCTGTCGCTTGAACAGAACAAGGGGACACTGCATGGTTTAAAATCAAGAAGGGAGTGCATCAGGGTTGTATCCTTTCAATCTGTATGCTGAGCAAATAATCCAAGAAGCTAGATTATAAGGAGAATATCGTGGCATCAGGGTTGGAGGAAGACTCATTAACAGCCTGCGATACTCTGATTACAGAGCTTTGCTTGCTGAAAGCGAGATGACTTGAAGCACTTACTGATGAAGATTGAAGAATACAGTCTGCAGTATGGATTACACCTCAATATAAAGAAAACAAAAATCCTCACAACTGG
>NW_006921784.1:5707257-5709908 GCF_000298275.1 Orycteropus afer afer
CTGCTTCTGTGAAGATTTACAGCCTTGGAAACCCTATGGAACAATTTCTACTATCCTGTTAGGTCACTTGAAGTGGAACCGACTCGATGGCAGTAGGTTTAGTATATGGGTGGGTGTGTGTGTGTGTGTGTGTATACACATAAATACAGTATTAGGGAAGTCACTCTTGTGTGTGAGTTGTCTGATTTGTTTTTCAGGAGGCTTGCTTGCTAGTGATGGAAACTTAATTAGAACTTAAATAAAAGAGAAGGTGTGGCTTTATTGGCAGGCTTACTGGAGCAGCTCACATAATGGAAGGAAGAACTGTAGGAGGCAGCTTGGGGACCTTGAGGACTGAAAGTGGTGATTTATTGTCTTGAGTGCTCTAATGTTGCATCTCTCTGGGCATTATGATTCTCTCAGGCTTCTCCTGGCTCATGGGTATACCTATAGTCTCTTCCTCTTAGTGTGTTAGTAATTTTCTCTATGGTGTCCCTGGGCCAAAAGAAATAGGTAATAGTTCCATTTATTAAGTAGTTAGGGCCAAACAACGTAATTGTTTGTGGCCTAGCAACTTAGTTATTTGAAACATTAATACAATTTGAAAGATAACATATTTATTTCATTTCTAAATAATCCAATCAGTTATGTATGCCTGTTATGTATGTATTCTCAAACCTTGGCATCAGATCAGATATTCTGACCTTCATTTCCTGTTCAACACTGTTTTTACATGGCATTTGCTTTTTATCATAGCAGCTGTTAAAAACTTAGGTTCTTAAAGAAATGAAGTCATCGAAAGGAATGTTTTGTGAGCTAACATTGAAACTATGAATTACCTCAGAGTAGTTTGTGTGGTCCATTAGCTGTAAATTACTGCTGTGTTTCTCTTGAAAATTTAAATAATCCTGTAGTGTCCTGTACATGTACTGTGGTATGCCAGTGTATCTTGGTGCACAGCTAGCTAATGGTTGTAGTAGAAGAGTAATTCTGATAGTCCCAGTTCATTGGATCTTGTGTTCAGAGAAATGGGGTATGATTTGGTCAACCTGAGTTACTTACCTACTGCTGTGTTTAGAAGGGTATAATATTCCATTGTATAAAACTCATTACCATTGAGTTGATTCAACTCATAGGGACCTCTCGTTGGGTGTCCAAGGCAGTATCACTACGCAAGTAGATTGCCTAATCTTCTTTCTGAGGATTGGCTGGTGAGTTGCCAGCCTTCTGGTTAGCAGTCAAATGCCTTAGGTACTATGCCACCGGAGCTCCCATTCCATTGTACGGATATATTGACTTACCTATCTCCAATTGTTAAAAAGTTATAAACGGGACATAAACTAACATCTTCCATCTATACTTGCATATCTTTGACTTTCTGTAGCATAGATTCTACAGTAAGTCTTGCTTAACACTTGAAAAGAAGTGTATTTGTGGATTTGAATGCATAATTGTGCTTTTAAAAGTATTTGGTAATTGATGCAAAAAAAGAATTTAGAAAGACTTTTATAGTGATGAGATTATAAACTGTAGTTTTGGGAAACAAGTAATATGATGAGGACAGTTCTTTGGAACAGACAGTCAATGGCTTCATCCATAAGGGATGAAAATAAGTTGTCAGCCCCTCCAATGTCAGAATTAATTCTCTTGACAAGTGAGAAGTTGTTGTAAAGAAAAAAAATTTTTAGGAACAAAGTATCAAATAGTATACTTCAGACAAAGTGATAAGGTGACACTGCTGTGGATAATGCAGCACTGATGAACGTCTCTGGTCCTGTGGACGGGCGAAACAGAGTAAATCCAGTAGGGTTCTTGGAGAAATAGAGTCAGCCATGCAGTGTGTAAGAAATGTGTCCTCGGTGTAGAGGACTTCTTGCTTGGATTCTCTTCATGAGCAGTATATTTAACATCAAGTATTAGCAAACTTATTTTATCTAGTGTAAAAGCAGTAAAGTATGGAGGTTTACAGTGTAAACTGTGGAGCCAGAATGCCTAAGTTTTGAGTTCTGGCTTTCTTACTTAACTGATACAATTTTAGGAAAGTTATTTTTTCATATAGCTGTTTTTTCAACTGTAAATGGAAACAGTAATGATTGCTGCTTTATAGGATTATTGTGAAGACAAAATGAGTTCATACATATAATAATTAAAAAACAATGCTTGGCACATAGGTTAAGTGCTGAATAAAAAGTAACTGATAATAATAATAATGATAATGAGTTCTGGCTGGTGCAGTCGGTTTATGTGTCTGACTGCTACCAACAGGTTGGGGGTTCGAGTCCACCCAGAGGCACCTCATAAGACCTGGGATTCTATTTCTAAGAAATCATCATTGAAAACCCTGTGCAGCAGAGTTCTACTCTGACACACATGGGGTCGCCATGGGTTGGAATTGACTTGAGGGCAACTGGTTTTTTAATAATAATTGAAATATAACTTAGCAGTTGGTCACAAGTTGTCTCATTAATGTCAGGTTAAACTTGTATGTTTTTTGATTGATTGAATTTTTTCTTCCTGCTCTTGCTGTTGCTTTTTTATATCTGTTTCATATTCTAAAAAGTTATTATGGAGCAATGTTTTATCTTTATGAAAACCATCCTCATTTTTGTGAGCTAACGTTGAAACTATGAATTACCTCAGAGTAGTTTGTGTGGTCCATTAGCTGTCAATTA
>NW_006921784.1:5712499-5715096 GCF_000298275.1 Orycteropus afer afer
TGTATAGGTTGCAGATCGGATGGTGTACCAGTCGTGGGGAAGACCATAACTCTTAAGGAAGGATAAATATTATTTCATCGATTAGTCAGATGTTTTGAGTCATTCTTGAAGGAATTTGCAGTGGTGGTAGAGGTGTATGTTGGGGGATGGACTTTGATAAAAGAGAATAAATGCTTAATCATGTGTACTTGTAAAAACAGTAAAAATTTGGTGGCTCGGAACAGTAGAAGTGCTCTGGGGATCTCCTTGGTAGAGAGGAGGCAGCCTGGGTAGAGAACACACCATAAATGGCAGGGAGTTTGGAATGAACATAGAATCCTAGATGGGGGAGTATGATCCTAATTTTGGGGATACTTCTTGTTGAGAGGGAAGCATTAGATCTTGCCGGTTACCATGATAGTATCTCTGGAGTTAACTGAGATTTGTAGGGAATAATGGTTAATAAAGGGCTAAAAATCAAAAGCCTATGATTAATTTTTTTTGCTTCAAGAAACTCATATATTATTTCATTATTTTCAACTTCATGTTTTAAAATGACAATGGAAACTTTTAAATCTTTGAATCTTGAGGTTTCATTCTGGAAACGGTGAGTAGAGACATACTATATTTATGGTAGAAATTAGAATACTGTGTTTAAACAGACATAGGAATGCTGGAGAAACACTTACTTAAGGTGTAGGTTATAGAAGGCCCTGGTTAATTTCTCTTCTTCAACTAAATTATGTTTACTTTTGAAGATTTTCCTCTTTCTTGTCAGAATTATAATCTATTAAGATTTGATTTGAAGACATTAATGTTTTAATATTATCTCCATTTTCCATATGAAGAAACCGAGTGAGCTTTGCAAAGTGACAAAACATTTGGAGCCGGAATTCACATTCAAAACTGCCTGATACGAGAACTGTATTCTGTACAAATACTGTAAAATGTATTTTAATTAATGCATAAGCTGTATTTTAACACTTCTCATTAACAGATAGTACAGGGCGCTTGGGTTCAGATGTTGAGTAGGGGAATAGCCTGTCTAGGGAATCATAATTTATAGTGAGGCACATGTTAAAGAGGAACTGACCAGAACCAATGAGTTCAGTTCTAAGGCTGTAGTTTTCTTTTTTAGGTAATTGAAGTCTAAACAAATTTAATTCAACAAATGTTTGAGAACCAATTGGCTAGACTGAGTGGTGATGACACTAGTGGTGTGGAATGGAAAGATGGAAATGGGACATTTTAAAAAAAGCATTGGGAATTGGTGTTAGATTTGGTTATTGGAAATAGAGGCAAAGAGTGCTATAGTTTTTAGCCTGAAAAATGTAGAATGATTATGGTTCTCAATGGAGTATATTAAAAAAGGCGATATGGTAGGGAGTGGAAGAGAAAGGCAGATGATGGGTTCTGTTGAAGTTGTGTGGAGTTCGATGTACTTGATGGACAGCCCAGAGCAGATTACTTACTCTGGAATCCTGTGATAGCGGTAGCAGTCAGGGTTGGGGAAGATACGGGGGAGCTCATTAGAAGTAGCTGAAGTGGGAGACTTAACCATACTGTGTGAGGGAAGAACTGTTGCATATGGTCAGACCTGCTTGTGATTGGTTTTAGGAGCAAAATGAGAAAACAAAAGAACTTGAGGAAATGACCGTTGCAGCTTCATCTAAACATCTCACTAATTTATTGTCATTTTTCACAGTATCTACAAACCAAATGGAAATGTATTTTAAAATTAGTAACGTGATAATTGAGTAGGCAAGGTTTTTTTCTTTATTGTTGGTTGTTGCCAGGTGCCGTTGAGTTGGTTCTGACTCATGGCAACCTGCGGACAACAGAACGAGCCTGGTTGCGCCTATGCCGGTCTCACAATCGTTGCTATGTTCTTTCTTAGTGGTATGTTAACTAATGGTTATGTCTTGCAATTGATGGCATCCCAGATTCAATAACACGCAGCATGTTGTTTTGCAGTGTTCCTTAGTGTAAATATATAGCCTTTTTTTTTTGGTCACTGTTCCATTTAAATCATCTTAGATATCACCAGTGGTATGTATAACACAACATGGAAACACTGCTGCAGAATATAGGGTTTAGGTTAGATGTAAGGAAACTCTTGAGGATGTAAATCACTAGAAAAGAAAACCTGTCAGCTTTTCCCAAGGCCTTTAGATTTCCTTGAATTTTTGAATAGATGGGTCCTGGCTTTTTTTGGCTAAAAACAGTAGTAGTACAGAATGTATTAGCCAATCATAGGGCTAAAGTTTATCGGAGAGCTTAGAGAAGCACATTATTCCTTTCTCCTCTTTCAGACAAACTATTGTTTGTCCTTTGGCAAACTTTTTTCACGTTGGGAAATATAAGAGACCTATAAAGTAGCGCAGCATGTCCTTGGAGGTGTGATGTTACTCTTAATAGTAGTTACATTCATTCTTACCAGAAACTTGAGAATTCAGTACTTGTGTATTTGAAGTTTTTCATGTTGAATACTTAAGTTTTTGATGTGTAAACGATGTACTAAGAATACGCCATAATGTATGTAAAATAGGTTTATATTAAGTTGTATGATTTGTTGTTGTTGTTATTGTTATGTGCCCTCGAGTTGGCCCCGACTCATA
>NW_006921784.1:5715746-5717744 GCF_000298275.1 Orycteropus afer afer
ACTAGCATAAAAGGGCGAGTCTCCTCCCGGGGCTCTTGTTGAATTGTACCGTCTTAGAAGAATTCTTACGAAGATAGTGTTCTGGTCAAGACAATTTCTAGTCTTTTGGCCATCAAGTAATTGAGGAAGACTGCTTCAAAGAGCAGGTATTTGAGCACTCCATTTAAACAGAGCCCACATCATGGTGTGATTATTGGAGGTTACTGTGTTTTTCTTGGCTTGTTTTTGAAAATCTGAGTAGCCCCTACTTAATTGCCAGACTATAAATTTTAACCAGGTCATTAGAAGAGTCAGTTCTTTTCATTTCACATAGCCTCGATTGCTTGAATTTTGTCTGTCTTTCTGAATGTACCTCTGGGCTGACTAGAGTTGGACAGTTTATAATTGTAATGGCAGAAGCAGTTAAAAATTCTAATCTGTTTCTTCTCATCACTGTTAAGTTGTATGCTTAAATGATAGGTCTGCATTTTCATCAGCTTTTCTGAACTATGTCCAATTTAATGCCTGTTTACTCTGCATAAAATTGAGTAGAAGGAACCAAGACTTTGAAGAGTCTGTTTGAAGATGAGAGGAGAGGAACATTAACATTTTTAAAAGAATATTAATATACTGATAAGCAAAAAGCAGATTAGCTAGGCGTGGGATATCTTTAATTGAATAAACACTAATAGCTATTTATTTATTTTTCTAGCGTCGTTTACCTTCTAATTTTTGTAAAATTGATGTTTAACATCTTAAGTATCTAGGCAGAATAGGAAATACATGTTCATTTATAAATGATCATACTCTGAAATCTCTAAGGCAAGCTAACCTTTAAATCAAGTCTTCCCAGGAAAGAAACAACTTAGGCTGCCGTGGCTGGAGGAGGGCATGTAAAAAAGGCGAGGTTTAGAAATTCTGTTTTTCTTCCTGTAGGGCAGGAATCATATAAATTAGGCAAATTTCAAAGTGGCATTGGTACATGCCATTGGCAAAATGACATCTGCCAAATTGTTGTCTTTTTTAGAAAATTCAAATTTGATTTTTTTTTCTTTGCTACCTATCTCATTAATTCTTTTTCTTAAAACTTACTAAAGAAACTTTTTGAAAACCTGTTGTAGGACTGCTCATCTTCATGGAGATTGGTCATCTGGGTTCGTTTGTCCAAGAAAATACAATTAAAAAAAATTTTCTTTTGTGGACAATATGAGGGAGGCAAGGGGCAAGACTGAAATCTAGTGTTATTTAAGATATAATTAATTGTTAATGTATATTGTATGATTTGTTAATAGGGGCAGAAGTAATTATAATTATAATGAGAAAAATTTAAGTTTTATGAGGAGGTATACATTTCTGGAGATTGCCCTTTCTTCTTTCTCCTGTTCTCTCTCTGTCTTTTGGAATTTTGATTTCTGCAGTGTGGATGCAAACTATGATTTGAAGTAAAGGGGAGAAGTGGAGGGGTCTTGGAGATTGTTCCCAAATTTATTTCTTTCCTCTTCACCAGAGATTAAGCTGTAGCAAATAGCAGAATATTAATGAGTGTATAGGAATTTGCTTTCTGCAATTTTCCCTAAGGTAGACCTTGGAACTAGTCAAAGGAACAAAACTCAGAACACTTTTTTCCAATGTTGGGGCTAGTCTTTCTGATCTTTCCATAGCAATTATAAATATTGAATTACCTCTGGCACTTAGATAGAACAGTCCTGCTTGGCTTTTAATTAAATTAATTTCTAGTGATTGAAAGCCTGAATTTCCTGTCATCTTTTCATAACGATAGAGATTTAAGTGTTTTTCTTGTTCTTTATTAAGTTATAAGAATTTTTTTCTTTCTTAGGAGATGGGGAACATTTCTTCATTTCAGATGGTGAATCTGAATGGTGCCTTGTAGAATTAGACTTTATGTTCTTAATTTCAATAGTAAAATGCTGCCTACTTTATAATCTTTCACGGAAAGCACAGAGTTAAGAAAAGTTCCATTATAAATGACTTAATAGAAATTCCTTGTTGTTGTTGTTA
>NW_006921784.1:5718499-5719825 GCF_000298275.1 Orycteropus afer afer
TCCAATCCTGATGTTACGTTCTTCTTCATATAGTCCAGCTTCTTGGATTCCTTACAGTCCTACTAGTGATTTAGTATTTCTGAGTTAATAGTGTGAAATCAGTATGTTCTACATAGAAGTGATTCTAAAGAGCAGGTTATAACACAATATAATACCTACATTCGTCCTTATCTTAAAATTACTTCCATCTTTTTTTAGGAGATTGTATGTGCTCTTTGGTTTTAATCTCTTCTGGTGGTAAACATGTATGATTTATGTTCATCCCCACCCCCATCCCTTGTATGACAATAAGATTTGAAAGGAAAATGCTTGTAAGGTAAGTGATTTGAAAAGGTTCCAATCAAATTTGCTGAAGTTGGTTTGGTTGCAATTAATCTTTTCTGAAAACAGAGTTTCCTCTTGCTTAGCTCTTTGAGATGTGAAAAGCAATAAAAGGTCCCTTTGAAGTGCAACTAAGTCTTAGTATTTGAAAATATTAGAGCACCAGTTACTTTGCTTTTTTGACTTCTCATCCTATTTGGGAAAGGAGGTAGCATTTCAGCATTTCAGCCACCAAATGAAGACAAATGGTTTTAAGAGTAATCACTGACTATTTCAGTATTAGAGAACCTCTTTTGGGGAAAGTATTAAAAAATGAAAGGAAATGAAATATACAGGCTTTCCCACATTTTTTAAAAACCAAAATATGTATACAAAAAAAATGAACCATACTGTGTACCACTAATGTAGTCATAAGATTGATTATTGCCTGTTGAAACAGAGCTTTTTTTACTTGTTATAGAGAACATTATCATAAATGCTGATTCAAGAGTCGTATTTATTACAGTAAAGGCTATCTGATACAGAAATGTGATTATAACATGGAGTTCAACAGAAAGTTTCTGAAGACGTAGTAGAATTTTTTTTTCCCTCCCAAAGAGAGGATGGTTGTTTTTTTCTTAGGAAATGATAACATTTTAGCTACTTATCTGTGCTCCACAGCTGGAGGAATGCAGCAGGGAGTCATGAGGTTGCTTTGGAACCCTAAAAGTTCTCAGATGTAGTATTTCCAAAGTGGTAGACAGGGAGCTGCTGCTGTGTATTTATTTATTTATTTTAAAGTTAAATTTTTGATCCTCTGCTTGGACATCTCACTAAGCCAAGACAGAGGCAATATTATAGTCACTAATTTACTTTATCTCTGTCAAAAGCATAATCATATGCAGGAAAAATGTCACACTCTGGACAGCCAGCACTATGAGAGAATAGCACAGTCGCCCTAGAATGGTAGCTCGGAACTTTGGTTTGTTCACTGCTGTATCCCCAGTGCTTAGAATAATGCTTATG
>NW_006921784.1:5723365-5745075 GCF_000298275.1 Orycteropus afer afer
GAGCAATACTCGGTCTCCCTATTCCACCTCAAATGTCCTGTTAAAAGGGAAAGAAGAGAAAAGCTGCTGACTGTTCATTAGTGCTTAATGTGTTTAACTTCCCCTGGAATTAGGCCTTTTAGGTAATTGCTTAGATTTGACATAACCACATTACCTTCTACCTTTTCATATGTGTAAATGTTCAAGGTCATCCAAACTGTTCTTACTCTGAGGTATAAGTGACCTGCTAATGTCATGGGAAGGCTGCTTTTGTAGCACCAGAGTTTCTTTCAGTCCTACCTCTAAATGGCCTTATCTAGCAAGTATTCATAAGAAGCATGGGCAGTTTTTTTTTTTTTTTTTTTTAAATTATGATTTGGGTGAAAGTTTACAGAGCAAATTCACTTTCCATACAGCAGTTCACATACACTTTGTCTCATGACATTGACCAGCATGGGCAGTTTTTTATTTTGCTGCATTGTTTCACAATGACACACTTGCTTCTAAAGCAAGCAGATGTTTGATTGCAATTATTGAGGAGTCCTTGCCAGCATCAAAACAAACCTGCCTAAATCTTTTTATTGACCTTTCCCTGTTGTTCGGTTCTCCTTGGAATTTTATGACACCTGTGGAAACTTTATACAAACACTTTTGTAGTATGAATGTCTCATATCTTTGAAAATAAACTATCAAGTAATTTCTAAAAAAATGCCAGATGATTCTAACAGTAGATAATAGTGGTTCCCTCTAATTAAATCTAGCATAATCAATTACATTCTTCTTCCGCTATTTGTCCTGTCTCTTCAGTTGAGTCTCATTTCTCCCCTAAATAGCTGCAGGACAACACATCTGCTTGGGACGGCGACCTTTAAAGCCAGTGTATATCATACTTTGCATAACTTCTTGGAAGCTACCCATTATTTCTTTAAAATATCATCCTTTCCCCAGTCTCACAAGCTTTACCTATTTGCAGTTACCTCTGACAATTTGTTCTGCCCCTTCCCCACCCTCCCATTATCAGTCAGTTACCAAGCCCAGGCAAGTAATGGTTTGACTTACTAAAGTCTCTTTATCTACATTTTCACCTTCTTTGGGATATTGAGCCTTAAGCAGTTCTTAACCTGAACTATCACAAAAGCATCCTAAATGACTTTACCCCTCTAAACTATCCTATTTGCTGCTTCCTGATGTTTAGCATCACCACTTTTATGTCATTCTCTTGCTTGTAAAACTTGGTTTTATGTCACCGAATGAAGTCTACACTCCTTGGCCTGGCATTCAAGGCTCCCAGTCATATCCTAACTGCCTTGTTTGCCTTCTCTTCCTGAACATGCTTTTGTCCTTCTGGCCATTCTCTGTTTCTTGAAAAGTGTGCTTTCTTTTCTGTGTTATTAATAGCTATGCTCTTTTGAATCATTCCCGTTCCCTTCCTTCTCTTTATCCAAATCTGGCCTAGTCTGTAAGGCCCACCTTAAATTCTACCTGTCCTATGAAGGTGTCCCTCCTCTGAACTCTGAGCACACATACATGCCTATTATTAGTCATTGGACATTAACTTGGTAGTTCTTTGACACTTCTTGAGTTACAGTGAGCTATGTGGTTGTTATATGCCATTGAGTTGGACCCAACTCATAGCGACCCCTCCTTGGGTTTCCGAGGCAGTATCACTACAGAAGTAGATTGCCCAACCTTCCTTCCGAGGAGTGACTGGTGAGTTTGAACCAACAGGCTTCTGGTTAGCAGTCAGGTGCCTTAGGCACTATGCTTCTTTTTTTGGTATATAATACTTCTTAAGTGTAATGCGTTTTCACATTTACTGTTTTATTTGGTTCTTCTTTTTACAGATGAGGACGATGAGATCTAGTAATCAGTCTTTAAGAAATGTTTCTGATGCTCCCTTTTACTATCCTCAAGTGAAATTCATAAATAATATAATTTACCTACAGACAGAATTTTTAAAAATTCATATGATACTTTGACTGTAATATAAAGAAAACATTAAAGGGAGGTAATTTGCAGTATTATTATTATTTTAGTATGTGGCTACTCAGGCAAAATTACTAGAAAACAAGAAGAGAAACTACAGATTTATAAACTCCTCAGCTTTCCTTTTGTTTTGTGCTACAACTAGTTAAGCAATTTAGGTACAAGACAAATCTTGATGCTTAATATGGTAAATATCTAAAACTGCAAGTATGACTAACTTTCTGTCTTTCCCATACAGCGTGTGGTTTATATGGCTTAAGTTACTAAGTAATTGTTGTTGTTGTTGTTTGCCGTCGAGTTGGACCCGACTCATAGCGACCCCTCCTTGGGTTTCCAAGGCAGTAGATTGCCTCATCTTACCTTCCGAGGAGTGGCTGGTGGGTTTGAACCGCCAGCCTTCTGGTTAGCAGTCAAGTGCCTTAGCCACTATGCTACCAGAGCTCTGGGAGGGAAAAATACTACTTCTTAATGATTAAAACACTTTTTTATTGCATATATAGCTTCCCTTTTGGAATCTCTAAGATGAGAAACCAGCCCCACTGCCACTGACTCGATTCTGACTCAGCGACCCTGTAGGACAGAATAGAACTGCCCCATAGGGTTTGCAAAGCTGTACATCTTTATGGAAGCAGACTGCCCCGTCTTTCTCCTGTGGAGGGGCTGGTGCGTTCAAACCACTAGCCCTTTGGGTAGCAGCCCATTGGGGTGGTACAAATGGCTAATGCTTTTGGCTAACTGAAAGGTTTGAGTACACCCAGAGGCACATTGGAAGAAAGACCTGGCAACCTCCTTCTGGAAAATCAGCCACTGAAAGCCCCATGAACCACATGGTTAGAATTGACTCAGTAGTAGCTTCCCTGTAATGATTATTTAATCAGTTGAAAAATACATTTTTGGAGGTTGTGCCATGTGTGACTGTCTTTTAAATTTTAGGGTTTTGACGTTACTCTCTATAGTCCTCTTTATGTGCTATCTCAGTTCTCTCGTGCTGCTATAACAGAAATATTACAAGTGGGTGGCTTAAACAAACAGAAATCATTTTCTCTCAATGTAGGAGGCCAGAAGTCTGAATTCATACTGCTAGCTCTAGGGGAAGCCTCTCTTATCTGTTGCTTCTAGGGGACAGTCCTTGTCTTTTTTAAGTTTCTGTTAATTGGTTCCTTGATGAACGTCATGTGGTGGGCATCTGTCTTCCCCATCTCTGCATCTTTGCTGCTGGTGTAATCTGCTTTTCTATCTCAAAAAAGATGGAGTTAGGAACACCCTATACCAATATTGCCTGATTAACATAACAAAGAAAATCTGTTCCCAAGTTTTTTTGGGGACACGATTCAGTCCATAACCTGTGACTTTATGTTGTTTAAATCACCAGCCCTAAAAGATGATTTGTGTCTGCAAATATTGAGAGAAGTCATCACAAAGAAATCAGGTCAATTGATGTTTTATCTCTATAAAGGTCAGATTTTTTCTTTTTCTTTTTTTTTTAAATTGTGATTTGGGTGAAAGTTTACAGAGCAAATTTGTTTTTCTTACAACAGCAATTCATACACATTTTATTTCATGATATTGGCTGCAATTCCCCACAACATAACAGCTCTCTTCCCATTTCCTCCCATAGTTACCTCTTCCTCCCATAGTTACCTCTTCCCTGTGTCCTTCCCTTCAGTGCACCCCCCCCTCCCCCAGTCTCCTTGCTCAACACTGCCCTTCTGTTTTCCCATGATTGATCACTCAAAGGAGTGTATTCACCTGATGTAGATGTTCACCCCATATGCCCGTCTGTTGTTTGGCTGGAAGCCACAGGACTGAGTTCAGTTCCAGATCTGAAGGGTCACTAGGGGCCATAGTCTCAGGAGACTCACCAGTGTCTATTAGACCAGCAAATCTGTTTTTTTTTTTTAATGGTTTTGAGTTTTGTTCCACTTTGGTCTCCCTCTATCCAGGATCTCCTGCACTGATCCCCCTCTGAGTGGTTGACAGTGGTAGCCATGCACCATCTACTTCTTCTGGTCTCATGGTCATATAGCTTAAGGATCGCATGGTCTACTAGTCCCTTGGACTATTGTTTCTGTGTCTCTTTGGGTTTTTTCATTCTTGTTTGCTGTGGACGAGGAGAGACCCATTGTTGCTTCTAGATGGCCACTTGCAAGCTTTTATTTTTGGGGAAGATATACATAACAGAACATATACCCATTCAACACTGTCTATATGTATAATTCAGAATTGGTTACATTCTTCATGTTGTCACCATTCTCACCATCTCTTCATCGCCACAGACTTAGACTCACTGCCTCCTGAACTCATCTGTGCTTTAGAGTTATTGTTCTCAAGTTGAAATCATATACATAAGTTTTGAAACAAGCACAGTGCTCAAGGTGAACTTTACTAATTCATCTACACTGTAGTTTAAAGATGACTTTACTCCTAGTTTCAATTCAGAATTCAGAGATTCTCTCAGGACAGTAGATTTGAAAGTTCCTCTAGTCGCTGGGTTCTCTGTGAGGCTGGATTCTATGAGAAATTTGAAATTCTGTTCTATATTTCGCTACCCTCCCAAATCAGGATTCATCTATTGAGTCCTTTCACAAAACATTCAGTAGTGGCAGTAGGCCTGTCTAGTTCTTTTGGTCTCGTGGCAAAGGAGGCAGTCGTTAACAGAGGCAGGTAGACCTGCAGTCCAGTTCCTTCTGGAGTCTTGGGTCTTTTTCTTTTTCTGCTGCTTCAGGGGCATAGGGACCCATTGTTATATCTGGATAGCCACTGGCAAGCTTTTAAGACTTCAGGTACCACTCACTGAACTGGGCGTGGGATGTGTGGAGGAAAGTAAGAACAGAAATTCTGAAAGCAGGTTAGACCAGTTGGCTGGACAGTCACAAAGCCATGATCCTAAACCTTTGAATCAAGAAAACTGATCTCATGAGGTGCTTGATGGTATCTAACCTCCCTTTTTTAAAAACAAAAAGTTGGATCCCTTGGTGTTTACAAAACACCTTAAAATACAAAGGACAAGCCTATAGTGGCCATGATCTTGTTGTTGTTGTTGTTGTGGTTGTTATGTGCCCTGGCCCTGACTCATAGCAACCCCTCCTTGGGTTTCCGAGGCAGTATCACTACGGAAGTAGGATTGCCCAACCTTCCTTCCTAGGAGTGGCTGGTGGGTTTGAACCACCAGCCTTTTGGTTAGCAGTCAAAGCCATGGTCTTAGTTTTTTAAAAGTAACTTGTTGCTGTAAGTGGCAAAGGTTTCCTGGTGAAGCCATGATTGTTTGCAAAAAGCCCTTAAATAGGAGTTATCTGTTGGTTCCTGGAAAGCTCATTCTGTCCAGTTATGCAATTCTGAAGGTGTGCTGAGACTTAACTGGGACCATTCATGCAATTAAACAGTCTGAAGTCTATAGTTGAGTAAGTAGACATATTGTAACAATTTTAAACATTTGATGTTTTGTTTTTAATTAATGGCATTCTCACTTGTACAGAGAAGTGTGTGAGGAGAATTAAGTTGCTTAACTTGATTAAGCTGATTTTTCTTTTGCAGATTTCCTTGTGAAACCTTCTAGTACAGAGTTCTTGGGGCAAACTTCATTTTGGTAAGTTTGCTTTTATTTTATTGTCATTCTCTTTGTGCTGTTTTGAGATAGGGAAAACTAAAACTTGCATTCAAGTTGATGTTTTATGAAGTGCACCCCTAATCTCGTTTAAAATAAACATCTGTATCAACCTGATTGTTGTTGTTGTTAGGTGCCATCGAGTTGGTTGCTACTCACAAGTGACCCTGTGTACAACAGAACGAAATACTGCCCGGCCCTCCGCGACCCTCCCCAGTGTTGCCGTGTTTGAGCCCATCTTTACAGCTGCTGTGTCAGTGCATCTTTTTCACTGACCCTCTACTTTATCAAGCATGATACCCTTCTCCAGGGACTGGTCCCTCCTGACAACATGACCAAAGTATGAGAGACAAAGTCTGGCCATTCTTACTTCTCAGGAGTTTTCTGGCAGTACTTACTCTAAGACAGATGGTTCATTCTTCTAGCAGTGTATAATACATTCAATATTCTTGGCCAGCACCATGATTCATATGCATCAGTTCTTCTGTGGTCTTCCTTATCTGTCGTCCAGCTTTCACATGCATATGAGGCTATTGAAAATACCATGGCTTGGGTCAGATGCACCTTAGTTTTCAAAGTGACATCTTTGCTCTTAAACACTTTAAAGAGGTCTTTTGCAGCAGATATGCCCAGTGCTCAACCTGGAGTTCTTCTAAATTGAAACACTTGATTCTTGTATTGAGTTTACTTAAATTGATATATATCTACATGAAAATCAAGACTTACTAAAGTTAGTAGTATTAATGTGAATTTAACTAGAAAACAAGTTGTGAAAAATTTGCTAGACTGGGTACCCATGTGATAAGAATCCCTATCCTGTCTTATGATGTTTTCCTATGTCTGTATGTATCTGTTATTATATGAATCTTTATTACTGCCTCTTGTTTCTGCCATCTGTTTAATTTAGGGAATTGTAATTCAATTTTATTGAAAAGGAAAGTTGTTGCTTTGGTTTTAAATATGTAAATCCAAGTTAATTGCTCATAGGAACTTTTAGCTTTGACATTGCATTCAGAATAAGGATCAGGGTTCTTAGCATGGCGTTTAGGACTCTTTAAAAGTAGGCTTTAAACTCATTTCCTGCAGCTAGTTGCTCATTTTCCCGGGGTACTTTGTTTACCTCTTATTCTGACTACAGTGATCTACTTATTGTTTCTTAAATAGTTCCTGATGTTCTTTCTTGTCTAAATTTTTTTTGCATGTGCCATTCTTTTTATCCATTGTCTCTGTAGCTCAGAATTTGGCTGGTTCATCTATTCAAAGTGATAGTCTTCCACAAAGCCTTCATTGAATTCCCAGATCAGACTCTATTTTCTTTGTCTTTTCCTTTACTGGGGAATTATACATGTCTGCATCGCTTATTGGGAGCTCTGGTAGCATAGTGCCTAAGGCACTGGACTGCTAACCAGAAGCCGGGCGGTTCAAATCCACCAACCACTCCTCAGAAGGAAGGTTGGGCAATCTACTTCCGTAGTGACACCGACTCACTCGGAAACCCAAGGAGGGGTCGGTATGAGTGGGGCCGACGCAACAGGAAATAACAACACATCTCTTATCACACTCTGCCTGTGTTTATCACTTCCATAGCATTGTGGACTCCTTGAAAGCGAGAACTGTCCTCATATTTGAATTTTCAATTCACAGAAACACTTCTTGATTCTTTGGATACCAGTATCTTCTCACTATAAATTCATTTTGACTAGTTTTTTTTTTTTTTCCTTTTTAAGAACAAAGGAGGAGAACAGATTCTGTAGCGTTCTGGTAAGGATAAGTTACCATAATCTTCTTGATCTAGGGTAGTGGTTTTTATTGTGGCGTATTTTGAAGGACTATATGTATATGTATATATGTATGTATGTATGTTTGTATGTAAAACTAAAGTCACTGCTGTCGAGTCAGTTCCGACTCATAGCAACCCCTCCTTGGGTTTCTGAGGTGGTATCTCTATGGAAGTACATTGCCTAGTCTTTCTTCCTAGGAGTGGCTGGTGGGTTTGAACCTCCAGCCTTCTTGTTAGCCGTCACATGCCTTAGGCACTACGCCACCAGAGCTTATCTATCTATATGTATATCCATGTCCATATCCATATCCATATCTATATCACCTGTGTTCTTTTAGTCCAAGTTGAGTAGTATCTCACTTAGTTGTTTTATTCTTGTTTGCAAGTGTGGGTTTTAGTTTTTGAGTAAGGAATCAAGCAATTTCTCCTTAACAGGTACCTGAAAGCTGCGATACAGGTTCAGTGTTATTGTGTCTATTGAGTCAATTCTGACTCCTGACAACCCCATGTGTTATAGAGTAGAACTTCCCCATAGGGTTTTTCTTGGCTGTAATCTTAACAGAATCATGGTCAATTAAATGATGCTCTGAGAGAAGCCTGTAGGTCCCAGCTTTCATATTCTCATTACATATATTAAAATAAGAGAACTCATCTGACTTGATGCTTGCAATAGTAGTCTTGTCCTTCAGTTGACCATCCCTGTTTTAAAAAAACCTGTTGCTTTCAAGTCCATTTGAACTCATAGTGACTCATATCTTTTAATCTTCACAGTATGATTTCATTTTAACCTGATTATATGTGCAAAGATCTTGTTTCTAAATACAGTCACATTTGCAGGTTGTTGTGTTGTTGTTGTTATATGCCGTCGAGTCAGACCCGACTCATACCGACCCCTCCTTGGGTTTCCGAGGCCGTATCACTACGGGAATAGATTGCCCCATCTTCCTTCCGAGGAGTGGCTGGTGGGTTTGAACTGCCAGCCTTCTGGTTAGCAGTCAAGTGCCTTAGGCATTATACTACCAGAGCAGGTACTAACCAAAAACCAAATTCACTGCCGTTGAGTTGAACCCGACTCATAGTGACCCCTTCTTGGGTTTCTGAGGCAGTATCACTGCGGAAGTAGATTGCCCAGCCGTCCTTTCAAGGAGTGGCTGGTGGGTTTGAACCTCCAGCCTTCTGGTTGGATGGTTAATGTGTTCAGCTGCTAATCGAAAGGTTGGAGGTTCAGGTCTACTCAGAGGTGCCTTGGAGGAAAGGCCTGCCTGTCTGTTTCCAAAAAAAAAAAAAAATCAGCCATTGCAAACCCTGTGGAGTATAGTTTTACTGTGACAAACATGCGATTGGCATGAGTTGGAATTGACTCTCCAGCAACTGGTAGTACTCCATTTTTTGTCTATATCACATTTTGTTTTTTCATCAGTTGATGGACATTTGAATTGTTTCTGCCTTTTGGCTATTATGAATAATGTTGGCCATGACCATTTGTGCACAAGTTTTTGTGTGACTGTATGTTTTCATTTATCTTGGGTGTATACTGAAGAGTGGAATTGCTGGGTCATGTGGAAACTTTAACTTTTTGAAGACCTGCCAGGCTGTATTCCAAGGTGGCCCCACCATTTTACATTCCCACCAGTGTGTTTGGAGGTGCTTGTTTAATTTTTATACTTGTACTTTTTAATTCTTACAAATGACCCAATTTCTTCCTTTTGGGGCCCTAAGTTTTGTGAATCAGGTACTGTAACGATCCCTTAATATTTGCTAAGGATTGGCCATAACATTGCTTTGTAGTTTTGAAAGAACACTTTAGCAGATGCTTGTATTAGGATTCATACTGATTGCAGAGTTGCCCATGATCTTGGCCTTCTTATTCAGCAAATTCTTACAGCAATTTTATTTTTCCTTAGATGCTTAGCACTTCTTACTTTGAACTATTTTTATTTGTTTCTTATTTTCCTTCCTAGACTGTAAATTTTTAAATCTCCCATAACACCCCCTATGCGGGCCTTCACAGAGGCCTCTTACACTCCAGAATATCTTTAACCTCCCTAAGCCTTTATCCCATCTATCCTGCCTATGTTCTAAACCAACCCAACATCATCTTTCCTATAAATGTTTCCTAATGGATTCTCAAGTTTTTATTTTTTCCATTCTTTAATCCATTCATCGCTGCTATTCATAAAGTTTTCACTGGTCAGTTTTTTCAGCAGTAGATCACCAAATTTTTCTTCCTAGTCAGTTTTAGTCTAGAAGCTTAAGTTGTCAAGGATTTAATTTTACTTGGATCCACAATCAATGCCCCTGCAACCATCAGTCAAGAAATCAAATGATGTATTGCATTGGGCACATGTGCTGCAAAAGACCTTTTTGAAGTGTTAAAAAGCAAAGATGTCATTTTGAGGGCTAAGGGGTGCCTGACCTAAGCCATGGTATTTTCATTTGCCTCATGTGCATGTGACAGCTGGACAGTGAATAAGGCGGACCAAAGAAGAGTTACCACATTTGAATTATGGTGTTGGCAGAGAATATTGAATATACCATGGGCCTCCAGAAGAATGAACAAATTTGTCTTGGATGAAGTACAGCCAGAATGCTCCTTAGGGGTGAAGATGGTGGGACTTTGCCTCTTGTACTTTGGTCATGTTGAAAGGAGGGACCAATCTTTGGAGAAGGATATCATGCTTGACAAAGTAGAGGGTAAGTGACAAAGAGGAAGGCCCTTAACGAGATGGATTAATTAGCACTGTGGCTGCAACAGTGGGCTTAGACTTAGCAATGGTTGTGATGATGGTGAAGGACTGTACAGTGTTTCTGTTGTACCGACTCGACAGCATCTAACAACAACAATCCATTCACCACACAGTGTATCACTCTGCTGTTTAAAACCTGTCAATAGCTCCCTCTTGTTTTGGAATATAATCTATACTCCTCACTACATGATCTTTCCCTTGTGTATATCTCTAACTTCAGGTCAGATCATGGCTCCTTTTTTTCTTTTTTTAGTAATTTATTTTATTTTTGTTGTTGACATTGACACACTTTCTTTTGACTCAGTATGTTTTAGCCATACTGGTTTTCTCCTTTTAGTTTTTTAAAAATGCCTGTCTCAGGAACACATGTTGGGCCAGAAACTTTCCTCACTTACACAGAGGCTTTTCTAATTAATATTCCTGTAAACCCCGCCCCCCCCATCTCTGTCTCTGTCTTAGCATCTTGTTTGTTTTCTTCATCACATTTAGGACAGTTTGTAATTCTTATGATTTTTTTCTGTCTTCTACAGTGGGAATATAAGCTCAATTAGTCTAGGGACCAACACAGTGTCATAGTGTCCATGGCACGTAGTAGATTCTCAGGTGCTTATTAAATCACTGAAGTACAGCATACCATTTTCCAGAGCCTTTAATTGGTATAGAAAGGGAAGGCATTATTTCTGGGTAAAGATTCTGTTTAAACTGATTGAGACTTTTAATTTTAAGTGGCAAATCTTAGTCTTGGTATTTCTGTACTTACTAAAAAATTGGACTTAACAAGGAAGATAGCTAATGTGGATGTGACTGATGATCAAGAATTTGCTTTGTAATTGGAATTTGATTTCTAGTTCAGTGTCACTTCTTTTTGTGGTTTTTATAACTACCACTCTGGGACCCAAGTTTTTCAAGTTAGGTGCTGTAATGTTCCTGGAATATATGCTAAAGAATGACTATAGCTATATGCTAATTAAAATGAGTACATTTCAGTTGGCACAACTAACTTTGAGATGCTGGTGGGCTTTTCTTAAAAGTCCTCTCAAAAATCATAAGACATTAAATACAATATTGATGTGTTTACTGTATGAACATTATTTTTCTGACAGCTGAAACTAATTCTTTAAAAATTTCCTCTCCAATAATTGGGGATTTTGAGACAAACGAATTCCCATTACTCTTAAAAAAAAAAATTATTATGTAAAAATTGCTAATGTATTATAAAAGTAGTAAAAATAGTTTAATAAATCTCCATTTACTTTATTTCATTGGGTTTCAATAGCTATTAACTAACTCATGGCCAGTCTTGTTTCATGAATACCCCTACCCATTCTCCTTACTCTGTGCTACATAATTTCATCTGTACATAATTTTTTAAATATCTTTTAAAAGATAACAAAATCATAAAAAAATAGAATTTTCAGTTATATAGAAAATTCACAATTCCTTCCTTAATGTTATCAGGTATTTGTTAAGTGTTCAGATTTTGCTAAATTTCTCAATTTATTTTTATGCTTTATTTGAATCAGGACCGAAATAAAGTCCATATAGTACATACAGAATTGTAGTTGGTTGACATGTCACTTAAGTCTCATAGATTTCCCTTACATCTCTCTCTTTAGCTTTGCAATTCACTTAAATAATGTAGGTTGTTTTCCTGTAGTTTCCCATGGACTGGATCTAATTGGCACCCTATATTTCTTTGGCACTAGTAAAATGATATACTCCCCTCATAAACAATTTGATTCTACAGTTGATAGGAGAGGCAGGATAAGTACTTGATTCTTTCTCCTTATTAACCAGTTTTTGATAATAAGAGTGGTGATCACAGAGAAGGGGGGAAAAGAGGGGAGAGAGAGAGCGTGAGAGAAAGAGAATGAAATCATTGGAACTCATAGATTTAAACATATTTAAACTAAATTCATTGTACTTACTGTTTTTACTGACATTATCCCATGTTTGGCTCAATGATAGTCTGTTCAAGTTGACTCTCAAGTGCTTTTCACATACCCTCAGTAGTTTCTCTGCTGTTCTGGTTACCTAGTGCTGCTTTGACAAGAATATACTACAAATGGGAATGGCTTGAACAAACAGGAGTTTATTCTCTTACAGTTTGGAGGCTTTAAGTCCATGTTCAAAGTGCCAGGCTCTAGGAGCTGGCTGAAAGCCCCTCAATCTTGGGGTCCAGCTCTGCTTCCTGCTCCTGGCCCACTGGAGCTAGAGGCGTTTCTTCACTGAGAAGCTGCTAGCTGCTGAGGCTGACAAACCCAAGGCTGACAAGTAAAAAGGCACAGTTCCTATGTTACCAAACCACACGGCAGGCCATTAATTTAAATCCATTTTAAGTCCCAAGGTCGGCAGAGCATGGCAGGCTGCTGAACAATGACTTGGCTATGTGCAGGGTTCAAGAGTGCCATAAGCTAAGCTTCTCCTTATATACAGGAAGCAGACCACATCCCTAGAGCAGCTACTCAGCTGCTTCCGGTAGGTCCCACCATGAAACTGATTGTTAGTCTCATCATGGGGAATAACTATCATCAGCTGCCCAGCCACTCAATCAGGCCCAGCCAAGTTGACACACAAATATAACCACCAAATTCACTATCTGATTTTTATAGAATGTTCCAGAATCAACTTGTAAATTTTCTTTTTAAACCTAGAATTGGCTATTTTTTCAGGAGCCCTGGTTCCATTGATTGGAAATCAATCTTTAAACACTATTGTCTAGGTGCTTAGAACACTCATTGCTTCTGGGTTGGTCCAATAACTTTTTATAGTAGTTATTTTAGAATTACATGAAGAGTTTGATTATGTTCAGACTCTTCACCTGCATTTTTTTGGGTTCTAATTCGTTTCACATAAAATTCATGCTTTAAAGTGTACAACCCATTGGTTTTTAATATATTCACAAATAAGCTAGTTTCTTTACCCTTGTTTCTCCTGCCTCTCCTTTTTAATGTCAGTGGGTGGCCACTTTGCACACCCTTTACCACTCCATATAATACAACATCTCTCTGCTATTCCCCATCTATACCCTGCTTTATTTTCTTTATAACACTTATCAGCTACCTGATAATTGTGTGTGTGTGTGTATAAATAAATAAATATATAAATTGTTTCTAGTGGGGGGGAGACAGGCAGTAAATTAAGCTCCTGTACTTTTTGTACACAGCTGTCTCCTCAAAACCTAGAATGGTACTTGGATACAGTAGGTGTTGAATAAATACTTACTGAAATGAATGAATAAATGAGATCATTTTAGGCTAATTTGGGTTCTTGAGCTAGATTAAATCACAGAGGTCTGATTTGGGTTTGAAGAATGGTGAGGATCATGCCTCTTACTTGCTTTATGTCTGAGCCATCTGCTTCTTCCTCATCTCTCCAGCCTCCAGATACTTTAGTGCTCTAAAGCCCACATCTCAGTCTTCTTAGCTTCTCAATCTATTCCTGTTCCCCATTTGTGGCTATAATGCTATCCATACACTAGTAGTGTCCACATTTATATTAATATCTCTTGTCTTGATGTACTTGGCCTTGCCAATTGGGTATCTAATAAGCATCTCAAACATAACATGCCTAAAACAGAACCTCTGAATCCCTGTTTTCCCTCCCCGTTTTCATTATTGACTTCTTTCACCAGTAAATGAGAAATCTCTTCTAGTTGCTCAGTTCAAAAAAGCTTGACTTCTCGCTTTCTCTCAGCTCAAATCCTGTGGGCTGTATTTTCAAAATATATGCAGAATCTAGCAACCTCTCACTATATATATCAATTTATCATCACTACCTTGGTCTAAAACACAATACTGTCTCTCTCTCTCTCTCTCTTTTTTTTTTTTTTTTTAATTTTTATTGTGATTTGGGTGAACATTTACAGAGCAAATTCATTTTCCATACAGCAGTTCACATATACTTTGTCTCATGACATGGACTGCAACTTCCCACAATGCAACAGCTCTCTTCCCACTTCCTCCCCATAGTTATCTCTTCCCTGTGTCCTTTCTTCCCATGCACTCCTGCCCCCGAGCTGTCTCCCTGTGCATACACAGTTCTTCTATTCTCCCATGATGGATCTCTCCAAGAAGTATATCTGCCTAATGTAAATGTTCAGCTCCTATGCCTGTCTTTTATTTGGCTGGAAGCCACAGGAGTGGGTTCAACTCTAGACCTGAAGGATAGCTAGGAGCCATAGCCTCAGGGGTTCCATGAGCTCTATCAGAACAGCAAACCTGGTCCTTTTTTTTTTTTTTTTTTTTAAATGATTTTAAGTTTTATTGCACATTGTTCTCCCACTCTATCCAGGATCTCCTGTATAGATCCCCCTCTGAGTGGTTGAAAGTGGTAGCTGGGCACCATCTAGTTCTTCTGGTCTCATATTCGTATAGGCTGAGGATCACATGGTGTACCAGTTGCTAGGACTAATTGCTTCCATGAATCTTTGGTTTTTTTCATTCTTCTTTGTTCTGGACGAGGAGGGACCCATCGTTGCATCTAGATGGCTACTTGCAAGCTTTTAAGATCCCAGTCGCTACTTGCCAAAGTAGGATGTGTAACAATGTTTTTGTGCAGTATGTTATGCCATTTGAGCTTAATGTCCCCTGTAACCATGGTCCTGAGCCCACAAGTCCAACTGCTCACTCCCTCTGGGTAGCTGGCTGTGGCCAAGAAGTGACTACAACCTTGTCCCTTGTCAGCTCTACTATATACCTGGGAATTCTTAAAGAACATACAAATACACCTGTAGACACATTGTCTGCTAACCCTATACATGGTGATGGGCACACTACCCCCTGCATGGACGTACATGATTGCTCAGCCTGTCCACCCATCTATCCACCCATAGATCAGTGTTTGCCATTGTCAGTCAGTGATGACTGACAACACAGTACTGGATGTGCAAAAGATTGGTCTTTGTTGTCCATACCTCCCATGCACCTCTCTATGTGTTCTTCTTCCTCAATACCACCATATTGATAACTCATATTTGGTATATTGCCCTTCCCTTCGCCCAAATCAGTACTTGTCTCTACCTATCTAACAGTGTTCCCTCCTCTCACTGCCCACCCCTGGTAACCAACAAAGAAAGTTTCCTTCCATGTACAGGCATTTCCTTGACTTTGTACAATAACAGTAAGTAATACAATATTTGTCCTTCTGTGATTGAGTTATTTCACTTAGCATAATGTCCTCCAAGTCCATCCACGTTATGCAGTGTAAAACACTATATTGTCTCTTGCCTGGATTACTTCAGTAGCCTTGTAACTGATCTCCTTGCTTCATCTTTTGTTTTCACTCCCAACAGTCTATTCCCTATTCAACAACCACAGTGATCCTTTAAAATGAATCATCTTATGCCAGTCCTCTGCTCACAACCCCCGAAGGTCTCCATTTCACTTACAGAGACCTTAAAGGCATCAAAAGGAGTACTAGTAGTGTAGTGGTTAAGCACTTAGCTGCTAACCAAAAGGTTGGTGATTTGAACCCACCAGCTTCTCAGTGGGACAAAGATATGGCAGTCTGCTTTTGTCAGGATTTACAACCTTGGAAGCCGTATAGGACAGTTCTATCCTGCCCTAGAAGGTCATTATATGCAGAGTATGTGTGTGTGTGTGTGTGTGTATTTGGAATTGAGTCAGTGGCTTTGGTTTTGTAAAGACATGATCTGGGCTTTTCTGCTACTTTGGGGTCCTTTCTTTCCTCACTTACACTGCTCTTAATGAGTGTATTTTGAATATTGAAGCTCACCCTTCTTAAAATATTAGTATTTATGGAAGCTTAGAGCGCTAGAAATGTTGGCTAAATATTTGTTTGGTAAAATTGTGCCATATGATTCTAAGCCTTTTAGGAGAAGTTACAGCTAGAATTTGGTGTTGTCCTTAAAATCCCACCAAAAAAACTCAAACCAGTTGTGAAGTTGATCCTTAAAAACCAGGTAAGAGTGTTAGCACAACTTATGCAAATTTTTGGAAGAGTATAGAAAATTGGAAATGACACGATTTTTTCAACACATTTTGCCTGTTATTCTGGTTTGGTTCCCACTGATCCGTTTCGAATTTGCAGATAATTGCATGAACATCTTGAAATAATCTAAAAAGTAGTTTTTGCATTTGCAGATTGATTTGAACTATTACTGCTTCGTTATTTTTTCCCAAGTTTTAAGACATTCATCGTATTTAACATCAGAAATGTGAGCCTGTGCTGTTTTTTGCAGAAAAAGGATAAGATCAGGAAGATTTTATAAAGACATTATAGAGTTTAGATTTAATTAATAAGAATTGGTCAGTTGATATTCAACTTTTCCTTGGCTGATTCTGGTTAGGTTTTTAGGTCCATATATATGCAGTCTCTTTAATTAGGATATGGCCAATTTTTGGGAAAAATTGTAGCCAATTTAGCCCTTTTTTCTTTTTAGGATCTTGGTATAAGGGAAAGAAGAGCCTTGCCAGACACTGAAGGGACGAGGATCTCTCCTCCGAATCTGGGCCTCCTGTCATGGTAAGTACAAGAAAATGACGAGAAAAATGGAGTTGGACTCTAATCTGACAATTAAATCAACACTAATAAGTCCATAAAACTAGTGAGTTGCCATCCTGTTGGTTCCAACGTATGATGACCCCTGTGTGTCAGAGTCCAGCTGTAGAACTGTACTTCATAGGGTTTCCAATAGCTGCTGTTTTAGAAATAGAATCGCAGGCCTTTCTTCTGAGGTGCTTGTAGGTGGGCTTGAACCTCCAACTTCACATTTAGTGAGTGGCCAAGCCTGTTAATTGTTTATACCACCCACGGACTCCCAAACACAGTATTTTTATGCAAATATTGCAAATATTTTTATGCAAATATTGCTCAACCCCCTCACTCTTGCATTTCCTATGCATTACTGTGCATGCTATTTGTGAAAAAGTATTGTAAGTCCGTATTTTAATGTTTTTTTTGAGGGGGAGGGTGGTAAGAAATCATTTTACTTTCCCTTGAACCCTTTTCTTGTCCCTTTCTTTTATTGTTTATGTAGTAATAAGAGTGTTTGAGTATGTGGAACAAATTCATTTCTGTTATATTAATCCTGGGAGTTGGATAATGTCTCTTTATTTTTCAGTCAGCTAATAGAATGGAGTTAAGACTAAAACTCATGATTCTTGTACTCCAGGTTTCAGTAGGATGTAGTGAAAACCTTTTTTTTTCCCCCACCCTTTTATTTTAGCGGTCATTTATGTATAGGGGACTATGATACGGTCATCAACATGTTCTTTATGAGTTTACCTTTCTGGATAGAAGGAAATCCCTACCTTTCCTGTTCCCTCTCTCTAAGACAGTATTTTTATCCGATAGGAGAAGGAACAGCTTCGCACACCTCATTTCCTATGCCTACATCTTGACTAAAAAGAGCATATAATGGGCGTTTCAGTGACTTGTGGGCCATTTATGGGCTAGTCCAAGCAGAGAAGGTGAAGCATCAAGCCAGCCCCATTTTCATCAGTCCTGAAGATAATGTAAACAGTGCTCCAAGGCTTTTGAAAAAGAAATGATCCTTTGTAATATTGCTCTGCTTCTACCTTGTGATATTTCCTACATCTAGCTTCGGTTTCATGCCAGCACACAAAGAAGGAAATGAAAAAGCCCTGTTAATTTCAAGCTTCATTAGGAACATGGTGGAAAATGCTTTTCAGAATTGAAAACAAAAGAAAACTAGTTGTGCAGAAATATCATGCTAAAAGGGAGGTGAGGAGAAAGTTAACTGCCCCCATCTTGAAGCTGGACCAGTTTCTTCTTAGTTTGTGGACATCACAACTGTCTGATGGTATTCTATTCCCAAACATTGATGAACTTCTAATATTATTTCTCTGGACTGTTGTGGTAGTTAAAGTTACATGTCAACTTGGTTGGGCCTGGTTGAGTGGCGGGGCAGCTGGTGGTAGTTGTTCCCTATGATGAGACTGGCAATCTCATCATTGTGGTGGGATCTATCACAAGCAGCTGAGTAGCTGCTGTAGGAATGTGGTCTGCTTCCCGTATATAAGAAGCAGTTTTGGGAATGGTGTCTAGTTTATGGCACGCTTGAACCCTGCATGTAGCCGTGTCGTTGCTCAGCAGCCTGCCATGTTCTGCCAACCTTGGGACTTTCAGTGGACTTGAATGAATGGCCTGCCATGTGGTTTGGTAACATTAGGACTGTGCCTTTTTATTTGTTGACCTTGGGCTTGTTAGCCTCTGCAGCCAGTAGTTGCCTGAGTGAAGAGATACCTCTAGCTTCAGTGGGCCGGGAGCTGGAGGCAGAGCTGAAGCCCAAGGCTGAGGGGCTTTTACCCAGCCCTTAGAGTCTGGCATTTTGAACTTGGACTTAAAGCCTCCAAACTGTAAGAGAATAAACTCCTGTTTGTTCAAGCCATCCCATTTGTGGTATATTCTTGTCAGAGTGGCGCTAGGTAACCAGAACAACTGCATTTAATTTTATTGGTTTTTCCACAAAGTTTAAATGCATTGAAAAAGTTATGCCCTAGTGTTTAAATGTCATATATGCCAGTGCTAATGAATGAAAATGACAGGCTTATGAAAGCAGCTCTGTTGTTCTGTAATGAGCGTTTGTCCTGCATAGATAGCAATAATGTGGTCCTCTTCCCAGTGCTGCTTAGGTGTGTGTGCCCAGCACACAGTCTTCCGATGGGTTCCCTCTATGCTATGCTCTGGAGATACTTCTGGATGCAGTAGTGGAGGAGAGCAGTGTGGCCATGCATCTTTTTTTTTTTTTCCTTAATTCTTCATAAAAAAGGCATTATAGCAAGTCTTTTTAAATTCTCATTTACATTTTCACCATCAAAATCCATGAACTGCATCAATTTCTAACTTTACCTGCTCCTTACTTACCAGTTATCTTGTTGTTTGTGACCTTCACAATAGTAAAAACCTGTCTATTTTGCACATTTCTGGCAGAAACAAACACCTGGGTGATTGTTGTTGTTTGTTGTTATGTGCCGTCGAGTCGGCCTCAATTCATAGCGACCCCACCTTGGGTTTCCGAGGCAGTATCACTACGGAAGTAGATTGCCCCATCTTCCTTCCGAGGAGTGGCTGAGGGGTGCTAGATGAGATTAACATCGACTATGATGGTTAAGGTGATTTGTCAGCTTGGCTGGGCCATGATTCTCAGTGGTTTGGCAGTTACGTAAGGATGTAATTTGGCAGTCATGTAATGATGTAAAGGAGCTCTGGTGGTACGGTGCATAAGGCCTTTGACTGATAACTAGAAGTTTGGCGGTTCAAACCACCAGCCACTCTTGGAAGGAAGATGGGGCAATTTTCCTCTGTAAAGATTTACTGCCTTGGAAGCCCAAAGAGTTTTTTTTTTTTCCTTCTCTTTTTTTAGTAATGATGTAGTCATCCTCCATTTTGTGATCTGATGTGGGCATCCTCCATTTTCACAAAACACTGATTTTTGCATAACGACCTGATCTTTGGAACCTAACCATTGTTGATAAATGAGGAGTGGGTGTAGTCAGTATCTGTGTGTATGTGTATTTTACATAGTTTGATTCATACCAGAATTTTTTGTTTTGCTTATTTCACTAAATACATTTTCCAGGTTGATTCATTACATTCTTTTTTTAAATTGTGTTTTTGGTGAAGGTTTATACTGCAATTTAGGTTCCCATTCAACAGTTTCTACACAAGTTGTTCAGTGACATTGGCTACATTCTTCACAGTACATGAACATTATTTCTGTTCTGGTTGTTCATTTCCATTAATCTAGTTTCCTTGCCCCCTTATAATCTCATCTTTGTTTTAAAGTAGTTGTTGATCGTTTGGTCTGTACAGGTGATTTTTTTTAAAGGAGCAAAGTACCTATAGGTGATACTCATTATTTTTGAGCCAGTTTGTTTTTTAGCTACAAGATGACCTCAAGGGTTAGTTTTGGTTCAAGATTTGAAGAGTGTCTCAGGGCAGTAGTCTTGGAGAGTCCTACATTTTCAACCAGTGCAGGTTCATTAGATTCTTAATGCTCATTTTATTTGCTGTATAACATTTCTCAGGAGGTCCTTGGGTGGCACAAATGATTTGTGCTTGACTGCTATCCTGAAAGTTGGCAGTTTGACCCTACCCACTGGTATATATTGAAATACATGTAATATTTCATTAAATGTATATACCACATTTTGCTTATCCAAATTCATCTGTTGATGGAGATTTTGGTTGTTTCCACCTCGTGGCTATTGTGAAAAGTGCTGCAATGAATATTAGTGTATAGGTTTCTGTTTGTGTTCCTGCTTTCACTTCTTCTGGGTATATACTTAGGATTGGTTTACTGGGTCATATGGTAGTCCACCTTTTTGAGAAGCTGCCTAATGTTTTCTACAGTGGCTGCACCATTTTACATTTCCACTAGCAGTGCATGAGGCCTCCAGTACCTCCACAACGTACCAACGCTTGTTTTCCTAAATGTTCTTATATAAGAATCAAGTGTGGTTTTTTTATATACCTGCAAAAGCTGGTCAGTGAGTAAGGAAGACCAAAGAAGAGTTGATACATTTGAATAGAAGTGTTGCTAGAAGAATGAATAAATCTGTCTTGGATGAAGTTCAGGCAGAATGGTTCTTAGAAGGGAGGATGGCAAGACCTCATCTCATTTAACACTGGGTTTGTTATCAGGAGGGACCAGTCCCTGGAGAACGACATCATGGTTGGTTAAGTAGGTCAGCAAAACAGAGGAAGACCCTTGTTGAGGTGGATTGACACAGTGGCTGCACCAGTGGGCTCAGACGTAGCAACAGTTGTGAGGATGGTGCAGGACTGGCAACATTTTGCTCTGTTGGGCCTTCGGTTGTTATGAATTGGAACAGACTTGGCAGCATTTGATGACAGCAAGTGTTGGGAAAACGTATTTGAATATTTTATACAGGGAAATTTCAAGCATGTGCAAAGAGAGAATAGTACAGTGAACCTTCATAAACCCATCAGTCACCTGCATCAACCATCAGTTCTTGGACACTCTTTTTTCATTTCCCTCCTACCCTCTACCATCCTTGGATTATTTTGCAGCAAATCCTAAGAGTTATATCAAGGGAAAAGTATTTCTGATGGCCCTCAATACCAGTTTAAGAATAGCTACTAGAATTGAAAATGGGGCTTCACTTACTTTTATATTTCCTTACATTCTGCCAAGTGTTCTTATATGTATTTTACTCTTAGGGGTTGGTAGGGTTTCTTATTCTGGAATTCTCTATATGAATTTAGTTAATAGGAGTCGAACTGGATGGCAATCTCTGCTTTCAAGTGTTCTTTAAATATTTAAGGTTGATTTCCCTTCTAAGGCATATACTTCCCTTAAATGTATAGCTTAGCTGGTAAGAAAAGGATCCTTTTTCAGGATTTTGTAGGTAACTCCACTGACCTTGTAGAGCTGGAGGGAGACTGAGAAGTGTCAGATTCTACAATGCTTGATGTTCCTTAGCAATACCAGGAAATCAGCTATGTAGAATATACTCTCTAATGCGAATGAATTACTGTTTAGAACCTGGGAAAAATTTGTTTCCACACTTTTTGGCAGAGCAACATGTCTCAGTTTTTATTTATTCCCCCTCTCCTCTCTTAATGACTTTCCAGTCCCTACCCTATCATCAGTGCGTAGCAATAT
>NW_006921784.1:5746615-5747162 GCF_000298275.1 Orycteropus afer afer
GTGGTATGGTAGTTTGGACATTTGGGACATTCTTGACCTCCGCCTCATGGGGACTAGCCTCGTGCTGATCTTTCTAAGAGAAATTGTTCAAGCAGTCCCCCTCTGAGAGGTTGACAGTGGTAGCCAGGTACCATCTAGTTCTTCTGGTCTCACAGTCATATAGGCTGAGGATTGCGTGGTCGACCAGTTGCGAGGACTAATTGTTTCCATGCATCTTAGGTTTTCTTCATTCTTCTTTGCTCTAGACGAGGAGAGACCCATCATTGCATCTAAATGTCTGCTTGCAAGCTTTTAAGATTCCAGTCACTACTTGCCAAAGTTGGAAGTGAAACATTGTTTTGTGTAGTATGTTATGCCAATTGAGCTTGATGTCCCCTGCAACTATGGTCCCGAACCCACAGGTCCCAACCACTCACTTCCTCTGGGAAGCTGGCTGTGACCAAGAAGTGCCCTTTATTATGTTGAGGAGTGTCCCTTCTATTCCTATTTTGCTGAGAGTTTTAATCAGGAATGGGTGTTGGATTTTATGAAATACCTTTTCTGCATC
>NW_006921784.1:5749212-5752819 GCF_000298275.1 Orycteropus afer afer
GTGACTCTTACTCAGTAAGTGAAGCTGCAGGAGTTGTGGGTGTAGTTGTGTCGTATGGGGACTGTTGGTGTCTCCCACTCAGTTAGACAAAAATAACAATTAAATAACCATCAAAAAAGTAAAAGCAAGTGGGCTAAAAACACAATAGGTAATCACACAGGAACTGTAACCAAAAAAGAGAAAAGGGAAAAATACAAAAACAAAACAAAACAAAAACTCCTCAATATCTGGGGAGAGGGTAATAAGAGAAGAAAGTAGAGAAGGAGCATAATGAAGAACAAAAAGGGAAAAATACAAAAAGAAAAACAAGGAAAGGGGTTACCCACAAGGAAAAAAAAAAAATTGGAACCAGGAACAGGGAAAAGAAAAAACACTGCAAACTAGAACCTGGGTAGGGAAGTAGAGAATGATAACAAAAAGGGCAAAAGTAACAATAATAGTGTTGTTGTTGTTGTTATGTGCCGTTGAGTCAGACCTGACTCATAGTGACCCCTCCTTGGGTTTCTGAGGCAGTATCACTATGGAAGTAGATTGCCCAAGCTTCCTTCCGAGGAGTGGCTGGTGGGTTTGAACCTCCTGCCTTCTGGTTAGTAGTCAAGTGCCTTAGGCACTATGCTACCAGAGTTCCCAATAATAGTAGTAGTAGTTTTAAAACAGACATAAACAAACTAAAAATAAAGATAAAAGAAAAAAAATCAGGGCAGAGCACCCAGGCTCCGTCCGAGCACAGACTGGGATGGAATTCCTGCCAGCCTAGAAGGTGGGTGAGAGTGAAGGATGGCTGCACCTCTGTTCACTAGAGGATGTGGTGTGTGAGAGTAACAAGGGGAATGTCACATCTTTCCAGTATCCATGCATCCGGGACGTCTTTGCGGTTCCCAGCAAGTGGAACCTGTTGTTAAGTCCCTGGATCTGGGAGAATGCTGTCACTCTAAATTTCCAAAATGGTCAAGCCTCTTGTAAACATTCAGAATGGCTGTGCCCTCTGGACAGACGAAAGTTCACAGCTCAGCCCGCCTTCCTCGTCGCTGCTTCCCCTTTTATCCCCCAGCCGCTAGAGCACTCCTCCGTGCAGTCCCTGGCTAGCAGGGCTGATTTTTAGGTTAATTCTTAGGTCCTACCACCAGTCGGCAATATCCAAGCTGTCTGTGCTGTCAGGATCGCTGCCAGACCGCAGCTCTGTATGTCTCCTTTTTTTCGTATTTTCATGCAAATTCTTCTGCTAGTTGGAGTTAAGTCCACTTCTGTATTCTTCCCTTCAAGACTCAGGGGTCCAGGATTATCTTCTGTATCTGTGTTAACTGGTTCCCCTTTTCTTTGTTGAAGAGGGTCTGTATAGTCTTTCTGCCTGTTCCGCCATCTTAATGCATAACAAATTTAGCCTATCTTTTTTACTTACTAAACTCATAGACACTACAATAAATTTAAGCCATTAATTCAGCTCATGTTTAGCAAAATAATGTTTTTTGAATCACCATTCTCTGGAAATCAGTGAATTATTGGTCCAAATGTTAATTAAGTCATGAACATTAAATGCATTTTCATGTATAAGGGGGAAAATGAATTCTGAAACCTACATTATAAGTAATGTGAAGTGAGACAATATTTTTCACAATTACAGAATTTATTAGGGAAGTAACAGGTTACAATTCAGGCAGAAACAACTCAGGATACAGTTTGTAGCTCAGGACAGCCTATTCTCAGCTGTGCTACAGACACTCTTCTCTCTGGCCTCAGCCTCTTGGCCCTGTGGCTCCTTGCCTTCTGCCCTGCTTGGGCAAGTGTTACACAGAGGGGTACCCCACTCTGCTAACAAGCCTCCTGCCCAAAGGCACTCAGCTTTCTTGCTCTTTGGGCCAGAAGCCTAGCATTCTGTCTCATGCCAGGGTCTGCTTTTTGCCATCTCTTGCTGTCTTAGCAAAGTGTTCCAGCTCTCTCTGTCTCTTGGGTCAAGGAGGTTCAGTGCAGGGATCTTGGCTCCAAAGGATGCACTCCACTCCTGGCTCTTCTAGCTAGATGGTAGTGAGATTCCCCCTTTCATGTCTGGAATGGCTCATTTTAATCTTAGTGATGGCAAAATTGACCAATCCCCATGTTAGGGTTCCATAAACCTTATTTCCATGGTCCCACCCCCACAAGGGTGCCATATACCTTATTTACATTATTAACAAGATATTCAATCCCTTGGTGGGCCACAAGCACCTCATATTTGTATAGTTCCATCCAGTCATCTGGTGGGAGTCACAAAGACTATGGCTAGAAGGGCCATGTTGAGTAATTAATTCACTACAGTGCATTAAAGCATTAATCCTTGGCGTTTCTTGGTTTGTAGATCACTCTGATCTCAAGAAAGTATTTTTTAAAAAGTGCATTTATTTGATTTGACTATGAAAGATAAATACTTCATGCTCTTGTCTTCCTGGCCTAATTTTTAATTGTGTTATTTTGAAAATAATTAATGCCAGTTTTAAGTATCTACAACGGTTATATACATTGGCCTTGATTAGCACTTGCAGTGTAGTAAATTACATGGTATGGTTTTTCTAGCCACAGTCTTTGTAACCCCCACTTTACCATGAGCAGCTAAGTAGCTGATTTAAAGTTATCCACCTGGTTTGTGTCTGTTGGAGCAGCATGAAGCAGTCTTCTGGGAAGTTCCTTCTCTCACAGATGTGTTGGGATTGGTTGGTTTTGGCCACTTTGCCAGGCTCAAAAGAAGCTCTCCTAGTGGCAGAAAGAGAGTCTCTCTGACTGCTGGTTGAGAGAGACACTCTGGTGAAAGAGATGCACTGCTGAGAGAGAGATGTGCTACTGAGAGAGACAGAGAGATGGCCGGCTGCTGAGAGAGACTGAGCATGTTCCTGAACTTGAACTGTAGCCTGTTACTACCCTAATAAACCCCATAATCTGTGAGTTCTGTGTGGCCGCTGCAGGGAATTATCAAACCCAGCAGAGAGGTGGTGGGTGCTGCGGGAGGAATAGTTGGTGTCAAGGTTAGTAAGAGGGCTGGAGGGTGGCAGCATGTCTGGCCTCATGGGAGCAAGCATGGCACTGCTGATGGCGATTTTGTCTTCCTCTTGTGGGGTTAGAGGAGGTCAGAAGATGTTGCCTCCTTGCCCCTTTAGCAGCACTCAAGTGAGTGTGCCAGCAAGAATTAATAATTAAATGCCTTCTCTGTTTTTTAAACCTGCTGCATTATTTCAATTCTAAGCTATATAAAGATTAGTAGAAAACTAGCTCAGGGCATCACTTAAAGAGATAATAGGCAGAACAACAACAAAAAGAATAGGTGGCTCTATCAGATCATCTTGAGAATACAAATTTAGGCCTATACATTTGTATAAGTTAAAAAGCTGGTTGATATGATGCTGAGAAGGCATGTTTAAAGTCCATGTTTATGTAAGAATTTTTAAATGCTGTTTTCTCATGTTTCGTAGCATTTTTTATCTGTATCCATATTGGTTTATGAGGAAAATCTCCATAAATTCAAAATTGCCCACATTTTTTTCTCTTCAGTTCTCTTTAATGCTCAGTGTTCTTTCTTTTCCCCCCAGTTAAATTTTGTATGTGTATGTATATATATGTGTGTGTGTGTGTGTATGTGTGT
>NW_006921784.1:5752919-5759716 GCF_000298275.1 Orycteropus afer afer
ATATATATATATATATATATATATATATTTTAAGAGCTTGTTTTACATTCAATGTTATGTGTACATTTAGTTTCATTCCTCATTTACTCTGCCCAACCCTAACCCAGTCTTTTCCCCTCCTTACCCTGTAACCCTTCCCCTGCGCCCCTCATATTTATGCAATTCTGTTTGTCCTGGATTTCCTCAATTTGAATGTTGTCTCTCTGGTGTCCCATGGTCTATTGCTCTAAGGGATGTATTACTGTAGAGTATGTGGGTGTGTCATCTTGGGCTGAGAGCCAGCCCCTGGGAATGAGTTTTATTCCAGGTGCAGAATGTATTCCAGGGCCATAGTATTGGAGTCTCATCAGACTCCATCTGACTAGTAATTCTGGTCATTATTGAGTTTTTGGATTTTGTTCCACGTTTTTCCTCCCACTCTATCCGGATCTCCAGATTTGATCCTTTCCCGAGTGATTGGCATTAATAACCAGGCACCATCTAGTTCTTCTGGTCTCAAGGCCATTGTGTCCTAGGGCTGATTGCTTCCAAATGTCCTTGTTTTTTTTTTGCATTCTTTATTTCCAACACTGGGAGACCATTAGCTGCATCTTACATGGCCACTTGGAATTTATTTTTTCCTCTTTTGAAATTGCTTTAACTCAAAGTAGATCATTTGTAATATAAGGCAGGTTAAACTAGAAATAGTGGTTCACACATGTTTTCACAGTGAGAAATTCTTAAGATTACATTTCCTTAAAAACTTGCGAAAAGTTTCCTCTTATGGAAATTTTACATCAAAGTAGACATAATGGTATAATGAACTCCCACATACTCACCCAGTTTCATCAGTTATCAACTCATGGACAATCATGTTTTATTTATATCTCTAGTCACTTCCTCCTTGCTTCCCCTTGATTATTTTGAAGGAAATGCCAGGCATCATATCATTTCATTCTTAGACAATTCGATCTGTATTTCTCAAAAATAAGAATTTAAGATTGAAAAGAGGAAAAAATACTATGTTTTGGTTCTCTTAGAAGAAATGTACTGATAGCCTGTTAGTGCCTAATAGAAATGTTCTTAACCTCTTTGATATTTTTTTTGCGTGTGTATATTCTCTGCTGAACCGCTTGCGGTCGAGTTGACTTCCACTCATGGTAACCCATGTGTGTCAGAGCAGAACTGGGCTCTGTAGCATTTTCAGTGGCTAATTTTTCAGAGTCAGTTTCCAGACCTTTCTTTTCCAGTGCTTCTGGGTGGATTCAAATCTCCAGTCCTTTGGGTAACAGCTGAGAGTTAACTGTCCTCAGCACCCAGGGCCTGTTCTCTGATTAAGATGCCTGATACTATTGGATAGAACAGTTGGGGGAATGAATGGTTTTTCCTTGAGCTTTTCTTTCTGTTCACCTCGGTCACTGGTATCTCATTGTGGTTATGCTGATAGACATGACAGAAAACTAAATATGGATGAGTAGGAGCTTTGAAATTATTGGAAGGTTTTGGCTTTTTCAGGATGAAGAGACTGGACACAGCCTTGAATGCATCCAGGCCAATCAGATCTTTCCCAGGAAGCAGCTGATCCGGGAGGATGAGAATCTTCAGGTAATTTAAAGTTCTTGATTGTATAATAAGTATTGAACATCAGAGTAGCAATGTAGCAAAACCAATGGATTGAAGTACTAGTGCCCTGTGTAGTATTTATTTTTTCTTAAACCATATACATAGTAAGTAGAAACGTATACTGGAAAATATCTCTCATTTTAGAAAGATCTATTGGCATAGTGCATAAAGCACTTGACTGCTAACCACAAGTCTGGTGGTTCAAACCCACCAGACACTCCTCAGAAGGAAGGTTGGGCAATCTACTTCTGTAGTGATACCACCTCGGCAACCCAAGGAGGGGCCGCTATGAGTTGGAGACAACTTGATGGCACATAACAACAGCAACAACAACATTTCCTGATAATGCACTGTTTGAGATGATCTGTGTGTCATTCCTTTAGTAAAATTTGAATAATGAGATATATTTGAGTTATGCTTCCTCACATAATGTGTTTTCAAAGCTTTGGAAACAGGATTTACCACCCATTTTTCAGACCTGTGTTTGAAGACTGCTTTACTGATTCAAAACTCTGAAGTATTTTTTCTTCCATATTGAAGGTTCCTTTCCTTGAACTTCATGGAGAGAGCACAGAGTATGTGGGCCGTGCTGAGGATGCCATCATTGCCCTTTCTAATTACAGACTTCACATCAAGTTCAAGGAGTCTCTTGTAAATGTAAGTGCATACCAACTGTTCTCCTTCTGAGGTAGATAGAGAAGGGAAGTGAAAAACTTGGTGTTAATATTTTCAAAGGGAACAGTCACACAGGGTTGGCTATTAAATCATTGAGTTCTCTTCTTTCTCCTTTTAACATTTAAGGGACACTAGGTTATCAAGCAGCTATATTCAATTTAAAATGGTGCATGTATATGTCAGATGGTTTGTGAGGTGTCCCTTGTTTGGTAACACTGAAAGATTTACTCTAGGTAATGATGTATCTTTAAGCTTTATAAGGGTCCAAAGGTATATAGACTTTTATTCCTCAATCTTTAGTAGTTACCAACTACCTCAGTTAAGGTAATATCCTGGGCCTTTATGTCAAATAATGAGATGTACTTTCAGCTCAGAGCAGACTCTCATTGTAGGATGAAGTTGCTCTAATGGCTCCTTAGTGGTATAAGTATAGATGTTAAGTACAATGTTTGTTTGCATAATGGACTATGTGTTACTGAAGGAAAGGGGGACAGCTCTCAGCTCTCCGGGGTGCGTTTACCCTTTCCGGTTACAGGGCACTCTCAGTGAACTGGTTCTCGCAGCACACCACCGTCATCAATAGTCTCCAGTGAAACCACAAAGGCCCACAAAGGACAGTTCATGTTTTTCCACCAAATGAATGCCGCCTTCTTCACTTTGCCAATATTTTGGCTCTTTGCACTTCAGTCCTAGCGTAGAGAAGTGTGTTAAGATATTTAATGACAGCTCAGGACTGTATGTCTCCATTTAGGTTGTGTGTTTTTAGGTTCCTTTTGGGATTCTTTGAAATCTGTCACTTATGTTCATTTTACTCAGCCGTCCAAAATTACCCAAACTCCTCAATCACCTTCGTTCATTTGTCCAAAGATTCAAGTGGCTGCAGTTTTCTTTGCAGTTGATCTCTGTTAAGTATTTATGTCAGTGCAGCCATTGTGGCCTGCATTCCCTTTAGTTACTATGTTTGGGCTGTGATCATATGTCCTGTTGAGCTGAGTCAGGCAGCTATTACCTGAGTGTTCTGTCCACCAGCTAAAAATATACCAGACTGACCAAGGAAAGGGGCATGCTGTTCACTCCTTATAGCACTGGGTCCAGAAAGGTCCATTTGAAATCAGGAAAAGGGTGCAGACTGCTATAAAAAATCAGCAATTCCCCAACAACTACTGTAGAGGTAATGACAGTAATAATTAGTAGAGCTGCCCAAGTTAATTTTGTGTTCTTTCAGTGTTTCAGTGGCCGGAATCAATGAAGTTGTAATTAAATTGCATGTGAGAATGATAAAGTTTCACATGATTGCATTTCTCCACACATACTATCTTGGCTGATCAGTTTATGATAGCTTATCATTTTATGGTATCAGTTTTCAGAGACTTATTTGGGAGTGGAGATCAGTTTGGGACTAGGGTCTTTTGGAAAGGAAGCATGAATCTAATCATGTCATTCACCAGCTTAAGCTCTTCATTGTTTTGTTTTTCTTCTTCAGTGTTTCCTTGCTATTTCTAAGTTGCTCTGGTGGTGTAGTGCCTAAGGCATTTGACTGCTAACCAGAAGGCTGATGGTTCAAACCTACCAGCCGCTCCTCGGAAGGAAGATTGGGCAATCTACTTCTGTAGTGATACTGCCTCGGAAACCCAAGGCGGGTTCGCTGTGAGTCAGATCTGACTTGACGGCGTGGGTTTTTGGGTCTAAGATGAAGATGAAATGACTTAGCATAGTATCACCGTTATGATCCTTGATCCTTGCTTTTCTGTCTGCTTCTCTGTGTTTCCCTTTCTCCGTTAGTACTTGTAAAACCACTCTCCTTGGGATTCAATGATACCTCATATCTCTGTTCTCTCCTTTCCTGTCCAGTGAACTTCTCTTCATCCTTCAAAACCCAGTTCAGGTGGTAACTACCTCTGAGTAGCCTTTCTCAGTCCCAGTTTCCTCCCTGACAGTTAATTACACCATCCGCTGACTTCTTTTATATCTTGGACACACCTTTACAAGCTTCATTAGATATGTTGTAATTTTTTAGTTATTCTTATTCGTGTCTTTTGGATCTAGAATGTCTCCTGGTGCCATGATACTCAGTAAATACTAAGTGAATTGAAGTTAATGTGGATTGAAAATGGACATTAGGTTATTTTTCCCTGTTTTGGGTTTAAAATTCTTTTTTTTCAAGTCAGTTGGTTTAATTTCAGGTGGTAGAAGATGCAAGGCATAAGAAAGACTGAAGAGCAGACTCGGGGGGGAATCTGGACTGGGTTTACTCTGACCTCACAGCCAAGATTGGAATGACTGCGTGAGAAGAACTAAAGAGAAAATAAACCATTTTACGATGTTTTTTTTTTTGTTTTTTTTAATGGAAATTTATTCTTAAGTGTACAGTAGGCTCCAAGATGATACTTCATTCTAGTTATAGATGGCAACTGATACTGCAGCAGGGAATCCAGATTTTTAAACAGGAACAGAATCAAGGGTCACCTTTGCCTCAGTCACAGAGAACAGCTTACTTTTTGCCAAATTTCTTGATTCTGCCTGTGGCCAGGGGCACTTCCGTATGGCCTTCAATTTTAGCTCTTTGAGTTTCTTCTGCTCCTTTTTTTGTTTCTGTTTGAAAGTCTTTTCTTCCTCATCCATTTCCTTGGCCTGCTTCTTGAGCTGTTTCAGGGGCTTTTTCTTGTCAGCTTTGGGGCTGGACATGGTGCCTTCCCAAAGCTCACTTTAGAACAATGTATTTCTGTGTGAATAGGCTTGTGTACGCTATCTGTATCATCAGTGTTTTGAATGGTAGATGTATGACTAAGTTTACTGGAATTGCTGATCCCTGTTGTGAGAGATAGACACTGTTTATAGAAATGTACCACGACTCTTACTTTTGACCTATTTCTTCATATAAAAGTGTTTTCTCAATATTATTATAACCCTCTAAGCTATGGAGCCTGCATGCCACTTGAATTAAATGAAAAACCCAAGATAATGGCTTTGCACAGAGAATTGATTGTGTAAAAGTGTTTTGGTATTGAAATGACTGTAAGTGTTTTAGATTGAGGGAGACTAGGACTTCTCTCTCTGTACGAGTAGGTTAAAGTCATCACAGTCAGTGCAAAGGTCTTGAACCCGGACATTACTCCAGGGAATTGTGGCTTCTCTGGAGAAGGTCCTAGGTGGTGATAAAAGAGTTGGGGTTGCTGCGCCTTTCACTCTCCCTTCGCCAGCAAATAAGTATTTCTGTAAAACACGTGGGATCAAGAGTTCCCCTTTAAATGTCATTGTATCTAAGTCAAACACGTTTAAACCAAGGAAGCCCAAGTGTGCTGGTATATATTGCGGCATGCCCCAATTTGCATCATTTTGTATGCTTAAATCAACACATTTAGCAGTTTAGAAAATGACTTGCCATTGAGTTTTAAATAGCTACCTGACATCATATGTTCTCTTTTAATTTCACAGCACATTGAGTAAAATGTGTGTGTGGGGTTAGATAACCATATGCATCGTTATTTTAATTGACACATATTCACTGGATATCAGGTTTCCAATTCCTAGGGTAAAGACCTCTGTGCTAGAGTTCATTTGTATCATTCAAATTGTGGATTATTCTCATCCTGTGCTGTCCCCAAACTATATTTATATATTTATTTGAATGATATATATATGTAGCAACACACACACACACAAGTGTATTTCTTTAATGCATAGATAACTTATAAAAAAGTGAATATTCAAGTGGAATACATCAAAGTTTAAAACAATTTTTGTTGTGTAATTTAATAGACTGCCTCTCAGCCTACTGCTTCTGAAATCCCAGTAAGTTGCATGAAAATCCTTAGGTGTTTGCTGCGCCTGTGCTTGGAACAAATTGGTTTTGAGAATTAGATGCTCACCTTGTAAAGCAGCAAATCGTGTCTTCTCTGCATGAGTCCCTTCCCTCTTACAAAGTCCTAGTGATGTCCTATAATGGGAACAGTTTGATGAGGATAAAGCCCCACAGTCTATAAAGCATATAGAATTGTGACCTTCAAAAAATATATACAGAATCTCAACCAGGAGTAATTTGTAAAATCAACATTCAAGTTGAAGAGGACATCAAAACTTGTATTTGTAGGCTGGTCTGTCAACGCCTCTTAGGAAACAGATGGAAGTATAGCAGCTGGAAATATTCTTTCCTTAACGTTTTACATTTTCCTGTTGTCTAACTTAGTATAGCAAAATCTTCCTTCCTCATGCCTCAGAAGGAGGTGATTGTCAACACTTAATGCACTTTGCCACCATTCCCACATACCACTGGCGACATTTGAAACCAGTGCTGGAAGGGTAGCTTGTAGGTGTCAAAGGTAAGCAGTAAAAGAGTTTGAGTCTTTGTGAAGATCTTCCTTCTCTGACTTTTAAATGAAAAGATTTAGTGCCCAGGTTTTCCCTAGTTCATTATAGATTTTAGATTTACACACATTACTCAGTATACTTTCACTGTGTTACTGCCAGTTTTACTTCAAATGTTTATACAAAACCAGCACTTCCCTTTCAGGCTATAAAAA
>NW_006921784.1:5759816-5793622 GCF_000298275.1 Orycteropus afer afer
ACACTCAGAGTGAAGTGAGGCAGTAAATGTAGTAGGGTATGACAACATAAAATTCCTTCTGCAGTGACAGGACTGTGGGCCTTTAATTGCTATGCATGTCTGTTAATTAAACTTTTTAGCTTCTGCTCTTCTGCTGTTTGAATTGATGCTCTTATGGATCTTGGTACCCATTATGTAACTTTTGGCTTTTTGAGTAGTTGGTTAACAGCACTGAGTGTGTTTGCTACATTGTTTGAGTATAAATTTGGTGGAATTTTGGACTTTATCATAGGAAAAGTGTTGTAAGGGGAGGTAGAATTATCTGGCAGGTCAAAAGTAGAGGAGAAAGGAGCAAAAAAAAAGTTGCTATAAGACATTGATTGCATCAGTGGTATAGAGAGGATTTGAAAGTGATTTTAAGATTTGCAATTCTTCCTTGTGTAGGATTGCCTCTAAGCAATCTTGTTTTAAATGTACTCTATTTTCCTCTTGAAGTTCCTTAGTAGAGAGCCATTTAGTTGGAAAAGAACAACTAAAGTAGAGCTCATATAGAAGGGAAGGGCAATATTAGAGGAAGAAAGAAAGGCCCGTATATGGGGGGCAGAGTCTGAGCTAAAGGACAGACATGCATCTAGTTGTGCTTGGCCACCAACTTACAATAGAGGTTCGGTTAACCTTCTAGGCTAATAAAATGAGGGGATTGGACTAGCTCTTGAATGTATCATTCTTTGCTTATGAGATTGAGTATTGGGTATGTTGAGTAAGAAAAATGATTAGAGATCCTCTTCCTGTGTGAGGAAAGCGAAGAAACTGACTGCAGTGAATGGGACCTTGGAAAACTAGAACAACTTGGCATATTTTCGTTTATGTAGAAAGAGGAAAAGAAGGGCAATTGTGCCATTTTAGAAAAGGAGGCAAGCTTTGGAGGGAGCATTTGAGAGACACTTGTGTGGGGAGAAAACTGGGGTAGAAGGTAGAAGAAAAGGGGCACATGCTCATTTAATACAAACCAGGTTTGTCTGGTTTACACGGCCCTGTTTTTGCTGCTTACTACAACTTGCCCTGCATGTGCCAGTGCATGAGTGTTATCAAAGTCTGCTGTTATCCACAGATGCAACTTGAACACACATGGTGGTTTTTGGTGGCTTGCTAGTATCTGCAATCTGATTTGAATGCATAGAACCAACATTTTTATTCTCCTTCTTTAAATTTGTGATATTAAAATACATGGAAATTTGTATGTTGAATGCATTTCAGGTTAGAAATATTTCACATGCTCGAAGTGTTTTACTTATTAAGGAGCCCTGGTGGTGTAGTGGTTAAGCGCTAGAAAGGTCAGTGATATGAACCCACCAGCTGGTTCTCAGGAGAAAGATGTGACAGTCTGCTTCCATAAAGATTACAGCCTTGGAAACTGTGTAGGGCAGTTCTGCCCTGCCATGTAGGGTTGTTAGGGGTTGGAATTAACTGCAAGGAGAAGTGTTTTATTATTCAATATTCTGAAAGTTTGGGCACATGCCCTCAGGCTCTGGTCCAGTAGTAGAAGGAATATAAAGTTTCTCTCTTTTTAACAAAGCAGCACAGATTAGCTCATTCCCACTTGGCAGCTGCTATTAGCATCAGTCAGTGTAGAAGTCTTTTAGCTGTTAGGAAGGGCAGTTGAAGGCAACCTGGGATTTCAGAGGACTTCTGGGAGAGCACCCTCTCTTCCCAGTCCCTTTGTTTGAGACTTCCTAAACTGTGATTATCTGAGGTTCAGAAAATAGAGGCTGCAGGGGGGAGGGGGGACAGGGAGGTCAGAGGCACTTGGCCAGCTGAGGAAGTCAGGAAACAGGTCTAGGAATAGATTTTTAATTGGCAAAATTTTTGAAAATTAGGATTAGAACTCAGACTGATTAATTGCTAGTCTGGCAATCTCCTTTTTTGGAGAGAGTTACAAGGGGAACATTAAACAAAAGATAAATATGAGACTGGCCTGAGAACAGTTCAGTGTCACCTTCTAAATCTCTGTATTCGTCTTTCATAGTTTATCCCTGCTGATACATTACTTTTTTTCCCCTCTTCTTAGATGTACAGGTTTTGAAAGAATTTTTAGCTGCATCAGCTGAAGTTTCTCACAGCACTTTGGTGCTAAGTAAATACTTAATTTAAACCAAAACAGAGGTCCCCAAACTCCTTTTTTTTCCTCAGAACACAGGCAAGATCGCTTAGTCTTTCTCTTACTCCCAGTCCTGTACAATTGTAGGGGAATTCTGTAGATTATAGATTTAGGAGCTAGAAGACTTTAGTCTGGAGGTAGAAACTGCTGGCCATTTATCTGAGTAATATTGTTTTGCTTGCTTCTCTTCTTTAATCCCTGCCCCAGTTTCTGTTTCTTTGTCCGAGACTTGCAGCATCACCGGGCTTCTTTTTGATCCCTGCATCCCTTGTTCAGGTAGTTCTCTGCTGACTCAGGCGGTTGCGTGGTGAGACAGGGATTGCAGGAAGTCTGTTCCTGAAATTAGCTCAGCTGACACTGAGAGTCACCTTGTTGTTTTTGTCTGTGTTGGAGGAGACTGCTTCCTCCTTCTCAAGCTAAACAGAAATTGTTGAAAAGCTCCTTGCAATTCCCAGAGCCACATTTTGCCTAGGCTTGATAGAGTATAAGAGGCAAGTGGTCTACCCCTCTTCCAAGGAAGTGGGAGCATCCACTGTTGTTTGCTCAGGCTCTCTTTTGAACATTTGGAAATAGCTTTTTGAAGCCAGGGTTTGAGACAGGTGAGCTGAGAAACAGAGGGAGGATATTGGTGTCACACAGAAGATTTTTTTATTCCATTCGATGCTTTGCCTTCTATCCATCTCCCTCCTCTAGACCCTCTCTACTGTTTTACATAATTTGCACTGTGTTCCAGAGTCTGCTGACCAGAGTGGCAGGGAAGAAACCCTTCTAGCTTTTCATACCTCAAACACTACTTTTTAAACAGGGCTCCTCAACTGGTTTTTTGAATGAAGTCAAATCTAGCCAGCTATAGGGATCGTTGACCACTGTTGTGTCCTGCTCCTTCCTGAGGTCTGTGGGTCTGTTCTATTGACCGGCAGCTGTTTGTTCAGTCTTCTTTTCTGTGTAACTCACAGGCAATTTAGCTAGACCTTTAGCTTCTTTCAAGGGGCTCTATTTGTTGACACTAAACCACTCAGTCATTTGGGGCAAGAAGCAGGTGTAGTTCCACTTATGCTCTGATCTGTAGTTCTTTTCTGTAAGCAGCCAGGGTTACCATTCTGGTTCCCTTCAACTTTTGTGTCAGTGCAAATGACAGCCGGCTATGGCATTTGCAGCAGTGTTTAGAGAGATGGGCTTGTGCATCTAATATCTGAGATAATAGTTCCCTTTTCTCCCAGAGGCCATGCCTCTTCTTTCTTTGTTGTCTTCATGCCATGACATGACTGAGGTCTGTGATTGGGGGATAGAGAAAGGGAAGTCCCAATTCACTCAGTAGTAAATTACTTTAGTACTGTTGATCCAGGCAAATTTGCAGTTCTATTTGCTTCTTTCCCTTATAGAGCTTTCTCATCAGTCTTGTTGGACACATTGAAGAACTGCAGGGTCAATGCCTTTTTGACTGAGGAGACTTTATCTTTTCCAATTGCAGGTTCCTTTACAGCTTATAGAAAGTGTTGAATGCAGAGATATATTTCAACTTCATTTGACTTGTAAAGACTGCAAAGTTATCAGGTATGTGGTATATATGTGCTGCTGCTTGTATGGAAAAGATTTTTTTAAAGAATAAAAACATGGTTTGGTAACTTAGTAAAACAGCTTTTGAATGTCAGCCTCATTAGGAATATATTCTGAATAATTAGTGCCTGAAATATTTTATCCTAGGACACTTTGCTGTGTTGAAAGGTATTTCTTAACTTTTTATTTGGAAATAATTTCAAATTTATAAAAACAAAAAACTAAACAAAACAACAACAACAACAAAAACAGTATACTGTTGATACAAATTTGTGGATAACATTTTACCCTATTTGCTTTATCATTTGTTGGGGCTTTGCATGTGTGTATTTGTTTTTCTGAATGATTTAAAGCTAAGTGACATAATCATGGCTGTTCATGCCTAAATATTTCAGTATGCATTTCCTAAGAATAGGGATATATTCTTATATGATCACAGTATCATTATCACCTTCACAGTTTCCCACTTGATGATAGTAATTTTATCCAATCCATGTTTCAATTTTGTCAGTTGACCTAATAATGTTTTTTATTGCATCCCATTTATCTTCCTACCTCATTCAGCGCAAGATCCAGTCTTGGTCATATACTGCACTGAGTTGCCATGACTCCTTAGCTTCTCTTAATCTGGGATATTCTTATAGCCTTTTTCTGTCTTTTATAACATTGACATTCTTGAAGAATACAACCCTTCTCTCTGCCCCTTTGTTTTAATGCAGTGTTTATTATTTTGTGTTTGTCTAATGTTTCTTCATGATTAAATTGTGGTTATGCATTCTCAGCTGGAATACTGTGTATATGATATGTCTTTTTCAGTGTATTATATTACTTCTGGAGGCAAAGAATTCCCATCTGCCCCTCATTGGTGATGTTCATTTTATTTATTTATTTATTTATTTATTTTAAGAGCTTGTTTTACATTCAGAGTCATGTGTACATTTAGTTTCATTCCCTATTTGCCATGTCCAACCCCAACCCAGTCTCCTCCCCTCCGTACCCTGCAACACTCCTCCTGTGCCCCTCATAATTATGCACTCCTGTTTGTCCTGCATTTCCTCAGTTTGAATGTCGGTCCTTTGGTGTCCCATGTCTGTTGCTTTAAGGGATGTATTACCATTGAGTGTGTGGGTGCGGCATCCTGGGTTGAGTGGTCTGCCGTACATCTTGTTAACTATTGGGCTGAGAGCCCACCCCAGGGGTGAGTTTAATTTCAGGAGCCGAATGTATTTCAGGGCCATAATATTGGGATTCTCACCAGACTTCATCTGACCAGTAATTCTGGTCATTATTGAATTTTTGGATTTTATTCCACGTTTTCCCTCCCACTCTATCCAGGATCTCCAGATTTGATCCTTTCCTGGTGATGTTCATTTAAATCACTCTGTCAAGGTGTCACTCGATTTCTGTGTAATTTCTATATTTTTCTCCCTTGCAACTAGAAGCGGTCTATGTTGTTGTTGTTGTTGTTATGTGCCGTCGAGTCAGACCTGACTCATAGCGACCCCTCCTTGGGTTTCCAGGGCAGTATCACTGCGGAAGTAGATTGCCCCATCTTCCTTCCGAGGAGTGGCTGGTGGGTTTGAACCGCCAGTCTCCTGGTTAGCAGTCAAGTGCCTTAGCCACTATGCTACCAGAGAAGCGGTCTATAGGAGGCACTTTAAGATAATGCAGATGCTCTATTTTTTATCAAAATTTCCTCCTAGATTTAGCATCTATTGATAATCTTTATTGAGCTAGTCTTTAATAGTTGTAAGATGATGACTGAAGTTCGTTTTTAAATTTAGTAGCTCTGTTTACTTTGTTCCTGGACTTGTTCTGGGATGTCAGGAAACATAGTGTATGAGCATGTTGAAAAGCCACATTGATTGAAGTGAGAGAGAATTTTAAGTGACCTCTTAAACGTTTTTTGTTTTTTTTTTATTATTAGGATTTGGGTGAAGATTTACAGAGTAAATTCACTTTTCATACAGCAGTTCACATATACTTTGTCTCATGTCATTGACCAAAATTTACAATGCAGCAACTCCCTCCCACTTCCTCCCCATAGTTACCTCCTCCCAGTGTCCATCCCTTCATACTCTTCTGCACCCTGAGCTATCTCCCTGTGCATAAGCAGCCCTTCCTTCTCCCATGATTGTTCTCTCCAGGGCGTGTGTCTACTTGAGGTAAATGTTTAACTCACATGCCTGTACCTCTTAAACGTTTTTAACGTAAATATTTAAGTTGCTTTTTAGCCGTTGAGATTTGGCTTGCTTTTAATAGATAGCTACAACTCACAGTTTAAAAATCCTCGTTGTTAATGACTTAGTTTTTTAACACTTTTCTGCATTTATATAGATAAATAAAATATTTAAACAAATCCTCTGGTAAATCATTTTACACTAACTGTTTTAACCCCTTAGTTGTATGTACTGAAAATTAAAATTGGTATGGATCTATGTTCTCTAGGCGTTCACAACTGAAACTTTCAATATAATGTATCTTATTTTGGATCTAAAGTTGTTTATTTGTTCTAATTGCTTAATAGACAAAATTTGAAATTATTCCCTAATTGGCCAAAAACAGTGCTGTGTTTCGTTTTCAGCTCAGCCTGATGGAGCACCACAATACAGAAAACCACCCCCTAAATGTATTTCTTGAGGAACATTCATGAGGTGATGATAGAAAGAGTAGAATTAAATTCTATCCATGAAAGAGAAGTATGGTCATTTTCTAATTCTTTCTTATGGTGGTAAAATATATATAAAAACGGTTGCTGTTTTAAATTCAGTAATTGTCATTAATCAATCTCAGAAGAGATTTCATTAGTTTATAAAAAATAGATTTTCCACATGTGCATCTTCTTTTTGACAGTTTACACTCTTGGGTAAAATTTGATGAAGTTGCTTTTTTGGTGATGAGTGTGTGACTGCCTCTGCTGCCTTCTCAACTGTAGTTGCCACTTCAGTATGAGTAGGCACTCTTGAAATGGTGTCTTAGATTCATTGTTGACTGTCTTCTGATTGACATTTATTCTTGTTTGGCTTTACAAAGGTGTCAGTTCTCAACCTTTGAGCAGTGTCAAGAGTGGCTTAAGCGACTGAACAATGCAATCCGACCACCTTCTAAAATAGAAGATCTCTTCTCATTTGCATACCACGCTTGGTGCATGGAGGTCTATGCTAGTGAAAAGGAGCAACATGGAGACCTGTGCAGACCAGGTAGGTTTTCCAAAAATGTGCAGCTGGGGGCTTGATTGAGCTAGTATTTGAGATACCTTTAACATGAAGTGGGACTGCTAAGCATTCATGGATTCACTTAGTGTGTACTTTATGTATGTATATTTTTTATGGAGCAGCTAGCAGTGCCACCTCTCTTTTAAACTCAATAGAACATGTCTCCTCCCTTTCAGAGGAAGGGAAGTACAGTAGATTTGGTATCATAATCTAGTGGGGCCTTAAAATAACTGTAATAAGGTTTGATGGGTGCTAGGGAAGCCTCAGAGCAGAAACAAAAGTAGAAATTCTAGTGTTGCAGTGGTTAAGGCTCTTGGCTCCTAACCAAAAGGTTGGTGGTTCAAACCCACCAGCTGCTGCAAGGATGAGGCAGTCTGCTTTCGTAAAGATTTACATCCTTGGAAACCCTATGAGGCAGTTCTGTTCTGTCCTATAGGGTCACTGTCAATCGCATTTGACTTATTAGCAGTGGGTTAGGTTAGGAAGCCTAGCATTCCCTAGGTAGTGCAAATCATTAATGCTTTGGGCTCTTGACTGAAAGATTGGAGGTTGGGGTTCACCCAGAGGGACCTCAGAAGAAAGGCCTAGTGATCTACTTCTGAAAAGTCAGCTATTGGAATCCCTGTGGAGCACAGTTCTGCTCTGACATGGTGGGGTCTCCTTGACATCAACTGGTTTTATTGCTGTAGGAGCCTAATGGGAGGGAGCCATGAGTTTTGTATATGCATTTGAGAAGACTTTACACAGAAGTAGCTTTGAGTAAGTGTTGAAGGTTAAATAGGAGTTCACTGGTTAGGAAGAAAAAAAAAACTCACTGCCGTTGAGTTGGATCCAACTCACAGTGACCCCTCCCTGGGTTTCCAAGGGAGTATCTCTGCAGAAGTAGATTGCCCAGTCGTCCTTCCTCGGAGTGGCTAGTGGTTTTGAACCGCCAGCCTTCTAGTTAACAGTCAAATGCCTTAAGCACTATACCACCAGAGTGCCTCATTGGTTAGAGAACAGTGAAAATGTATCTTCACAGGGTGAGTAGCATGAACAAAGATACAGAGATATGATCTTTTGCTGTCTTGGCATTTTCAAGTCTAGATTACCTGTTACCACCCTCTTTCCCCATAGATGAAGAAACAAAGACCCAGAAAGGCCAGGTAGCTTCCTCAAGGATAAATAGAAAAGCTGAGCCTGTTATGGAACCCAGGCTTCCTGAGTCCTCATGTAGTCTGTGTGTCACACACAGTCTTTCTCCCTCAGAAATGTCTTTGACCATTTGATGTTATTTCTCTTCATGTAGTTTGCCTGTAAACTTCATGCTGCTTTAAATAGAACTTTAGAACTTTGCTAGTTTAGCACGAATTCTCTAGTGTGTCAGACTTGGAAGCTAAGTCTTGAATTCCTAGGTGGTGAAAAGGGATAAGCCAGTGAAATTTACTCTGGAACCGTTTTTTCTTTAGACCTGGGTTTTAATGCTGAATCTTTGATCTTTCAAATCTGCCCTGGACCAGTTTAAACATTTGAGGCTAATCTAGCTGTGCTTGTACCCCTTTGTTCCCCAATCAGTTTGATTCAGTCAGCTTTACTGATTGAAGCTTTTGGTTCATATTCTTGTTTGTTTCATTAAAATATATAAACATAAGCATTACCTTATTTTCAAAGATGCTTGATCCGCATAACCTCACCAGGTAGGCTACTGTTTCTGTTTTTTTGGGGAGTTAAAAAAATGGAGGCCCAGAAGTAAAGCCTATTGCTGAGTCTCACTGCTAGTCAGTGACAGAACTAGGATTTACACCCAGTTCTCAGAAATGGAGAGCTGTGTGGGGTATTGTGGATACAGAGCTGAACCACAGAGGTCTTGTGCAGACTCAGGGAAAGCCCCAGAATCTGAGCTTCCCACAAGCCTGTCCAGGCCAGTGGACTCCAGAGTCCCCATAAGAATCCTACCAACCTCAGAAGCTTATGAGAAGGAGCTGAAACTGCCTCTCGCTTCAATTCCTTAACCATTGCATCTTGTCTTCTTTCTTCTTCTAATCTTTATTGAGATGTCATGGCATTTAGTTTTTGTTATGGAACTTTCTCAAGTTTCTGGGGTTTTTTTAAGGTAAAATTTACATACAGTGAAATACCTTTTAAGTGTATATTTGGTGGGTATTTGTTTTTTAACCATTCCATTTATTTATTAAAATTTTAGTTTCTTCTCTACCTAAGGTCATTGTCCTAAGATAATGACCTTAAATGAATATACCCTACTGCTGCTATATATGCTATATAACAACTTTGCTTTGTTTAAAACTCTTAACTCCAAGAAGTATTCCCTAGTTTTTGGTGCCAAGAGTTTTAGTTAGCAAAGCTGTCTGTTGGTGTCTTTTATCCTGTTCTCTCACAACCACTGACAGAAAATTCCTCATCTTTTTAGATGAGTTTGGTACACCCTTTATTCTTTACATTATTTCTTTTGGATTTGTGACAGCTCTTAGGTTATTTCTAAAATTTGCCAGGTCAGAACCTTGCTCTTGTATTTTAATTATGGGTAGCTTTGTCCTGAGCTAGGAGCTGTGATGGCACAGTGCCTAAGGCATTTAACTGCTAACCAGAGGCTGGAGGGTTAGGCAATCTACTTCCGTAGTGATACTGCCTCGGAAACCCAAGGAAGGGTTGCTGTGAGTTGAGTTTTAGAGTTTTGAGTTGTCTTGAACTAAGGGACTTTAGAAATTCCTGATGTTATCTGAAATATTTTCTTTTCGTGGGTTTTTGTTACATGGAAGCATGAAGAGGGCAAATACTGATTAAAGAGTTAGAAAACCTGAATCCAAACCTGTACCCTACCACTTAATTGAAAAAATAACACCAGGCAAGACATTAATCCTCTCTGTGCTTTAGATTTCTTAGTTCTTCAGACTGGGACATCCATGCTTTTCCTGCCCAACCTGATAACCGGTATTCTGAAGATTAGATTTGTTAATGCTTAAGAGTTCAGTTCAGTCAATGTCTTAGTGCCTCCTGTGTGCCATACTGAGACAGCACTGTAAATTATGCAAATACAAGGTGATGCCACCAGAACTGATTGGTTGGAATTACTCTATGAGTAAAGGTAGCATTTTGTTTCTTCCCAAGATACACAGTCTACATTGAAGTTATCTGCCACTGCCCGCATGGACTCTTAGTGTACTTCAATGACTTCTCTTGAGTGTGTGTATAAATGCTTTCTCCTTTCATATATTTTCACTGTAGACAACTGAGCAAAACTTGGTTTTAATAAGAAATACTATTGTGCCATTTTAAAAGCCAGTTAGCCTGTTTTTTCTGTCTCTACCCAACATTGTTCACCAAATGTGAGCATACTGGACCAGGGTGAGACAGCACTTCAGGTATTTCAGAGTGATGCCTTTGTTGTATCGCCTGCCCCAACACAAGATCACAAGCAGAGATTCCAAGGGACCAAGATTACTTCAGTCTGTTTAGCAGTTGATAAAGTCAAAGCCTTTTATAGATTCTTCTCTGCATAGTTAAGAGTAGAATGTGTCAGAGGGTCAGGAAATGGGAAACTGCATCATCAACTTGAAATTCATTTGAATCTTCCATTTCTAGCTATTGAACCTGTCACAGTCAAGCCTGACATACGGTGGCTGTAGATCTAACTCTTAATCTATCTTGGAAAAAGTCTCAACATTGCTGTTGGAGTTCACCTGTAAAACTTGCAAAAACCTTTGCAAAACTCTTTAACTTCTGCTTTTAGCCTCATTTCAGACTCTAAAAGAGGAAGGGCCTTAAAGCAGCTCACAAAATCAACTCCTCCTGCCCTTCATTGCAGCTGGCTTCTTGGTGATCTCTGTGTGATTGAACATTAATCTGGAGTCCTGACATGTTAGTGGGCAATTCAGCTGCTAGTTTAACAGCGTCAGGTTTTCCTCTCTGACGTCTCTTGTGGGAAGTGCTCATTTAGCTCATTTTGTTTATCCACAGACAGCACATGGCTCTGGGTCTTATACTGCTGTGCAGTTGCCTGTTTAGTATAAAGTAAAAGTTCTTGCCAACAGAGTCTGTCTTCTGAGTCTACAGTCCAGTAAGTGCATCTAGAGGACTTTGCTCCGCAGAAAAGAATGATTCCTCCCTCCCTGTGTGGAAATCTGGGCAACATAGTTCTTACCTTCTGTCACTGTGGTACTGGTCTGCTCTATTAGATACTGGATAAAGGCCTGGCCTTTCTATCCCAGGCCTTTAAACTGCAGGTACTTGTGGTCCTGAAAACTCAGAATCAGCCAGGGAGCTAGAAGTTTTTTCAGGAAAATGTGTCGGGATTGCCAATTGACACTTTGGTTAGGATAGAGGGAGGGTTTATTGGCAGTGCATTGCTTTAGAAAGCGTTTCTATTTTCACTACAATGATGAGCTGCTTGACTGTGTTTGCAGGTAGTCCCCATACGATTTACGACATATTCAAGTTATGGCAAACTGAGCTTACAACCATCTTATTTTTTTTTCCTTTTCTTTGTTTGCACATCTTATTGTTAATAATATGTACTACATATAATGTTAACCCCCAAAGACAAAGAAAGATCAGATTTATAAAGATAGCTAATAATAAAAGGCAATAATAATGAAAACCTAAAAAAGAAAAAAGGTATTTGACTTACATTAGAACCAACTTGTAATAGAGTTATCAGAATGGAACCCATTATAAGTCAGGGACTACCTGTATTTGTAGTACAAGAAGTACTAAATGGTGAAAAGAGGCATGCCTTTAGGGTTTGGGGGACAGAAGCAGGAAGGATTGCTAGAAATGAAGTACAAAGTTAAACAAAAACCTATGACATGAATATTTAAAGTAAATTGGAATATTGTAACATGCCTCAGGTTGAATCAGTTGAGACGTGGAAATCCTGAGAGAGAAATTCTTGAGGGGCATCCAGCAATAAATCTGTTTTGATTTCCTCTTGGGCTAAATAAACATACTGAACTTCTAACACAATTTGACAAAAGCCAATTGAAATACTCATCTATATAAAATCTGCTGCTAGATTTTTTCAGGCATTGGTTTTTAAACTATAGTTTTGACCCACTGGTGGGTCAGGAAATCAGATTTTTTAAAAAGGAAAGAGAATAGAAGATACCAAAGTAAGGGGTGGGTATTATTTTGTGAAACTTTTTTCCTTATAAACGTGTGTATTGAATGGTGATGTTAAATATAATTCTTACAATTTACATTGATTCAAAGTTTACGAAGCCACTGCTTTAGAGCATACAAAGATAATTCAAACTCCTTGCCTTCAAGGAGCTTGAAATAACAGCTTTTCTATACTTGCTATTCAGGATATATTTCTCTTGTGGGTAGCTCAGAATTTTACATTATGGGTGGTAGTTCCAAGCCCTTGTCTGGGCAGTGGTTCCATGTAGTAAATTGCCAGTGGTTATTTTTAAACCCCAGGATCCTTTTAGGGATCTCTGTGTTTACTCAAGATGTAAGTATTAATGTGAAAGGTCATTAATTAAAGTACTTTGACCTTTTCCATAGACTTGGAGCCGTGTCCTTGGTTAGGAAAAATGACTTCTTTAATTAGTGAACTTGGAGTTGCTATAGTTTTCAGCTTTTAGATTGGGATTATGAATGAAAGACTTCCTGTCTAGCATTCTTCATGGTCAATAGCCCTTGCACTTTTTAAACATATGGTACTCCGATTCAAATAGCTTTATTTCCTATTTGGAAGCCTGCTGCATGGCTTCTAAAACTTGCCCATAATGGGATAGATTCAGTGGATTATTTCTTTCTGCATCGCTGCACCTCATCTTTTTATAGCTCTCCTTCAGGAAACATATAATACCTAGTTTAAGCTCAAGAAAAACAGTTTAAATAGGGAAGCAGTTTTAACGGAATTGTCCTTCATTCAAGTAATTGTTGTTCCCTATTCTGAAGCTCCTCTCCCCAGGAGAGTAAAGCTTTATACTTTGATCACCAGAGCAGTCTGTTTTGGGCTTTTATTTGTTATCATGGCTCTCCCAGCCTCCACCAGAGATGCTGCTTACTTTTTTTTCCCCCCTGAATAAAATTCCTGCCCTAAGACTGTATTTTCAAGAAAGAAGATTATTTCAGATATACTGGCATTTAAATGTTGTATATATTAGGTTCGTTTTGACCTTTATTGCTGTCTTAATGACAAAGAAGCCAAATTCGTTGGGCAAATGCAGCCTGATTATACTTGTTTGGGTGCATGTTCTTACAAATGTCGGTGCTTTACTTAGCAGTGCTGGTTCCCTCATTTCTGGGTACTGGTAGTTATTCCATGATCTTGATCTCTCTTTTCAAATTGTGATTTGTGATTTGGATGAAAGTTTACATAGCAAATTCATTTTCCATACAACAGTTCATATACATTTGTTTCATGATATTGACTGCAGTCCCCACAATGTAACAGCTCTCTTCCCACTTCCTCCCTGTGGTTACCTCTTCCCTTTGTCATTCTTTCCTATGTGTTCCTACCCTCTGACCTATGTCCCTGTGCAAATTCCTATCCTTTTGATCTCCCATGGTTGAATCTTCTAAGGAGTGTATCTACTTGGTATAAATGTTCTTCTTACATGCCTGTCTATTGTTTGGCTGGAAGGCATAAGTCCATTTCCAGGCCACAAGGGTTACTAGGGACCATATTCTCAGGAGTTTCACTAGTCGCTGTCAGACCAGTAAGCCTGTCCCCCACCCCCATGATTTTGAGTTTTGTTCCACATTATTCTTCCACTCACTCCAAGATCTCCTATTTTGACTCCTTACCGAGTGGTTGACAGTGGTAGCACCATCATGTTCTTCTGGTCACAAGGTCATGTAGGCTGAGGTTCATATGGTCCTCTGGTCCCTTGGACTGATTGTTTCCATGTGTCTTTGGTTTTCTTCATTCTTCTTTACTCCAGGTGAGGAGAGACCAATTGTTATATCTTAGTTGGCTGCTTGTAAGCTTTTAAGACCCCAGTTGCTACTCACCAAAGTAGGATGTAGAACAATGTTTTTGTGTAATATGTTATGCTAGTTGAGCTTGATGTCAACCGAGACCATGGTCCTGAGCCTGTGGGTCTGGTGACCTATTCCCTAAGTGTGTTTGGCTGTGGCTAAGAAGTGATCATAACCTTGCCCCATTGGTTCTATTATATATATGGACATTCTTATAGCACATACAAATATGTATGCAGAAATAGCATCTGTTAGACTCATATATGGTCATGGGTGTATTCTTTTTTGCCCAGACATACCTGATCATTCAGTCTGTCTACCTTTGTATTCGGGAGCTCTGGTAGCATAGTGCCTAAGGCATTTAACTGCTAACCAGAAGGCTGGCGGTTCAAACCCATCAGCCACTCTTTGGAAGGAAGGTTGGGCAATCTGCTTCCATAGTGATACCACCTCAGAAACTCAAGGAGGGGTCACTATGAGTCAGATCCGACTCAACAGCACATAACAACACCAACACCACCAACAACAACATGTATGTATTCACCTGTAGATTAATGTTTGTTATTACTGGTAATGCAATATCGTGCATGTAAAACTGTTTATCTTTGTTGTCTGTACCTCTTGTATACCTCTCTGTGTCTTCCTGTTCCTTCGTGTTATTGTGTTGGTTACTCACTTTGAGTTCCATGATCTCTTACTTGCGATTCTTAAATCTAAAAAGATCTGAAAACCTAAAGGTTTTCTTAATTTAGTGACTGGACCTGTTTTGAGTTAACATGAGGCTGTTTATTATCTTTATTCATCCCACTTACAGTGAATTATCCATACATTTCACTGAAGAAACATGAATATTTGATTAAGGAAGTCCCTGTTGAGAGTGTTCATCTGATATGATGTGGTATGCACCATTTTACCTTATTGAGATCCAAAAAACTTGAGTTCTGAAATCTAGCTGAAGGGTTTCAGATGCGGGGTTGTGGATCTATATTACTATTTATAGCAAACTTGTTACTGATTTTATTTATTGGTCTGAGTGTGGAAGTAGGAAAATAACCAGTGTAGTGACAAGAGAATTGGTTTTGGGGCCACACAGACCTGGTCATAATCACCTCTCTCAGTCTCAGTTTTGTCCTCTGTGACATGAGTCAGTGATGCTGCTCTCAGAGTTGATAATGGGCATTAGATAACGTAATTTTTGATCAAAATTAGTTTCCTTCTGCTTTCTGCTTTGTAGTCTTAACCTGACAGGGATTTTTTTTTTTTTTAAAGCTAAATATGTGTTATTTTATTGTCTATACAATATCTGCCTTTTAAGAATAATAGAGTTAACTGTGCTTTTATTCAGCCTGTTTTGCAAAATGGTACACAATTCTTCCTTTCTGCTGTCTGTCTCTGGCCTCTAGGGGAGCACGTAACGTCAAGGTTTAAAAATGAAGTGGAGCGGATGGGTTTTGATATGAACAATGCCTGGAGAATCTCCAACATCAATGAGAAGTACAAGTGAGTTGTCCAGGTCCCTGTGGACTGTTTCACAGACAGTGCCTTTGTAGAAGCACCAGCTCTCATGTGGCAGAACATTTGAACTTAGATTTTTTCTTACAGTTGGAGTTTTATTTATTAAGTCTAAATGCATAATCTTCTGAGTACTTCTTGAACCTGTTATTCCCATTCCTGTTACTGGAGTGGAAAGTAATCCTTATTTAACAGGATGCTGGGAACCAGGCCCATTTCCCTGGTCTCTGTTCTTCCTGGCGTAAATATGTCTAGGTGATACTGTGTTTACCTGTGGGCAAGCAGTTTTCATTGTTCTGATCGCCACTTGGCATCACATTTGAGATATGATCAGTGATCTATCAGAGAAAAAGCATACAGCACCAGTTCTTAGGACTAATTTTACTCCAGATCCTATGAAGTAGGCATAAATATTGCTCTGTTCTTTAATGGGTTTGATCTGAAATTAAGTTCATAGTTATGACCATTTAATCATTAAATATTAGTCATTATTAAATAGTAAATATTACCTATTTTCTTAAAAAGTATAAATACTTTGGTGGAGAAAGGCAGTTAACGAATGTGATTTGGGCGGTCCAAGTTTCTTTCTATAAAACAAAATTGTCAAGGAGATTTAAATTGATACATCCTTCTCCTTTTAAATTTCCTTGCAGCATTTGGAGGCATGAATTATTCTGTTGGCCTTTGAGTTGCCTCAAATTATGTTAGCCTTTTTCCTGGTCTGTTTGTGGCTAGCCCTCAGAACGTTTCATTTTTTTATTGGAAAAACTACAACTGATTACTGTTGATGGCCCTTAACATGGCTCTTGGCCCAAGAAGCTGAGAACACGGGAAGTTCTGAAGACTTGGGAGCTACAGACCAGTCGTCATACCTTTGCTCACTTTTCAGTGAGCAAAGCAGAGGATGGGATGGAACAAACTAGGGGAGGGGCCTCTGAGATCTTGAGGCTCCAGAGGCTTTGCTGCTATGTAACCCACCTTTCTTAACTGGAAACTGCATGAACATAATGATGAACGTAATGATTAGAAAATCACATGGAGTCAAAAAACTGAAGCTTATTGGAAAAATATTTGAGTTCAGAAACCATTGTTTTTCAAAATCCCTAATTCATAGAGATTTGAAAACTTCTTGTCTTGGAGTCTGTAGTTCCACCTCAAAACAAGACTTCAGGACACTGAAAAATTCTTCCCACTACAAGGGAAGAATGAGAGAAAAATTTGTTCTTAGCTTAAAATAAGATAAAAGGAATGAGACTTACTTTTAGAGTATTAACCATGATCATTGTGTCCCAGGTTATTTTTGTTGTTGTTGTTGTTATGTGCCATCGAGTCAGCCCTGACTCATAGTGACCCCTCCTTGGGTTTCCGAGGCAGTATCACTACGGAAGTAGGATTGCCCAACCTTCCTTCCGAGGAGTGGCTGATGGGTTTGAACCGCCAACCATCTGGTGAGCAGTCAAGTGCCTTAACCCCTATGCTACCAGAGCTCCCAGGTTATTTTTAGGAGTTTGTAAATAGGTTTTGGGAAGTTTTAGGAAGCTACTCTTGGTCCTGGTTCAGTGACTTTTGAATTCCTGACACTTAATCGTGCGGAAATTAAGAACAAGAGGCACACCCATAGTGAAGAATGATTTAAAAAACAAAGCAAAACAAAAAAACCCCACCCCGATTCCTAAGGCAATTCATGTATTTCTGCCTCTTCCCTAATGTATGGCATGGCCTAGAGGAGGGAGGTGGTGGTGTATGCTTTAGGATATGAATTAAAGGCCTTACTACCTTCACTGCTGAAACGGATTAGGTTACCTGTAGAGAGACATTGTTCTGTAAATAAAAAACCCGCCAGAAATACTGCTTTCCGGGGCACCAGCTTGACTAGCACACAGCTGCCATCTTCCCTAATTAAAAAAGAGCTTTTATTCTGTGTATAGTCTGTTCTGAAGTATGCTTGATAGAAATTATGGTAGACAGCTTTTTTGAATTACTATCTTGGCTCATTGGGACTGTGATTGTGTATGTGGTGGGCTGACCTGTGATATTGTTTCCACATACCCATGGCTTCATCTGGTACCTGTAATGAGGATGCCTTGTTTAGTTCATATCCTGAAAACTTGAAATTGTGGGCTCTTGCACTTCTTTCCATGTTTCTTTTTGACAAAAGCCTGAAAGGCTGAGTGTCTAGTAGAGGTTACACAGACTCAAACTTCTGTAATTGGACTAGGCACTTGTGTAGTTAGAGATGACCTAAAAGGATTTATCATAACAGAGTTACAATGAAGACCAAAGAGACTTCCCCTCAACTCCCCTTTTTCCGTTGATTGTTAAGCTTGCCGAATTCCCAAAAGGCAACATCAAGTGGAACATCGAAGATTCTATCACTTGATAGATGCATAAATAAAATGTAAGACAGCCCGTCCTGTTAAAGGGGCCAAGATTCAAGTAAGATTCTTCATTGCCTTTTAACGTGCTCTGTAGTAGCTTGATCAACATCTTTATATTGACTCACGTAGTGTCTTCCCCCACTTCTTTTCTCCTTCCCTTCTTTCCTTTTCTTTCTCACGCTAATCTCTCTTTCTTTCTCCCCCTTCCTCCTCTTTCCTGGTAGGCTGTGTGGCAGCTACCCACAGGAACTCATAGTGCCTGCCTGGATCACTGACAAAGAACTAGAAAGTGTAGCCAGCTTCAGGTCATGGAAGCGCATCCCTGCTGTCGTCTACAGGTAAGTAAGCCTGGTCATGCCTCTGCTACTGTTAACCTAGGAAGGGGAAGGGAGGATTCAGAGAGGCTCCTAGGCAAGCCTGTGCTTCCTTATTTCAAACGCTGCTCCTCCAGTAACACAGGTACTCAATGCATCTAGAAAACTAGAAGTTTTGGAGGTAGGATGAAAAAGATGAACGGAAGTTTGCAGCAAGGTAGATAAAGGATCATGTTCAAAAAGCAGTACCCTAAAAGATTGGAACATGTTTAAGTCTTGGGAGGAAGAATGGGGATTTTTATCCCAACTCAGCCCAGCTGTGACTTTGAACAAATTGCTTCAGCTTGCCAAGCTGTGGTTCGAATGAACATTTTTAATCATGTGGAATGTGTGAAACCTCTTTAAAAATTGTTCTACTTTTTGTGGTATCATGTGGTGCCATAGAGTATAAGGATGTTGATTTCTCATGGTCAGGTAGCATTTATCAGAGACCACTTCTTACGGAGGAGCAGAGTTTAGACCTTGGCTTTAATGGAAAGATGGGGTGTTAATTAGCAATTAGCTGTGTGATTGAGGAGATGGCAAATACAAAGGCGGAGTGGCAAGAGCAGATGGACCCTGTTCCAGGGAAAGCCCACCCGTGTGCTTGTTGGAGTGTGGATTCTCTGATTCGGGGAAGCATCTGACCCCCATTGGGTTTTTAGGGCTCTAAATCTTGACAGAAGCAGATTGTTTCATCTTTCTTCCATGAAGTGGCTGGCGGGTTCGAACCACTGACCTCTTGTTTAGCAGCCAAATGCCTTAACCACTGTACCATCAGAGCTTCTTATCAGATGTCTAGAAAGATGGAAATTTGCCGTTGTTTTGGGGAAGCCTGGCATTCACTTTCCTGTATAGGAGTCATTGTTAAGGGAAATGATTTTCAGGATAATTGCCCTGTCTAGAAGGAGAGAGATTAGAAGCAGAGACCCACTGGCAGTCCAGATGTGAGGCCATGAGGATTTTATTATGGGAATCAGACCCTACAGTTAAGGAGATAAGAATTAACAAAAGGAAACTCCAAGATAGGAACTTTGGGACACCAGTAAAAACATTTAGAAAAGTGACTGGACTTGGCTGTTTCAGGATCCTTCTGGCATGCTGAAAGAAGATGATGTCATAGCATTTAGCTCTGCTGCTAGCAGGGGCTTTGGATTGAGAGAGTTGGGAACATAGGGTCAGGTTGTCTGTGACTGCCTTTGTGTTTGAGATTCCAACCGTAGAAGCAGTTTGGAGAGGGATCATCCAGAGAGGGAGGCTGGGGCTTGGCTGGACAGAACATCTCAAAGCCAAGAGACAGGAAAGACAAGAAAGATAAGTTTCTGGAAGAGGGGGTGGTGTGTGATGGGCAGCACAGGGTTTGGAGTCACAGACCTGGGTCAAGTCGTCTGTGGCGTTCCTTGCTATGACACCTTTAGTAAGTCCCCAGACCGACCTCATTCTGTTTCCTAATTAGGAAAGTGGGAACAGTAGTTCTTTCTTTGTAGATATGCATCTAAATGAATACCTATAATCTGGTATACTATAATCTCATATGCTATAATGCCTATAATCTCATATACTTAGTCGAAAAACAAGGCTCCAGACTTTACTAAGTTACATCTTGATTAGGCTACTTTTATAATCCAGTGAAATCTCCATTTTTACAAAATCACATTAAATTTTTAAGATGTTGTTCTTTTATTCTGGACATTCTAGTTTAGATGTCATCTCCTTATAATGTTCACATGTTCCCAGTTGGCTGACTTTTTGGATTCCATAAGCTTAGGCCAAACTTGTAGCTTAATCAGAAACTGTTTCTGCCAGGAGCGATTCCACTGAAATACTGAGATTGTGTGCAGGCAAGGGATTTATCTCCTTGCGGAATTCCCACTGAGGTAACCAGCTCATTCTTTTCAGTTCACTGAAAGCAAATCTTGGTAGCCTCCCTGAATAGTCTCAGTTTTCATGACTTGTGTTTTCTTGACACCCCTGGAAAAGTAGGTCGGCAAATTTACCTGTCACTCACGTGGTAAATTAGAGAGCAGTCAAAGCCGAAGGGGCCTATCAGTGATCAGCCAGCTGCAGCTCAGTGGCCAGCAGCTGTGTTAGGTCAGCAGCCCCGGCAGGAAGCATTTGAGGGGCTTGCTGACTGAGCCTAAGGCAGAAGGACTGTCACTTTCAAAGAGCTTTTAGGTGAATTCTGTTCTTGGCAGAGAAGCCTAAGAATGCAGGTTGAAGAAAAACTTGTTATAATGTAATAAAAATGGACAGCTCTTATTCTCTGCTAAAAATTATGTTCTCAGGAAGGGCATGAGCCATAGATACCCTCTCTCCCCATTTCTAGAGTACATATAAATGAAAAAAAATTTTGCAATTTCTGAGAGATAGTCTGCTCTCCAAAGTTTACAAATGAAAGTGTTTCATCTAGTCCATGTAAAGATCAGACAGGCTTATTGGAATTGGCCTGTGTCTCAGAACATGTGCCATGTATTTCTGAACTTCAAACTGTTGCTATATCATTTGGGAGCTTTATACGGGATATGTTTGGGTTTTGTCCTGTTCTCCAAAACAAGGACACTCTACCAGTCTGTGCTGTGCCTGCCTTGGTGGCAGGATGCCCCCGAATCTGAGTGAATTTACTGAATTTAGTTATCTGCAGACGGCAGTAATGGTTCCTGAGGTTGCTGGCGGCAGTGACATGACAGCACCATGCTGAACCAGCCCCTGATTAGTGCTTTCTCCTACTGTGATGAGAGAGCACTAAATTGGATTTATTATTGAAGGCAGAGATTGCTCTAACACAGCAAGATGGTGAGAAGGGCGCCCATCTGTAGTGCAATTCACAGCTCCCCCTTTCTGTATTGGGTGATTATTAGAAACTCCTAGTCATTTAGGGAGCTTGCCTAACTGGCTGAGTTGGGGACAGTTAACACAGTTCTGTGTTTCTATATAAAACTGCAGCATTCAGTGTTCTAGCAGGGGGCTCATTCACTGAACATCTTAATTGTTGTACTCTTTGCTGGTTCTGTTTGTTAGAATGACAGCAACGCTTTTCCTTTTGGGTTGTAGTTTTTTAGTTAACCATCTTCCATTCAGGAGCCCTAGTGGTACAGTAGTTAAAGTACTCGGCTGCTAACCAGAAGGTCGACAGTTTGAACCCAGCAGCTGCTCCATGATAGAAAGATGTGGCAGTCTGCGCTTGTTAAGATTTATATCCTTGGAAACCCTCTGGGGAAGTTCTGCTGTGTCCTGTAAGGTCGTTAGGTATCAGAATTGACTTGACTGCAGTGGTTTGGTTTTGGTTTCGTTTGGTTTTGGTTTCGTTTGCTTTATTGGTTTCTCTGTAAAATACAAAGAGCTGTGATGACGCAGTGGTTAGGTGCTTGGCCACTAACCTATAGATGCTTGGAACCCACGAGCTGCTCTGTGAAAGAAAGATGAGCCTATCTGCTTTCATAAAGATTATAGCCTTGGATACCTTATAGGGCAGTTCTACTCTGTAATATATGGTGTCTACAATTCAGAATTGGTACTACAGCATGTAACATGATACCAGTGGCCCTTAAAATCTAAGACCCAGGCTGAAGGGTGCCATCTACTGTTCCTCTTGGGCATTGCTGGGAACCGTTGCACAGAAAGAGGATACATGGGAGGACTTCCCAGTCTCTTCTGTGAAGGTGTAGGTCAGCAGCCCTGGCAGGAAGCATTTGTGGGGCTTGCTGACTTTGAGCCTCAGGCAGACAGACTCTCATTTTCAAAAAGGTGAATTCTGCTCTTGGCAGAGAAGCCTAAGAGTGCAGGTTGAAGAAAAACTTGTTACAATGTAATAGAAATGGATAGCTCTTATTCCCTGCTAAAAATTATGTTCTCAGGAAGGGCATAAACCATAGCACATGTGGTCACCCAGCACCTATTATATGTGAGTAGGCATATTAAGAATCAATGAGGTTTTATTGCCAGTTTAGCTCCTTGTCTCTCCCAATGAGAGAAACTTGTAAAACTACAGGCAAGCTGATAGCACCAATAGAATTTGATAATTGCTAAATTTAATTTATTGCTTATGAGCTTTAGGATTAAGAATAAACATCTTTCTCACATTATTCCTTGAACATCTATGCAATACATGCATCTGCAATACAAGCTGCACTGAAGGCACTGATGGAAAACAAGGCTCTAGGTACCAACTGAGAGGTTTCAACAAATGGATGCAGTACTGGAAGTGTTCACTCATCTATTCCAGGATATTTGGGAGATGGCTACCGGGCCAGCTAACTAGAAGAGGTCCATATTTGTGCCCATTCCAAAGAAAGGGGGTCCAACTGAATGTGGCAGTTATCAAACAGTATCATTAATATCATATGCAAGTAAAGTTTTGCTGAAAGTAATTCAAAACAGGTTGCAGCAGTACATAGACAGGGAGCTCCCAGAAATTCAAGCTGAATTCAGAAGAGGATGTGGAATGAGGGATATCATTTCTGATATCAGATGGATTTTGGCTAAAAGCAAAGAATACCAGAAAGATGTTCACTGTGTTCTATAGACTTTGCAAAGGCATTTAGCTGTATAGATCATAAAAAAAATTATAGGTAATACTGAGAAGAATGGGAATTCCTTAACACTTAATTGTGCTCATGTGGAAATTGAACATAGACCAAGAGGCAGTTGTTCAAACAGAACAAGGGCATACTACATGGTTTAAGATCAGGAAAGGTATGCGTCAGGGTTGTATTCTTTCACCATACTTACACAGTCCTTATCCTGAACAAATAATCCAAGAAGCTGGACTATATAAAGAAGAATGCAGCATCAGGCTTGTAGAAAGACTCTTTTAACAATCTGTGATGTACAGATGATACAATCTTGCTTGCTGATTTTGAAGAGGACTTGGAGCACTTACTGATGAAGATCAAAGACTAGTCTTCAGTATGGATTACACTTCAACATAAAGAAAACAAAAATTCTCAGAACTAGACCAGTAAGCAACATCATCATAAATGGCAAAAAGATTGAAGTTGTCAAGGATTTCACTTACATAGATTTACAGTCAGTGCCCATGAAATCAACAGTCAAGACATCAAACAACATATTACATTGGGTAAATCTGTGGCAGAAGACCTCTTTCAAGTCTTGAAAAGCAATAATGTCACTTTGAAGATTAAGGTATGTCTGACCCAGGCCGTGGTATTTCCATTAATCTCATGCATATGAAAGCTGGACAGTGAACAAAGAACACTAAAGAAGAATTGATGCCTTTAAATTATGGTGTTGATGAAGAATATTGAATATACCATGAGTTGCCAGTAGAACAGACAAATCTGTCTGTCTCGGAGGGAGTATAACCAGAAGCTCCTTGGAACTGATGATGGTGTGATTTCATCTCATATACTTTGGCGAAAAACAAGGCTCCAGGAATTGATGGAATACCCGTTGAAGTGTTTCAACAAACGGATGCTGCCCTGGAGGCAGTCACTTGGCTATGCCAAGAGATTTGGAAGACAGCTACCTGGCCAACTGACTGGAAGAGATCCATATTTACACCCGTTCCAAAGAAAGGTGATCCCACAGAATGTGGAAATTATCGAACAATATCATTGATATCACATGCAAGTAAAATTTTACTGAAGAGAATTCAAAAACGGTTGCAGCAGTATATTGCTGCAAAAATGGTTGCAGCAGTATATTGACAGAGTACTTCCAGAAATGCAAGCTGGATTCAGAAGGGGATGTGGAGGGAGGGATATCAATGCTGATGTCAGATGGATCTTGGCTCAAAGCAAAGATTTTTACTTGTATTTTATTGACTATGCAAAGGCATTCGATTATGTGGATCATAACAAATTGTGGATAACATTGAGAAGAATGGGAATTCTAGAACACTTAATTGTACTCATGAGGAACCTGGACATAGACCAGGAAGCTATCATTCTAACAGAACAAGGGAACACTGCATGGTTTAAAATCAGGAATGGAGTGCATCAGGGTTGTATCCTTTCACCACACTTATTCAATCTGTATGCTGAGCAAATAATCCAAGAAGCTGTACAACGTGGCATCAGGATGGGAGGAAGGCTCATTAACAACCTGAGATATGCAGACAACACAACTTTGCTTGCTGAAAGTGAGGATGACTTGGAATACTTACTGATGAAGATTAAAGACTACAGTCTGCACTATGGATTACACCTCAACATAAAACGAAAATCCTCACAACTGGACCGATGAGCAGCATCATGATAGATGGAGAAAAGATTGGTGTTGTCAGAGACTTATTACTTGGTTCTGCAATCAATGCCAGTGGAAGCAGCAGTCAAGGGATCAAAAGACATACTGCATTGGGCAGATGTGTTGCAAAAGACCTCTTTCAAGTGCTGAAGAGCAAAGATATCTCCTTGAAGACTTGTTAGGCTCCTTGTTAGGCTTGGGCCTAACCCAAGCCATGGTACTTTCAGTCGCCTCATATGCATGTGTGAGCTGGACAGTGAATAAAGAGGACCAAAGAAGAGTTGATGCTTTGAGTTGTGGTGCTGGCGAAGAATGCTGAACTATGGACTGCTGAAAGAACTAACAAATCTGTCCTGGAAGAAGTATAGCCAGAATGCTCCTTGGAAGCGAGAATAGCCAGACTTGGTCTCACTTAGTTTGGTCATGTTGTCAGAAGGGACCATTCTCTAGAGAAGGATGTCATGCTTGGTAAAGTGGAGGGTCAACGAAAGAGGGGAAGGCCCTCAAGAAGATGGATTGACATGGTGGCTGCAGCAGTGGGCTCGGGTACAGTAGGAATCGTGAGGTTGGCACACGACCGGGCAGTGTTTCGTTCTGTTGTACATAAGGTTGTTATAAGTTGGAGATGACTCGATGGCACGTAACAACAACAACACACTTGGACATGTTATCAAGGGGGACCAGTTCCTGGAGAGGGACATCATGCTTGGTAAAGTAAGAGGGTCAGCGAAAAAGTGACAGAGAAGAGTCTAGAGACATTGGACAGGGAGAATGGAGAAAAACAAAATAAACCTTTTTCTACCAGAACTGTGCAAAAATAAGAACCAAAACTAACTAAATGAAACCTACCTAACCAGAACCCTTGATACAGAGGACTTCTCTCTGTATTTTGTTTTCTATTTTGCCTTCTCATGAAGGTTGATGAGGATTTATTCTACAAAACTAACTCTCAGACCACACATGGGGTCCATATAGCCCAATGTCCTATTCCTCACCTCCATATCTGTAGTCCTTTAATGAAGCCTGACATTTTCTCTCTGGTCTGGAGACACTGCAAGGGCCCTATCACGTAAATACTCCATTCTTCTCACGATGGCCAGAAAAACAACAGACAGAAGAGATGGTGAACATTTAATAAGATGGACTGACACAGTAGCTGCAACATTGAGCTCACACATAGCAACAATTGTGAGGATGGCACAAGACCAGGCGTTATTTCCCGCTGTCATACATAGGGTTGTTAGGAGTGGCAAATAACGGCACTTAATAACAGCAACAACGTGGAATAAGTGGAGATCCTGGATGGTGCAAATGGTTAACACACTCAGTTGCTAACCAAAAAGTTGGAAAGTTTATACAGAGATGCTTCTGAGGAAAGGTCCAGTGATTTACTTCTCAAAAAATCAGCCATTGAAGACCCTGTGGAACACAGTTCTGTTCTGACATCCAGAAGGTCATCATGAGCTGAAGTCGATTTAATGGCAACTGTTTGGGCATGTTTATGTGTATGTGTTTAGAAACAATTGTAAAGGGAGCTAAGAGATTGACAGGTTCTCTATGGGATACAGAATCGGGTTTAGGGAACATTTTAATTTTTGCTTAATAGCTTTTTTATGCTACTTTATTTTTGCAGTGAACTGATTTATAACTTAAAAAAAAATTCTATTGAGCTAAAATTTATGTACTGTACAGTTCACCCGTTTAAAGCATATCCTATATGATTGAGTGGTTTTCCATATGTTTGGAGTTGGGCAACCATAGCACAATTGATTTTGGTACATTTTCATCATCGCAGGAAGAAACTTCATACCCGTTAGCAGTCATTCCCCATTTCCCCCCAAGCGTCCCAGCTCTAGGTAACCATTAATCTAATTACTGTCCCTATAATATTTGCCTAATTTGGACACTTCATATAAACAGAACCATACGACGATATATAGTGTGGTCTTCTGTGAATGGCTTCTTTCACTTAGTGTAACATTTTCAAGGTTGATCCATGTTGTAGCATGTATCAGAACTTTTTGCCTTTTTGTTACCAAATAATACTACTTTGATAACTTTTTAATTACTGAAGTTGCTTAATCAGGAAAACCCTGTTTTTTAAGAATAAAGTTTTTTGGGTTTTTTAATGCGTTTTATTGAAGTATAATTTATGTACAGTGAAATGCACAAAACTAAAGTGACATGGGTCAATGCATTTTTTTTTTTAATTGTTTAAAGTGTACACCACAAAATATATACCAGTTTGACAGTTTCTGCCTGTACAATTTGGTGACAGTGACATTCTTCAAATTGTGTAACCATTCTTGCCCTCTTTTTCCGAATTGCTCTTCCTCCGTTACCAGGGATTTGCTGCCCCTTAAGCTTCCTTTCTCTCCTTGTGAGTTTTTGTTGTCAATTTGATCCTATATAGATTGTTCCGCAAAAGAACACGATATTCCAGGCAAACACTCTTTACTAAATAAGCTAACTTACTGTTTGGTTTAAAGAAGACTTCAGGGTATATTTTGCTTTAAGGTTTAAAGATTTTCTCAGGACAACAGTTTTGGAAGTTCATCCAGACTCAGAAAGTCTGGATTCTGTGAGAATTTGGAAATTTATTCTGTCTTTTCCCCCTTTTTGATCAAGATTCTTTTATAGAATAGTAGTGGTAGCTGGGCCCCATCCCCTTCTCTGGTCTCAGGGCAGAGGAGGCAGTTGTTCATGGAGGCAGTTAGGCACACAGTCCATTTCCTCTTCCTTTTCTTGACTTTCCCACTTCCTCTGCTGCTCCAGGCAAATAGAGACCAATTATTATACCTTGGACAGCTTCTTGCATGCTTTTAAAATCCTAGACGCAATGCAAGGAGGAGGTAGAACAGAAACTTTCACTGAAAGTGTTATTAGGACAGTTACCTGGGATGTCCCATGAAACCATAGCCCTAAACCTGTAAACCAAGAAACATCAATGACCCACAAGGTCTTTGGTTGTACCTAAGCAGCCTCTTCAGCTGCTCTCTTTTTTTTTTTTTTGTAAAAATACATGCTATACATTTGCTAATTCAACTTTTTACAGGTATATAACTTACTGTCAACAATTACATTAAAAACAAAACAAAACCACTGCTGTGGAGTTGATTGCGACTCATAGCGACCCTTTCGGACAGGGTAGAAGTACCCCATAGGGTTTTCAATGCTGTCAATTTTCATGGAATCAGACTACCTTATCGTTCTCCTAATGGATTGGCTGGTGGATTTGAACAGTTGACCTTTTGGTTAGCAGCCAAATGCTTTAAATACTATGCCACCAGAGCTCTTATTATGACATTAATCACCTGGAAAGCCTAAGTTTCAATAGCATCTTAAAGTAGACCATGAGTGTGATTTCTGATCTTACTTGTAAAAGGATCTATCAGAACGTGGCTTATGTTGCTCTTTTCTTTCTGTGAGTCTGAGGGTAGGGTAGCTGGCTTGTTGAGCTGTCTTCATATAATAAGAGCAGTGTTGGACATAATGAAATCGCAGGGGATTTTGCGAAGCAGTTCACTGTAGGCCAGGTAAGTGTTTCAATACACAAAGGGGGATCTTGTTTTGAAAAGATTCCAAGCCAGCCATGAGGGCATAGTTGCTGCCACTGGCCCTCAGAAGTCAGTGAGGAAACACATGCTTCTCTGTTTCAGCATCCATTATGCCAGAGTATTCAGGTTCTGTATTAAAAAGGAGGGATTGATACTTCATTATCAGTGGCAGAACTATGTCTTATTTATAAATTATTTTTTACCTGATTTTCTAAAAATAAATTTAAGCATTTAGCTTGTGAACATTTTTTCCAAAAGAAAATTTGTCGTTTTATTAGTAACTTTATGAAAATCTCTGTAATGGTATGATAATTGAAAAGAGTCAGATAGATTTTTTTTATTTATTATTGTTGTTATTTTAAGATTTCTGCCCTCTTTAATACTTAAAGGACTTGAAGCTAACCTAGCACTTATTTGTAGTCAAGCTGGTAAGCATTTAAAATCCACTTCCTCACATTTTGTGTGAGCACAGAGCATCTGAGGTCAATGGGATGGGTACAGTTGTTGGGCTCTTGTTCCCCATGTAGGCACCAGAGCAATGGAGCCGTCATTGCCCGCTGTGGACAACCAGAGGTCAGCTGGTGGGGCTGGCGAAATGCAGACGATGAGCACCTCGTGCAGTCAGTCGCCAAAGCTTGTGCCTCTGACTCCCGATCGAGTGGCAGGAAGCTGTCAACTAGGAACAGTTCTCGAGACTTTCCCAATGGGGGAGACCTTTCTGATGCAGAGTTTGGTAAGGAGCTTCCTGGACCATGGTATCATTTTTTATTGTGCTTAACGAACATTTCTTTTCCTTAGAAAATGAAGAGTTTGTTTCACAGAAGAGATGGTGAAGCTTCAGTTGATTGGATTGTTGAGGAGTCATGGGTGCTGGTAAAGAACCAGAACACCCTTTGTTTTCAAACTTGTTTGAAGAGGGCATAGAGTGTCTGTTGTCTTTCTGGCCATCGTGACAAGAGTGGAGTATTTATGTGGTAGGGCCCTTGCAGTGTCTCCAGACCATAGGGAAAATGTCAGGCTTCATTAAAGGACTACGGATATGGAGGTGAGGAATAGGAGATTGGGCTATATGGACCCCTTGTGTGGTCTGGGAGTTAGTTTTGTAGAATAAATCCTCATCAACCTTCATGAGAAGGCAAAATAGAAAACAAAATACAGAGAGAAGTCCTCTGTATCAAGGGTTCTGGTTAGGTAGGTTTCATTTAGTTAGTTTTGTATACCTTTGGTTCTTATTTTTGCACAGTTCTGGTAGAAAAATGGTTATTTTGTTTTTCTCCACTCTCCCTGTCCAATGTCTCTAGACTCTTCTCTGTCAAATGCTTCAGGAGCAGAGAGTTTAGTCGTCCAGCCACAGAAGCTTTTAATCTTGGATGCACGGTCCTATGCAGCGGCTGTGGCCAACCGCGCCAAAGGTGGAGGCTGCGAGTGCCCAGGTGAGCTGTGTGGTGTTTCGTCCACTGGCGCGGTCCTCGAGTCCAGCTCCTTCCCAGCTGAGACCTAGTTCTCAGTTTGAAGCGGGCAAGCTGTGTTCCTTGACCTGGCTCGAACAGCCAGAGCTGCTCTGTGGGTTCTTCGCACTGGAGCAGGAGGGGCAAAGAAACTAAATGATCTTTCTGCCCTGTACCAACCTTCAGGTGAAAAGAAAATCCTCTTGCCTTAGAAGGCCTGTTCATGTTTAGAAGGTTCTTCTTTACTGGCTCAGTCTCTCAGCCTTCTAAAATCTTTTTGTTGCCTTTGACAGTGGGTGTGCTCATCACTGGCCTCACAGAAAACTCTTCATGTGGCTTCTACTTAGAAAACCTGAGATGGAAATTACAGCAGTAAATACAGAACTCTAGCAGAGTGCCTCTGTCATGACCTCTAACATCCTTACCATTTGAGTGCTGGCTTTCCCCAAGGAGAGACCTCTTTGGTGCCAGTTGTGTGCTGATGGAAAATGAAGGGCACCAAACTCCCTATTCAGATGTGATCTAAGTTGGAAATTGAAAGCAGTTGTACCAATGTGACATTTGAATGCATGAAGGCATTGTTCTACCAGGTTCTTTCCAGTAGAAGTAAAGAGATTATAGAGCCCCAAGTAAGGTGAGACCCAAGGAGTAAACCTAGAGTGAGATGGAAGTTTGTAGGCCTTTTTGAAAATAACAGCTTCCATTTTATGTCAGAATCTTCTTCACAAATCCACCCTTCCTACTTTCACTCTCTTGGCAAAGATAGCTAACACTCAAGCAATGTTTTCCTCTTACCATAAATGCCTGGGCTAATAGTCAAACATCAAAACGTTGCAGTTTCATTAGTCAGCAGCTGTGATGTGTTTGTTTTATAGCAGTTTGCTGCTTTTAAATTTGACCATGTGGGCTTTCTATTCAACATATTTGTGTTCTCTTTATTGTTATTCTCTCCAGAGTATTACCCAAACTGTGAAGTTGTGTTCATGGGGATGGCAAACATTCATTCTATTCGGAGGAGTTTTCAGTCCCTGCGGTTGCTGTGCACACAGATGCCAGATCCGGGAAAGTAAGACCCTGGCCTTAGCTTTAATTTTGCTAACTCTTTTTTTATTTTTATTTTTTAAATGAATTTGGAAGTGTCTTTTTTTCTGTATCGTGGTAAATGTCAGTTATCCTTTCAGTCTGCAGGCCTTCTTGTTCCTGTGTTTGTAGCATGGCAGCATAGAGGAGGAGCTGGGAGGAAGATCCAGCCCTTGCAAAGGTTTTAAAATGTGCAGCACAGAGCAAACCTCAGCTCTCAAAACCAAGGCACTGCCTTTGTGTTTTTCCTGGAACCTTCCCTTTTTTCCACATTGTTTTAGGTCCCAAGTATTTTCATTCTCTGGTTTCTGACATCTTGTAGTGACGTTTATCTACTATGAGCTGGGATGTTTCACCATGAAGAGTCAAAATTCATTCATCACCTTCTAAACTGGGTTAAACTTTCTTTAAGCTTGCCATTAGGTCAGTTCCTTTTACGTCTGCTTCTGATTTCTGAACTCGCTGGCCTTATTTGCTAAGAGCATTATTATGGTTGTTATTGCTCCTTAAGAATGGATGGCTGGCACTTGCTATGAAGAAGGTGGGACAACACCCTTCCCCCCCAAGGAAACGTTTGAATACAAGATAAATTTGCAGAAATGCTCTGTAAACAAGTATGAACAGATAAATATTTAAAATTCCCCTTTTTGCTATTTTAAGAGGCCAGAGAGAGCACCAGAGAAGACAGAATTTTCTCTTTTCTGGCATTTGTTCTAGAGTCCATAGCTGTTTCCCAGGTTCTAGTCAGTGGATCTCATGGTCACATCAGGTTTTGCTGCATTCTTTATTTGATTTATTAAATCAAATGGCTGCCTGAGCCACTTGTACTGGCACATGATGGCAAATGATTAAATTCATCACAGTTACACTTAGCACAGAGAAGCAGTCATCCTTTGGGAAAAGCTGAGTGAAGAAATGAACGTGCTGCTCTTTGTTGGGGATTAGCCACTTGTGTCTGCTGCACAGTTCCAGCAGCCAGCTGGTGACACTCTTTCTCTAAAGGTAGGGCATAGAAAGAGCTGCCTGAGGACCCAGGGCATCTGCCACTGACTGACTCTGTAACCTTGGGCAAGTGGCTTAATGACAGTGGGTCTGAGTTGTCCTGTCTGTAAAATGGACAGGATGGAATCAACACTTGAACACAGTCTCTAAGATAACTTTCATACATAAAAATTGTTTCTTAAAAAAGCTGTTTTAAAAATGTAGGGTCAAAAAGATGTAGTTAGCCTTTGTCTGGTCCAAATGAGAGTCTTGAGTATTTTATTAAGGGAAAAGGTAATACTTTGTCTGTGTTTGGAAGCCAATCATAATGCAGTACTGGAGCTTCCCTTGTATCTAAGAAGAAGCTTGGCTATGATAGCTTACCATAAGTAAGCCCCTCAGTTTTTTGTCTGGGGTTGTTGGAAGGGGAGGGGATATATATTTCTACTCCAGTTTGAGACTAGCACAAGGGAGTGTGGAGTCCTTTAGCATCTCCTCGGTTGGCAGATTTTGGAATGCAGCGTCCCTACTATACATGGATAACACCAACTGGTATGTTGTAATAGTTCAGTGAGGTTCAAGAGAGCTTTATACTGGTTCTCTTGTTTGCCATTTCTCCAGGACAAAGGACATAGTTTAGTATTTGCTCCCCTAAGCCTTACCTTTTAGTTCTTCCAAAACTATGTGAGGTACGAAAATAAATAATTGATCAATTAGCAAAAAAATGTTTCTCAAGTACCTAGTAGGAGGTGGGGTTTTTACTCCTGACAGACTTACAGCTCATTGAAATGTGGGAATCCTCACTGTCCGCTAGACTCTGTGCTAGATGTTCAGCTGGGACTGAGACACAGTGTCAGCTCTGAGAGAATCCACAGTCTGGTTTGTGGACCAGAGTCATCCATAGGAAACCAATGCTTACACACCACATTCTCTTCTGTTTGCCTAGAAAACCCCCTACTTTAAACTATTCAAACAATTCATTACTCATTCCCCAAGATTAGTGGGCTTTGAGAGTCTAGTCTTGGCAAAGCCTTCTCAGACACTCCTTGGCGGAGTATTTATTCCTTCCTCAAAGTGAAGTGCTGGTCTTGCGGTCATAACTACAAATTTGTTAGCATTTGGGAGAAATCAGAGCTGCCTTTTTTGGGATCGAGGAGAATTCATGGCAGGGCACGAGAAGCAGAATATCAACATGGTCAAAAACAAGAGTCATCAGCTTGTGATTAATCCCAAAGGGCAACCCTGTGATCTGATGCTGCTGAAGGTCTTTGGAAAAAGGGTTCTTTATCCCTGCTGAGTCCAGTCTGTGTTAAAAACAAAAACCAAAAAAAGTCTTTGTTAAGCCCCGTAATACTATATGGGCATTGGTATATTGTAGGTAAGTTTGGGACCATCCCCTTCTAGTCAACAGGCATTTAAGACTTTACCAGTTTTGAGTGTTGAGGTGTTGATAGTGCGTGATACAGTCTTTGTAGCATTCTTGCATGTGGCGTCCAGCTTACACCTCAGTACAGATGCATTGATGAGAGTGGTGTTTTTTTTTTTTTTCTTTTTAAATTATGATTTCGGTGAAAGTTTATAGAACAAATTGATTTTCCATTGAACAGTCCATACACGTTCTGTTTTGTGACATTTACTGCGATTCCCACACTTTATCAGCATTCTTCCCACTTCCTTCCTGTGCCCACCCCTTCTCTTCGTTCTTCCTTCTCCTCCCCTTCTGCTTTCTTAGCTCTGTCTCTGGGCAAGTACAGTCTTCTTGGTCTCATATGCTTGACTGCTGCAGTGAATGCCTACCTTCCTGGTATTAGTGTTCACCTTATAGGTCTGTCAGTTGCTTGGCTGCCAGTTGAATCACAGAGTTAAGTTAAATTCCTGGCCTGAAGGGTATCTAAGGGCCATAGTCTCAGGAGTTCCACCAGTCTTCATCAGACTAGTAAGCCTGGTCTTTTTTATGATTTTGAGTTTTGTTCCATATTTTCCCCCACTGTGTATGGGACCTCTTACTGTGATGCCTTTAGAGAGCTCAGTGGTGGTAGTCAAGCATCATCTAGTTCTTCTGGTCTCAGGGTCATGGAGGTGGGGGTCATAAGCTTTATTAGTCCTTTGGACTAAATACATCTTTGATTTTCTTCACTCTTCTGTGCTCTGGATGGTGAGAGACCAATAGTTGCAACTTAGATGACCGCTCACAAGCTTATAAGACCCCAGTGGCTACTCACCAAACTAGAATGTAGAACATTATCTTTGTGGACTATGTTATGCCAGTTGACGTTAGTGCCCTCTGAGACTATGGCCTTGAGGTCCATACCCAGTGACTCTTTTCCTCAAGGTGTTTGGTTATGGCTAAGAGGTTTTCATAACCTTGTACCCTGTATGCTATACTACATTCATGGATATATTTGCTGTACATATAAATATATAGGTAGAGATAGCCTTCGTCAAACCTATATATAT
>NW_006921784.1:5793798-5804872 GCF_000298275.1 Orycteropus afer afer
CTGCATCTTCTGCAGGAGAGGATTATAAAAACAGCTACTTTTCTTACAGTGTATATTTTTTCCATGGACTGAAAAATCTTAAATATTAATTCTCTTTCTGAAGTTATCCATAAATGGTTTTGGAACAAAGGGTGGTCCTGTTCATTACTGTCCTTATTTCTGAGGCTCCCCTCTCTATTGCATAATAGGGCTCGGGTCTTAGCCTTGAGCATACGGTATAAGCACACAGAGATTTCCTGTTTGTTTTTGCAGTGTTGTGTTTAGAGAGGGAAAACTTGGAGACATCCTTCTTGATTGACAGACGTTGGGCATGATACAGTAAATCACGGCAGGCAGTGTTTCCTTACCCTCTCCTGTTTTTATTTTTATAGTTGGCTCTCAGCTCTTGAAAGTACAAAATGGCTCCATCACCTGTCTGTGCTTCTGAAATCGGCACTTCTGGTGGTGCACGCTGTGGACCGTGATCAGCGACCGGTGCTAGCACACTGTTCAGATGGCTGGGATCGTACCCCCCAGATTGTGGCACTGGCTAAGCTCTTGCTAGACCCTTATTATCGAACCATAGAGGTGGGTGCATTTGCTCCTTCAAGGTGTGTGGGAAAATAAGCTAGGGCCACACAGCCAGTCCCTTGGTTAGGACTTCTCTAAGGGTTTTATTCTCAATTTTGAGGTGGCGATTAGGTCTATAGAAAGTGAGATGACTTTGCCTCTCTGCAGATGAGGCAGATTGTGGGTAACGAGGTATGGAGAGTATTGCGGCCTATTATTGTACTTGAAAAAGTCTTGTCAGCCCCAGGAAAACAGTGCTTTTGTAACTGGATCTCGGCACACCTGTGGTAACGGGTCTTGATATCACCACAGAGTGTTCTGTGGTAAAAGAGCCCTACTCTGAAATAACTACCTACTGCCTGAAAAATGTGAGAAGAACCATGAGGTGCCCTGAAATCTAAAGTGGGGAAGGAGCTCTGGTAGCATAGTGCCTAAGGCACTTGACTGCTAACCAGAAGGCTGGCAGTTCAAACCCACCAGCCACTCCTCGGAAGGAAGGTTGGGCAATCTACTTCTGTAGTGATACCGCCTCAGAAATCCAAGGAGAGGTCACTGTGAGTTGGGTCTGACTCGTCAGCATACAACAACAACAACAGCGTGGGAAAAGATTTTACAAACATGACTTGTAAACATAATACTAAGGGCAGACATTAAAAAATGAAAAAGAAATTTTAGGGAAAAAATGGAGTGGTTTTTATGAAGTGAGTGAAAGAATCTAAAAATATCAGTAGGCTCAAGAAAGGGTTACATAAATGCAGAGTTAGTATCCCTTTAGTGATTATGGGATGGAGTTCAGGGAATACGGAATGTGGAATTTTTCTTAAGCATGCACTTGGTGTCCCAGTAAGAATAGAACCATTGGCTGTGAGCCCAGACAAGGCTCTAGTGATGGGCTTGCTGACAGGCTGTTACAGGGATCATTGCCAGTCACACCAGGCTCAGGACGGTCGTAATCTGGCTAGATGAGCATAAACGGTCTCTCCTGGGTGCTTCCCCGCAGGGTTTCCAGGTTCTCGTGGAGATGGAATGGCTGGATTTTGGCCACAAGTTTGCCGACCGATGTGGTCATGGGGAGAACTCGGATGATCTGAACGAGCGTTGCCCAGTGTTTCTGCAGTGGCTTGACTGCGTTCATCAGCTTCAGAGGCAGTTTCCTTGCTCTTTTGAGTTCAATGAAGCATTCCTTGTGAGTTGGAGTTTATGCTTCTGTTTTGGGGACTTCCTGAATTTGTGGGGCTATAACCCAGATGTTAGTGGGCTGATGTTCACATGGAGCTGTGCAGGCTTTTTAGAATTTAATAGAGGGGAGATTCTTCTCCATTTTTTAAAATTAAAAAATAGCAGCAGCAACAACAAAAACCAGGTGTTTGTTTCCTCAGTGACTCCAGTGTACTCGGCCCTTGAGTTCTTCAAACCTAGGGTTTGGAAAGGAATGCTGCTGTTGTGGTGGTGGTGCTGTTGGTTCCAGCTCATAGGGACCCAACTATGACAGAGTAGAACTGCCTCCAAGAGTTTCCTAGGCTGTAATCTTTATAAGAACAAATTGTCAGATCTTTTTTCCCATGGAGCTGGTGGTGAGTTTGTACTGCCAGCCTTTTGGTTAGTAGCTGAATGCTTAATCATTACACCACCAGGCCTCCTTAAAAAGGATGCTAAAAACCTTAAACAGCAGTTAGAAAGTAGAAACAGTCAGAATTTCCCATGCTTCCTCCAGTCCATCCACCAAACCTCCCAATCTGTCTCACATCCTCTGCTTCCTCTGCCTTGGGAGGTACTGTCCTCTTCACCTCTCCCTTTCCTTGTGCAGCAGCTACCATCCCTCTCATCTGGTTGAGAGTCTAGCATTCTCATCTCCCCTTCATCAGCAGTGTTTCCCACCATCCCAGATCATTGTCATCAGTATGCTCCCACTTCTCTGTTCCTCTTTACAGCAGGGCTCCTCAAGACTTTTACTGTTGCTGCTTCAAATTCTTCTCTTAAACCCACTTCAATCAGACTTCCACCTACCACTTCACCAGTGACCAGTGTTAAGGTGACCAGTAACTTTCATGTTGCTAATGTAGTTAGTGATCAGTTCTCATGCTTTATCTTTGATCCATCAGTAGTAGCACTTGGCACAGTTTAATCAACCCTCTTTTTTTAAAAAATAATTTATTTGCTGTTGTTGAGAATATACACAGCAGAACATATACCAGTTCAACAGTTTCTGCATGTATAATTGAGTGACACTGATTATGTTCTTCAAGTTTTGCAACCATCATCACCCACCTTTTCCGAATTGTTCCTCCTCCATTAACATAAGCTCACTTTCCCCAAGGTTCCTTTCTGATCTCCTGAGCTGCTGTCAGTTTGATCTCTGTAGACAGTTCTTAGAAGAGCATGATCTCAACTAGTGAAGCTGAACTATTTAATCCCTTCTTTCTGAAAACAAGCAAACAACTTTTTTCAGTTGACTTAAAACCTGTTCTCTTAGTTCTCCTCTTACCTCATTGGCTGGTCCTTTCCATCTTTTAGGCTGGCTCCTCCTCAGCTCCACTGCTCTGAATGATGGAATGGCCTGGGGCTCAGTCTTCAGGCTTCTTCTCTTCTTCTCCATCTGCACTCCCTCTCAGGCGATCTCATCCAGTCATGGCTTTGATAATTGTCTGTGTGTAGATGATGCCCACATTTCTGTATCTTTAGCCTGGACCTCTCCGTGTAACTCCAGACTCCTGTCTCTAACTGTGACTACTTAGCATGTTACTTAACACGGTATTTCAAACTTAACGTGTTTAAAATGTAATTCTTTATTCCCACCTCTCCCTTCCCCAAAACCTAATCTTCCAGAAGTCTTCCACCTCACCAAGCACAACACCATCCTTCCATCAAAAACCTTGATGTCACCCTTTACTCTCCTCTACTTTCAAAATAGATCTAAAGCTTGATTACTTCCTGCCACCTCTTCTGTTACTGCACTTGTCCAAGCCATCATCTGCTGCCCCTCCTCCCAGTGGGGCCAATCTAGCAGCCGGATGGATCCTTCTAAAACATAAGACAGAACATGCCATTTCTCTTCTCAAAACCCTCCAGTGACTTTCCAGTACATAGAGTAAAAGCCAGAGTCCTTAAAATTGCCCTCAAGGGCCCTCCTTGAGGTGCCCGCTCTAGCTTCATTTCCTGTCATGTTCCCCCTTGTGTAATCGTCAGTCACACTGGCCTCCTTGCTGTCCCTCAGCAGTCACGGTCCATGCCTACCTGAAGATTGTTCGTTGTGTTTGCTATTGTCTCTGTTGGAGCAATTCCCTGCAGATAGCCCCATGACCTGCTGTCTCTACCTTCCATCAGTTCTTGGCCAGAGAGGCCTTCCTGCACTCTCCAGCACTTGTCTGTCACTCTTAGCTGCCTCACTGTTCTCCACAGTGCAGATTACCCTCCCCCAACGGCTGGGATAAAGCTCCATAGGAGCTGGAGGGTTGTCTGATTATTGATACATTTCCAGCTCCCATGGTAACGTCTGGGGCATACAGGATACTCAGAATGATGTTTGGGTGAATGAGCAGTTTTAGAAATGTGCTCTTAGTTCGGAATTCGGTGGCACACTGACTTGCTCTTGTACCCAGTGTAATGTTCTGTTGTTCATGAGGGTGGTGGTTAACTCGGATATCTTTTGAGTCAGGAGTGTTGTTGATTGGGGTTGTTTCCTGGAATTGGTGCTGTGAGGAGGAGGCTATTTTGTGGCTTAATTGGCTCCCCCGTCCTTACAGTGTGTGAGCTCTCCAGGGTGTCGGGGAGGGTGGCTGGGTTGGGCTGATCTTCCTGCAGAGAGTGTGGCCGTTGCTTAATTGTGCCTCATTGGACTCCCACACAGGTGAAACTGGTGCAGCATACCTACTCCTGCCTGTTTGGAACATTCCTGTGCAACAACGCCAAGGAGCGAGGAGAAAAGCATACTCAGGAACGGACCTGTTCTGTGTGGTCGCTTCTTCGGGCAGGCAACAAGGCTTTCAAAAACCTGCTGTATTCCTCTCAATCAGAAGCTGTATGTATCGTTCAGCCTTCCTCTGTGATCCTCAGAAGGACTCGGGGTTGGAGGGAAGGGGGAGCTGTGGTTGCCTTTGTGAGTAGTGACTGTCTTCTAAAAGGCATCTCCGTTGTCTCTGGATGGGCTCCCATCTGTCCCAAGAACAGCTGCTTTCCTGGTGATCTCTGACCTGCTTCTGACCAGGCTTTGCTTAGGGTGATTTGACCAATACACATCTCTGCCTTACCACTCTAGACATGACTCTTTTCTGGTACCTCCTCAAGAGCTTAGCTTATTTCTGGCATGTTCTGCCAATGGATGGAAGCAACACTTAAGTTATTCCCCAGATGCCCTGATAGCTCAGACAGAAGAAGCTGCCACCAGGCCCCAGTGCCCTTCTGTTGGCAAGAGGTGATGCTTTCCATTGCAGGTTCTTGTCTCAGAGAGCAAAAAACCATGTCTGTATGGTTCCGTTATCACATGGGGAGCTGGCAAGTGCTCTGTTCCCCAAGGGAACAGCTCCTACTCCTGTTAAGCAGTGAAAAGGAGCCACATCCTTCTGCGTGTCAGTACGCGGTAATGCTCCCTTTGTCAAAATGCGTCTGTCTTCAACTCTGAGAAGTCAAAAGGAGGCTCATCAGAGGTCAGATTGCTTTGCTGGATTATTAATACTCTTCTCGCTTGATTCAAGGAGTCAAAGGAAAGATTTAAGCTAACTGCTTCTCTCTCTTCCACTGTGCCTGCTGGGGAAGTAATTCCCTGCTTTTCACATGATTAAATGATCCTGTAAAACAGGCTTGGTGTAGTGTCTTTTGGAGCCAAGTTTTTGTACCAGGGGAACAGATGATCACCATCTAACAGAATGACTCACTTTCTTATGCAGTAAAAGCAACAAATCAAGCTGATGAAAGTCAGTCATTCAATAAAGGTGACCTTAGGAATAATTAAAAATGAGAAGTGGGTTTCTAAAAATCCTTCAGATTTCCATGCTTACAGGAGGCTCTCTGGTGAAAAACGTTGCCAGGCAAAAATCTGTCTGGTATTGACCCTCTCGGGAGATAGACCTGTATCTCCTCTTGTTACCTCTCTTTGAAGATCGTGCTGGGCCTGTTGGGTGTTCCAGCTAGGTCCCTGTTCTTGATCCTTGTTTCCAGACATTTCTAAAAGACTTGATAATGTATGAGACCTGTTTAAACCTGCGTCCTCCCTCTCCTCAGGTGCTGTACCCAGTGTGCCACGTGCGCAATCTGATGCTGTGGAGTGCAGTGTACCTGCCCTGCCCGTCCCCATCCACCCCTGTGGACGACAGCTGCGCGCCATACCCAGCCCCAGGCACCAGCCCTGATGACTCACCCCTGAGTCGGTGAGCCCAGGGTGGATGTCATGGGCTTCAAGTCCTGTGTGGGTGTATTCTGGCCTTGGGATATGCCCAGGGGTGGTCAAGATCATGACATCAGCTGGCTTTAAACATCTTGCTTAGATCTCTGAAGTTTCCTCAGGGAAGGCATAACAATTTCTAGACTCCAGGACTGTGAGAGCCTCATTTCCTGAAAGGCCCACATCACTCTGCTGCATGTGTTGGGCAGTTTCTGAGTGAGAGAGCAACTTCGCTGGATTCATTTATGACCACCTGACTTAGTTTTACCCACTGCTCTGCATTCCTGCCTCTCTGCCATGATTTGTTCTTTCGGGTTTAAAAGGCAGATGCTGTCAGATAGAAAGTTGGGCATTGCCAGTTGTGAATTAACTTTATTGAATTCAGACCGAAAGATAGTATGTTAAAATACCATAATACCAAAAAAAAAAAAAAGGTTGGCAGTGCTGCTTTCCTTTGCTACTAATTATGAAACACACAGTATCAAGAAGAATGTCTTTTAAAGGTACTATTTGATGTGAGCTTATTTGTGTGTATTGGGCATGGGGTGGGAGGAGTATGAGAGAAACTCTGCAGACTGGAAGAAGGACCTTTAAGGGACCTCTACCTCTCCAGCAATCTAACTCTTATTTCAGAGATGCCATGGCTCCTTGAGTAGCCATAAAGGACCCAGTTATGAAATAATTGCCTCTTAAGATCTAGTCTCCTTGCTTCCTATAAATAGCTTCATAGATTCTCATTTCCCCAAACCTCTTTTCTTTTAGGCTACCAAAGACTAGATCGTTTGACAATCTGACCACAGCCTGCGACAACACAGTGCCTCTGGCCAGCCGGCGCAGTAGCGACCCGAGCCTGAATGAGAAATGGCAGGAGCACCGGCGCTCGCTAGAACTGAGCAGCCTAGCTGGTCCTGGGGAAGAGCCTCTGGGTGCCGAAGGCCTGGGGAAGCCAGCCAGAGTGCTGGGGGGTGCCGAGCTGTCTGTTGCAGATGGAGTGGCTGAGGGGCAGATGGAGAACATTTTGCAAGAGGCCTCCGAAGAGGAGAGTGGGCTAGAGGAGCCTGCCCATAAGGGGGACACTGAGATGCAAGAGAGCAAAGAGGAGGCTCTCTTAGAGAAGGAGAGCAGGAGGAAGATGCCTGAAGGCTCAGCCTTTGCGGTTGATAAAGAACCAGAGCTGGACGCTGCTGCTCTGAGGGGCTATCCAGGCACGAACCTGTCTGTGTTCTCACAGGGTCTTCCTAAACAGCGAGGTGGGCACAGTGTTCTCCCTAGTCTAGTCCAGGAGCCCCTCAGGGGAGAGAACTCCCAGGAGATTCCTGGAGAGCAGCCTCAAATGGGAGATATCGCAGAGGATAGGGAGGAGGCAGTTCTTCCAGGCCTGGCAGATGGAAAAGTTGGCTACGGTACCTCACAGTCTAGTTCTCTGCTGCCGCCCCAAGTCCCATTTGAGGCCAGAGGACCAAATGTGGACAGTTCCATGGACATGTTAATGGAAGATAAGGTAAAGCCAGAAAATGGGCCCCAGGGTCATCATAGATCTTGCCTGGTAAACAGTAGCACATTCAGTGGCAAGGAGATGCTTGCCCAAGCCATGGAGCCCAGGCCTTTGGAGACGAGCCTAGCTGAGAGGTCCCAAGTGGATTCTGAGGTGCACAGGACTTCCCCTGGCCGCACTGGCAGCCCAACACGTTCCCCTTGTGCCTTGCCTTTAGCTGAATGTAAAGAGGGGCTTGTATGCAATGGTGCCCTAGAGACTGAAAACAAGGCCTCACAGCAGCCCACAGTGCTTAGCACTCTCCAGAAGTACCCCACACCCAATGGGCACTGCGCCAATGGTGAGGCTGGTAGGAGTAAGGACTCCCTGAGTCGCCAGCTGTCTACTGTGAGCTGCAACTCCACCCACTTACACTCAAGGAACTTGCACCACAAGTGGCTACACAGCCACTCGGGAAGGCCATCTGTGACCAGCAGCCCTGACCAGCCTTCTCGCAGCCACCTGGATGATGATGGCATGCCTGTCTACACAGACACTATCCAACAGCGCCTGCGTCAGATTGAGTCAGGCCATCAGCAGGAAGTGGAGACCTTGAAGAAGCAAGTACAAGAGCTGAGGAATCGCCTGGAGAGCCAGTACCTGACCAGCTCCCTACGTTTCAATGGGGACTTTGGGGATGAAGTGGTGAGTACACCAAGGTATCTTCACGGCTGATCAAAGAGATACGGCATCCTTAGTGCCCTTTGTGCCAGTGCATGGTGCTAGGTAAAGAATTGCAAAGGCTCAGAATAGCCCTGTTGAGAGAGGCTGGAGCTCAGCCTTGGCTATGTAAATGGCAGGTATTTGCCTCTTTTCTGCATGGTCTACTTTCCATGGATGTCCTGGTTTAGGCAGTATGGTAAGGAAAGGGCACTCATATGTGATTGATCAGATATCTTTGAAGAGAAGATCATGTGTCTTAAGGAGAGCTTGAACTCTTGGACAGAATGACATTGTAGAGCGATGTCAGATATTTCTGCCACATTATACTGCCCACCTTAACCATAGTTGCCCCAAACACAGGCTGAAGGAAGCTGTGATGGTTTTGTTCTTTTTTTAAAAAACAAAACAAAACAAATGTTTAACCTCTCATGATGGATTTAGAAATGGAGAGAAGTGACTGATTTCAAGCACTGTTGTTGAGAAGTTAGCATTGATGGAGCTCAGGGAATGGAAGTGGGGGTGCCAGCGAGGAGGTCCTCAGGGGCATGATCTCCTCACTGGAAGATCTGACTCAGCATGCTCGACTATAAGCGGGAACCTGGCTCTGCAGTGATCAGCATACATGAAAGGCAGGCACATCCAATTGACTGTCCATTCAAAGTGACTTCTTGGCTTTCCTTCATATTAATGATAGTTTCTTGTTTTTCTAAAGAATCCTTCAGAGAAAGGAAAGCATGCCCAAAGCACTCAGTTCTAAGTGGCAGGGCAGGATCGACAGGCCAGTGGAACAGAGCTTCAGCTGACACTCAGAACTCACACTCCCTTCTGGTCACTTTTTCCCCACCTGGAATGCTAAGGCTCATCTTTCTACTCCAAAGACCACACACAGTCTGCAACATGTGTATCTGTTCCAGCTGAGCTCAACCTCGTCTCTGCACCTGCATATCCTGCTTCTCGATGGTTATGCATCTAAAGCGTTGGCAACCCTAACACCCAGGCAGTGCACTAGCGCCCAGTGCTTCCTTCTGTCCCAAATCCTTTCTTCTTCTTTTGTGAGGAGACAAGGTTCATTCTGTTCAGCTGTGTTTGTTTGCCAACAGACTTCAGTCCCCGACTCGGAAAGCAATCTGGATCAGAACTGTTTGTCTCGCTGCAGCACAGAGATTTTCTCTGAAACCAGCTGGGAGCAGGTGGATAAGCAGGACACAGAGGTACAGGCTCGGCCCCTGCTCTGAGCAGCACCCATAAAACTGCTGGCGGCTCTTCTCCACCCCACCCCTGCCCCTCGACCCTGGCCAAGAAGTAACCTCATAGCACAGTTAGCCTTGAGCCTGGGGCATCACAGCTCCGGAGAGCCCCCATCAAGCCTAGAATTCCTGAGCCAGAGACACTCAGCAAGCTGGCCCTCTCTCCTCATTGCCTCTATGAACTGGAGCCCTACCAGCTCGCATCGCGACCCAGGGTGCTGCTGCCTGCTACTTTATCACAGGGGAGTTTAGAGTCCCCTCTGAGGAACTGATTTGGATGCCTTTCTTGTATTGCTGACATCAGACCTGCTGGGTTGGTGCCACTGGAGCCAGTGTGGTCCTTGTGACTGTTGCTGTCCTCCGTGTGGCTCTGCTGGCTCCAGCTGGGTAGCCTGTCTCCTCTCACTAACCTGGCCCCATCTGTTTTACAGATGACCCGTTGGCTTCCTGACCACCTGGCCGCCCACTGCTATGCGTGCGACAGTGCCTTCTGGCTCGCCAGCAGGAAGCACCACTGCAGGTGCCCTTGGGGGGTATGGTGGTGTGGGCCAGGGATGTGGAGGGTGTGGGCCAGGATGGAGAAAGGCCAGGTGCCTGGCTGGCAGTACTGGGTCTGAGGCAGACGCTGAGCTTGACAGAACCACCTGCTTGTCTTCTGTCCCTCGGAAACTGATGTTTGCAGAACAGCATTGGGCATCTCTGTTCTGGTTCCGAGTGATTGTTGCTACATTTTAAATGTGCAAGCAATAGACGTTTTGTCTTTTTGGCCTCCTGAATTGGTAGAGCAACACCCATCACCCAAATTACCATTTCTTATTCCCAGAATAAAATTTCTTCCCATTCAGCATGGCTGCTGTGAGCAAAATTGGTTTTCCTACAGTGGGCAGGGAACTTCATTTTCCCACTCCTTACTGTGATCCCTGAACTCAAACTTGTTTTCCCTTATGCCAGTGGTGAGCAGATATAGCTGGGGGGTGTCAGGGACAGCTGAGGAGACAGTCTTCAGTTCTAAGACTCTCCACCTTCTTTCCCCCTACTAGTTTGGGGTAGAGAGAGTTACTGGAGGTGCTTTGTCCCAGTTGGTGGGTGATTGGCAGATGTTCGGTGTTCGCAGGATAGGAAATTTCGCTGAATCGTATGATAGTTCACCCATATGAGTGAACCTGGATTGAAAATGTCCCTCTTTCTCCAGTAATGTTGCTTCTAGGATCATATATCTCCCTACCCTGCACCCCAGCCCAAATGTCTTTGATCAGCTTCTCTGAGCTCTTTCTCCCCTCCTTGCAGGGACATTGACCGTGTTGATCAAACGTGGTGAGCATTTGCAACAACCTGTCTGTGATGTCTGCATATCTCCAATAACTTCTTCAAACTAACGCTGTCCTTTCTCCCCCTCTCTCTGCACTCATTGGAATGAAAGCCTGGGACTGGAGAGCACAGGCAGGCAGGTGGGCTTAGAGGGACATCAGAGCAGCTGATGGGGGAGCCCTGGAGGACTGAAGCAGGCTGCAGTCCCTTACTCCCCTTCTGACCACAGACAGGTCAGCTGAGCCATCCTTGCTTTATGACAAGAAGGGTGCCTCAGCAGGGGCTGGTCTCGTAGTGTAGCGGAGCCGTTTGGCTCTCAGAGCCGTCATTTTGGTTCAGTCGTTCAGGGAGCCGCCAGGATGACGCTAATGACTTCCTGAATCGAACAGCACCACT
>NW_006921784.1:5804972-5813600 GCF_000298275.1 Orycteropus afer afer
AAGAGATGAGGACTGAACAGAGGTGAGCTTTGCAGAGATTAGCATGGAAGACATTCAGAGAGGATTTCATTGAGGGTCTTTGAGGGTCCCCTGAAAGAAGTCAGGTAGGAAAGTTTAGCTAGTCAAATTCACATCAGGTTTTTGAGCTGAGTTGTAATAGTAATGATAAAGTAAATAGAAGCATTCAGAAATAAATTTAGGTAATTTTTCTGTATGACCACAGGTTGTTGCTGACTCGTGCTTTGTGGAAACATAGTTTCCAAGCTAGGTCTGAGACACAGTTAATGTGGTACTTACTGCTTTCTACAAGATGAGGTTTCTTGGGTTTGGTTAGTTCTTTGTCCTTCCATTGCTCTGGGTCCGGGATTGTCCTTTTTAGTATTCTTTTGTCCCCGGGTGGCATTCTCCTAAATCCAGCAGTGGGTTTGCATTCTGAGGATTGCAGGTGTTTAGCTGCCGTCTCTTCGTCTTTGGTGGGCTGTGTCAGGCTCCTGGGGGTCTCCCATTCTTGGGCTTATTGGATTTGTCCTTAAGGGCTCAGCAGAAACGGGGTGATGAGGTGGGCAGAAACTCCTCCTCTGCCAGTTCCCTGTCCTGTTAGCTGTGAACACCAGTCTGGGTGTGCAGCCTTCACTGGGGGAGCGGGGGAGCCTTCAGGCAGAGCTGATTTTCCCTGGAGATGCATGGGGCAGGGGAGTGAGCCATAATTAACTGACACCAATCTAATCAGGGTGTGTGTGTGTGCGTGCGTGCACGTGTATTCATCTGTGTTCCTGTCCTTCACTTCTCCTTTCACTCTCTGAGCATGCGTCACAGGCTGCTTGTCTCCTGGCTTTGCATGCTGCCAGCAGAGCAGTCGCAGATGGCAGGAGCCTAGACTCTGTGCGGCTGCCCCTGGGTCCCTGGGGAGTGGCCCTGGCACAAGGCTCTGCACTCTCCAGTTGGGCTGGGTCGTTGTTTCTCTCAGCTGAGAGGCCTGGAGGCAGCAGTGCCACCTGACTCTGGCCTCTCAGTGATGACAAGCTACAAAGAGGTCATTGTCCAGGTGGGAGTGGCTGCTGGGTTTTCTTGGGCCAGACTTACCCATTGAGCTTGCACTGCTTCTGCCCTGGGCCCACTTGTTCTCACAGGTCTCTCTTGAGCAGCATCCTCCCGTGTCCCTGGTAACCTTGAGCCGTAGTGGTGGGGCACCCATGTATCCTTTCCTTGGCTTGAAAGTGAAAGTGGCATATGACTATACTGGGTAGGGATACCTGCCTGCCCAGCTTATTCCTGGGTTAGAGAAATGGGAGCATTTGATCTTAGAGGACTTTCCAGCACATCTGAATTACGCACAAAAAAGTTCTGACTTCTGAAGTTGGTTTCCCCACCTAATAACTGCTCGCTGAAGTTAACATTGTTTTGTTTCTTCTTCTCATCTCAAGGAATTGTGGGAATGTATTCTGCTCCAGTTGTTGTAACCAGAAGGTTCCGGTTCCCAGCCAGCAGCTCTTTGAACCCAGTCGAGTGTGCAAGTCTTGCTATAGCAGCCTACATCCCACGAGCTCCAGCATTGACCTTGAACTGGAAAAACCCATTGCTGCCACTTCAAATTGAAGCTTAAGTGACCTGGGACAGAGGCCAAGCTGCTGTTCCTTGGACTTGCCCGTACGGCCTGGGCAGACTAAGAGGCCCGCGCACTTTGGAATTGGGGCATGGAACCACCTGTGCAGAGTGACAGAAATTTGGGATGTACCACTGGATTGTAGATTGATTTTTTTCTCCCTGTTCCCCCTCCCCCTTTCCCTTTCTCCTTCTGTCCTCAAAAAAGAAAAAATTCCCTGATTGTCTTAATTTTTTTTTTTTTTTTTAAATAGAATGCCAGCGGTTGCCCAATCCCTGTAACTGCTGAGCTGCCTGCTGTCAGGCTGTGCTGCAGGTTGACTTGGCTCCTTGGGGTGGGAGGAGGCTGGTTAGAGCCCAGAGTGGAGGTCAGACAGTGAGTGCAGAAGAAAGCCGGTGCTGGCTTTGGTAGCCCTTCCTCACACCATCACCAGGTTACAGCTGGCTGGAGGTCTGCTGCTGGGGAAGCTGGTGGCATCTTCCCCAAAAGCTTGCCCTGGGTGCCATCTCCCAACTGACAGAAGGATACGTGGGATTGCCGTTTGAGGGGAGGGGCACAGAATTCATGGGATTCCAAAGGTCCTCTTTGGGGAAGAAAGTGTATTTCCTCTGAGGCAGCAGCGAGGGGCTGGGAATGGGTGACCAGCTTTGCTCCTTAGCAGCAAGCAATGGACTTCTTTGCTCTCCCCCATGGGATTCTGTTCTTTACTTGACCCAGATTTTCTAGGGCTCCTTTACTTTCAGGGGTCTGCCTCCCTGGGCCAGGCTGTGTAGTGCTTCCCACCCTCAGGCATAAGATACAAACTGGCCACGGTGCAGTGTCCTTCTGCTGTGGCCGTGGCCAAAACCTGCCCTGAGCCTTGGCATACCGAGAAGCCCTTTCCAGAGCCTGGTCCCCCAAACAATCTCTCTTTGTTGGCCAGCACGGGAAATCCAGACTCAGGGTTCCAGAAATTCCCCATTCCCAAACCAAACAAAGCATGGATCTCCCCTGTAGGGGGTAGAATCAGCCTTTTAGAATGCAGGCCTCTGGAAACGGAGCATGTACCCATTACAATCGGCCTTCCTGCTCCCTGCCACCTTGGGGCAGCAGGAAGGGCCCAGCAGCCTCCCCACCCTGGTCCTGTGGTGGCCAGCAGTGAGGGGCCGTGTGGTAAATGTGCAGGGTTCCTTAGATATGTGACATGGCCTGTGGGAGATTCAGTGTGCCACTCCTCTCTGAGCTTTGATGTGGTCTGAAAAAGAGCCTTAAATCAAGACCGTCTGGCCTGGAGGTGGGTAGGGAAAGGTGGAGAGGCCTTTATAATCTTTGTGATCTTGGCATCCCTGTTTGGTGCCTGCCCTCCTCCTCAGGGGAAGGACCATGCTTGTCTCTGCTCAAGCTGCTGCCTGGTAATGGCAGATTAGGGTGAGGGGCGCGGGTGAGGTCGGGAGCCCTAAGCTGTGACCCTGCCCTGTACTCCCTTCCTGTGGGTTAGCAGTTCTCTGGACAAGGGCAAGTTGTGTCTCAGGAAGGTGGCTTCTGTGTGTGCCTGGGGTTGGTTAAGACGTGGCCCAGAAGCCTTCCCTGGAGCTGTCAGCCCAGGCAAAGTCAAGAGCAGCCGAGCATGTGTCTGAATTCCCAGCACAGCAGGTTCCTCAGAGTGTGAGTTCCGTGAAACAGGGTGTAGCTCTTCTCCATACTCTGTGTGATCTGGCTGTGCAGGTGGGGAGAAGTAGGTGTAATTGAAGATTGTGCAGTTCCTAGTGACGGGTGCCAAGAGGTTACAATACGGGTGTCTTGGTCTGATGTACAGTGTGAATCAGTGCTTGCAGCTCTTAGTCCTTTTCTGATCAAGGAAGCACTTTTTTATTAATATTTTTCTTTGTATGTAAAGGAGGAACCGTAACTCTCCGTAGTTGTATATATAACCTTTTTCTCCTAAAGAGGAGTCAATCGTGCTCCTGTATTTTTCATTTTTTTGTCAAAGCAAGAAGTAAATACTTTAGAACTGTTAAATATATAAATAAAGTGAATAAAGTTTAGTGTTCTGCACGGCAGCCTTTGCTAACACTTCCTGGTTCTCCTCCCTGTGGTTTGTACCCTTTCCCTCTTACACAGAAGGTGGGTTGAGGTGCCGCTGGGAAACTGCCCCTTTGGCTAAGGAAAATTGCAGGTCTCTTTTCAACTCTGGACCTTGGCAAGGAGCCCATACCCGAGCACTGAGAACATTTCCTCAATGATTTTGCCCCGACACTTCCCAAGCTAAAAAAGACACAGCAATTAATTAGGTATCAAAATAGCCCTTCTTCTCCGTCTGAAGAACTGACATCAGTAGTGATTTAAACTACCTCGGGCCTCCCAGCTCCTCCTTTGGTTTTTGGCTCCTGCTGCTCTGACTTGAGGGGCAGCCCGTCCTCGGGCCCTGTAGTTCCCTGCACCCGTGGGCATCAGCTGCACCTGGAGTGGCAGGTAGGTACAGAGTGTTGCATGAAGAGTGCAGGGAGATGGGGGGAGGGCTAGAAAAGGCTCCCGCCCATCCTTGGATGATGGAAATGCGGGTGGACAGAGAATTTGGGGGCAGAAACAGAATCGGATGTGATTAGATTCGACCACTGGAGGTTTCGTACCCTTTCCTTCCACACCCAAAGAGGAACCTCTGCTCCTTGGATATGCATCCTCCACTTCCAACCAAGCGAGGCCATAGCATCCAGTCACTTCTTGATTAGTTCTTGTTCTTTGCAAAGGTGGACTTTCCCCCTGCATCACTGTGGGGGCAGCCTTCCCATCCCAGGAGTCTGTGGGTGAGATACTTTACACACTTCCTCCCTAGGGAAGGTTAGTGTTGAATGATGTTCCAGTCTGGGGTCAGTAACTCTTCATCTCTGTAGTGACTTGGCTGGGCTCCTGTGGTGATCCTGCTCAGAGACCTACTTAAGGCCTCAACTCTTTTGAGGTAGCCTCTCCAGATCACTTTCTGGATATACAGTCCTACAAACATCTGAGCTGGTTCCAGTCTGAAAGTTGTGTGCTACATCCAGCACCCAATTCAGAATTAGCCTGCCTTCAGTCCACCAAGGAGGCCCATCCGTGTTTAGACCAAGTTGTGTGAAAAACCTGAATGCTTGTCACAGACCACACGTGTGTGCACACACCTCCTGTAGTTGCTGTGGGCTCATGTTTTTGTCCTCATCCAGATACAGCACCAGCAGGGCCTGTCAGAGCTGTTGGGGACCATAGGTGAGCAGCTGAGGATAGGAAGATGGAGTTGACACAGGCCAGGATGCTGGCGAGACCCGACAGCACATGCCTCTGTGGGCAGGCCCCACGCTCTGCCGGCTGGCGTGTGGTGTGTGGAGGTCCGAAGCAGCGGGGTACCAGCAGTGACCTTGAGCTGCCAGGATGTCCTCGGTTCTGATTCCCTGTCCTGGTGCATGCTTAACTCCACCCTTCTTTCCGTGCTTGGATACCCTTAAACCCAGTCCAGAATCTGATGGAGCACGCTAACTGCAGAGCCGCCTTCATCCCCTGTGGTTTCCTAGCGAGGGTGGATGGAAATTTCTTCCTCGAAGTTTGCTACTGTGTTTATTGTTTATTTCTATGTTAGACAGCTAAGAACATTCCAAGAGTTAAAAAGGTACTGTGACAAATTTAAAGAGGAAGACATGAAATTTTATTGGGATCTGTTAATTTCCATCTATTTAAAAAATACCAAATGGGAATTGAGGGCATATTCACAGTAAAGTCACAGGCTTTTGTCCTTGAGATGGCTGGGATGCTTGGCTGCTTGCACACGAGGGGAGGAAGCCCAACGCCTAGTGAAGCTGTTAGTACCAGCTCTGACCTCTGTTGATCTTTTAAGACTCAGGGCTGATTGGAAGGTGCGGTTGCAGGGTTCATTTAGCTGGTGCCTGTTCAAGTGACCTGTCCTCAGGGCTGCAGCGGCACCCCCTGATTGCATCAGTGGAGAACAGGGCTACTGGCCCTAGAACAGTAGAGTTTAGAACATGGCTGATTCTTCATTAGTAGGAGTTTTGGGTAACGTGACAGCAGTCCCAGCTGTTTAATGTCTAGTCACATCTTCAAGGAAGCTGTTCTTAGTTGAAGTTAATAAGATTTCCTGAGGGCAGGACTAGAGTGTGTGACTCATCAGGAGACCCTCCTAAGCCTCTGGCTTTTAAACATGAATTCCACTGTCCTCAGCACACAAACTGAAGCCCTGTTCCTCCCTGGCACGTGAAGAACTCATCCACTCACGCCCTGTACATACACACTTGCCTCCCAGGTCGGAGAGGCCTCTTCTGGGCTCTGCAGGTGTCCCCGAGCGTGGATGGTGTGGAAAAGGAAGAGGGAAGGGGACTCTCTGAAGTGGGAATTAGGGTTTTTTTTTTTTTTAAATGCTGCTATTGTATTTTATTTTTCACTGAGGGTCTTTGGTCCTATCCGAGTTCTTGGTCAATTTTTCTCAGTGCTCATAGCAATGGCATTTGTCTTTTTAGTGAAACTTTGATTGGCATTTAAAATTGGCCTTTAACTGCTTTCCAGTTGGTTTATGTTTTTTTTTTTTTTTTTTTAAAGAAAACCTATGAGGCTCAGATGCTGTTTTAAGAAATAGACTGTGTGTGGCTGCTGACAGTAGTGCTTGCCTGTTGTAACAGCATCTCTTCTGGTGTAGCCTCAGTGACCACTGAAATGAAATAAACGTGTCATTTGCACCCACAGTTTTTCAGTCCCTGGATTTGGTTTGCCCCTGGGTGGGTGGACACTGGTTCTCCAGTCAGTGCTGGGACAATGTCAAGTGTGGGATGAACCAGCTCAGCCTCTTAGTTCAGGAGAAAGGGGGCTTGGGAAGGAGGGGGCAGAAGGGAATCTTAGGTTATTTAGTTCCATGGTTTTCAGACTGTTTTGGAGGACAGTTGTAGGGTGAGGGCCCCCATGCTCATCAGATTTCATGGAAGATTTGGTGCTTAAAACAGGTCTGAAAACAATGAGTTACTCTAGTCTCTTTCTTTGAGGAAACAGACTCAGGGAGGGACATAGGCTTCTCCAGGGCTACCCAATGAGTTAACAGCAAAATTTGAATAAGGCACCTGCTCTCCTACCCCCTCTCAGTGCTCTCTGTAGTACACAAAACAACAGAAACCCAGTTGCCACCAAGTGAGTTTCAACTCACCAACCCCACCTGGGTCAGAGTAAACCTGTGCTCCATAGGCTTTGCAGTGACCTATTTTTTTACAAGTGGTTTGCCTGGTCTTTCTTCCTAGGCACCTCTGGGTGGACTCAAACCTCCAACCTTCTGAGTAGCAACTGTTGTTGTTGTTATGTGCCGTTGAGTCAGACCCGACTCCCAGCGACCCCGCCTTGGGTTTCCGAGGCGGTATCACTATGGAAGTAGATTGCCCCATCTTCCTTCCGAGGAGTGGCTGGTGAGTTTGAACCACCAGCCTTCTAGTTAGCAGTCAAGCACCTTAGGCACTATGCTAATTGTTTCCAAGGACTCCTTACAGAGAACAACTGTGTACAAACAGCTCTGTTGTCCTAGTTCTCTTTCAGTTGGCCAGTCCAGAAATCTTGGAGAGGAGTTTAGTAGTTCCTATCAAAAGGCTTAAATTTTGAGCCCTCCTCTCCCTCTAACCAAAATCAAAAGGTTTTGATAGCGTACTGTAGTGTTGTTTTCTTAACCTTTCCATACATTAAAAAAAAAAAAAAAAAAGGTATGTTTTAGCCTGAATTATATAAGTTCCATTCATAACATTATCTTGAGTCCATGGGGAGAGAGGAGCATTTTTGATTAATGCCATTGGGTTAGTTAATATCAACATCCAGTTTATTTCAGATTTTTGTTTAGTTGTACAATATGGAGGAAAAACTTCTGATTTATATAGATAAGTGGTTGTAAATGGTAAATCATAGCTCACCTGCAACCCCTGGTTGTTACTGACAAAACTGAAGTTGCTTGAAGGGAAAAAAAAAAAGATTAACTGAATGTTCTGGTTCCCTAGTGCCGCTCTGACAGGAAAATACCACAAATGGGAGGCCTGAACAAGCAGGAGTTTATTCTCTTACAGTTCAAGAGGCTAGAAATCCGAGTTTCAAGTGCCAGCCTCTAGGGGCTGTGGGAAAGCCCCTTGACCTTGGGCTTCAGCTCTGCCTCTTGCTCCCGGCCCACTGAAGCTAGAGGCATCTCTTCACTCAGGCAGCTACTGACTGCTGAGGCTGACAAGCCCAAGGTCGACAAATAAAATGGCACAGTCCCAATGTTACCAAACCACATGGTAGGCCATTAATTCAAGTCCACTGAAAGTCCCAAGGTCAGCAGAGCATGGCAGGCAGCTGAATAACGACATGGCTACATGCAGGGTCCAAGTGTGCCATAGCTGCTTCGTACATATGAGAAGCAGACCACATCCCTAAAGCAGCCACTCAGCCAGTCTCATCATGGGAAATAACTACCACCAGCTGCCCAGCCACTCAACCAGGCCCAGCCAAGTTGACACACAAACTTAACCACCACACTGAGCAACAGCCAGTACCTGCTTTCATCCTTACCTACACAGATTAAGTAAGAAACACCTGAAGGTCAAAATAAACACTAAAACGGGTTGTGGCGAGAGCTGCTAGGCATTCATCAAGGCTGGATTTGACGATCACAGCCCCGGTGAGAGCCCTTCCAATCAGTGACCCTCTTATGGGACCCTAGAGAAATGTTCACAGGCACAGCAAAGGAGCCCTCACTTTGAGGTGCCCAGCGCCTGAGCTCATGCGTGTGTTATAAACACTAAGTGTACATTCTAAAGATAATTTTTAATATTTAAAATGACATTTGACATACTATACAGAACATTGTTCCACCTCCTACTTTAGCGAGTAGCGACTGGGATCTTAAAAGCTGGCAAGCTGCCATCTAGATGCAACAATGGGTGTCTCCTCGTCAAGAAGAAGAAAGTCAAAATTAATGGAAACAATCAGTCCTAGCGACTGGTACACCATCCGATCTGCAACCTATCCAACTATGAGACCAGAAGAACTAGATGGTGCCCGGCTAC
>NW_006921784.1:5813928-5831048 GCF_000298275.1 Orycteropus afer afer
AAATTTTGGTCAATGACATGAGACAAAGTATATTATGTGAACTGCTGTATGAAAAGTGAATTTACTCTGTAAATCTTCACCCAAATCAAAATAAATTTTTTTTAAAAAAATGACATTTGAAGCAAATGTTTGTAGAGCACCTCTGCACTTCCACAAAAGCCAGTGAGGTGACCATAGGCCTTGGTTGGAATCCCAGCCCTGTATAAGTTAAATGTTAAAATCTTTAAATGCATGGAGGTGTTTTGGTGCACGAGAGCTTTAAAGTTAAGTGGTGGTGGTGCTGGTGACTTGGTGCTGCTATAAGAGACAGACCACCAATGGGAGATTTTAACAAACCGAGGTTTATTTTTTCACAGTGTAGGAGGCTGGAGGTCTAAATTCAGGGTGCTGCTCTGTTGTTAGGTTCTGTCGAGTTGGCTCCGACCCATAGCCACCCTGTGTGTGACGGAACGTAACCCTACCAGGTCCTGCACTGTCCTCACAACCATTGCCATGCTTGAGCCCAGCTGTTCCGGTTCCCTGGTGCCGCCTGACAGGAATGTACCACAGATGGGATGGCCTTAACAAACAGGAGTTGATTCTTACAATTTGGAGGCATTAAGTCCAAGTTCAAAGTGCCTGGCTCTAGGGGCTGGGTGAGAACCCCTCAACCTTGGGGTCCAGCTCTGCCTCCTGCTCCTGGCCCACTGGAGCTAGAGGTGTTTCTTCACTCAGACAGCTTCTGGCTGCTGAGGCTGAGAAGCCCCGAGGTTGACAAATAAAAAGGCACAGTCCCGATGTTACCAAACCACATAGCAGGCCATTAAGTCCATTGTAAGTCCCAAGGTCGGCAAAGCATAGCAGGCTGCTGAGCAATAATAGGATACGAATACATGCAGGGTCCAAGCATGCCATAGGTTAGAGACCATTCCCAAAGCTCCTGCTTATATATGGGAAGCAGACCATATACCCAAAGGCAGCTACTCAGCTGCTCCCAGTAGACTCCACCATGGAGCTGATTGCCAGCCTCATCATGGGGAATAACTACCACCAGCTGCCCAGCCACTCAACCAGGTCTAGCCAAGCTGACACACAAACTGAACTACCACACCATCACTGCAGCCACTGTGTCAGTCCATCTTGTTGAGGGTCTTTCCCCTTTTTCGCTGACCCTCTGTGTTCCCCAGCATGATATGTGTTATAAACACTAAGTGTTTTCCAGGGATTGGTCCCTTTTGACAAACACTAAGTCCTTCTCCAGGGATTGGTCCCTTTTGACAACATGACCAATGTACAAGTGGCAAAGTCTGGCCATTCTTGCTTCTAAGGAGCATTCCAGCTGTACTTCTTCCAAGACAGATTTGTTTGTTCTTTGGCAGACTGTGGTATTTTTGGTATTCTTCACAACACCACAATGCAAATGCATTAATTCTGCAGTCTTCCTTATTCATTGTCCAGCTCTCACATGCATATGAGGCTATTGGAAATACCATGGTTTGGGTCAGGCACACCTTAGTCTTCAAAGTGACATCTTTGCTCTTTAACACTTTAAAGAGGTCTTTTGTAGCAGATTTGCCCAGTGTCATACAATGTCTAATTTCTTGACTGCTGTTGCTTCCATGGCATTGATTGTGGGGCCAAGTAAAATTAAATCCTTGACAACTTCAATCTTTTCTCCATTTATCATGATGTTCCTTGTTGGTCCAGTTGTGAGATTTTTGTTTTTTTTATGTTGAAGTGTAATTCATACTGAAGGCTGTAAACTTTGATCTTCATCAGTAAGTGCTTCAAGTCATCCTCACTTTCAGCAAGCAAGGTTGCCTCATCTGCGTATCACAGGTTGTTAGTGAGTCTCCCAATCCTGATGCTGAATTCTTCATATAGTGCAGCTTCTCGGATCATTTGCTCAGGACACAGATTGAATAAATGTGGTGAAAGGCTACAACCCTGATGCATACCTTTCTTGATTTTAAAACATGCATTATCCCCTTGTTCTGTTTGAATGCCTGCCTCTTGGTCTGTGTATAGGTTCCTCATGAACACAATGAAGTGTTCTGAAAATCCCATTCTTTGCAATGTTATCCATAATTTGTTATGGTCCACATAGTTGAATGCCTTTGCATAGTCAATAAAACACAGGTAATCATCTTTCTGGTATTCTTTACTTTCAGCCAAGATCCATCTGATGTTACCAGTGATATCCCTTGTTCTATGTCCTCTTCTGAATCTGGCTTGAATTTCTGGCAGTTCCCTGTTGGTGTACTGCTGCAGCCATTTTTGAATTATCTTCAAGATTTTACTTGCATTTGATATTAATGATATTAGATGATTTCCATATTCTGTTGGATCACCTTTCTTTGGAAGGGGCACAAATATGCATCTCTACCGGTCAGCTGGCCAGGCAACTGTCTTCCAGATTTCTTGATATAAATAATCGAGTGCTTCTAGCATTTCATCTGTTTGTTGAAACATCCCAGTGGGTATCCCATCAATTCCTGCAGCTTTGTTTTTTCACCAGTTTCTTCATTGCACCTTGGCCTCCTTCCTTCAGTACCATTGGTTCTTGATCTTATGCTACCTCCTGAAATAGTTCAATGTCAACCAATTCTTTTTGGTACAGTGATGCTGTGTATTCATTTCATCTTCTTTTGATGTTTGTTGTGTTATTCAGTATTTTGTCCATAGAATCCTTCGGTAATGCAACTCAAGGCTTTAATTTTTCTTCAGTTCTTTCAGCTGGAGAAGTTCCAAGCATGTTTTTCTTCCCTTTTGGTTTTCCAGCTCCAGGTCTTTGCACATTTCATCATAACACTACTTTGTCTGCTCAAGCTGCCCTTTGAAGTCTTCTGATGAGCTCTTTTTACTTCATCATTTCTTCAATTTGGTTTAGCTTCTCTGTTCAAGAACAAGTTTCAGAGTTTTTCCTGACATCCATTTTGTTTTTTCCTTACTTTCCTGTCTTTTTAATGAGCTTTTGCTTCTTTGTGTTTGATGTCTTTGATGTCATCCCACAACTCACCTGGTTTGGTCATTGGTATTCAGTGTGCCAAATAAATTCTTCAGATGGTCTCTAAATTCAAGTTGGGCATACTCAAGGTTGTATTTTGGCTCTCATTGACTTGTTTTAATTTTCTTCAGCTTCAGCTTAAATTTGAATAGGAGCAACTGATGGTCTGTTCTGTAGTCGGCCCCTGGCCTTGTTCTGACTGATGATACGAGTTCCTCCATGGTCTCTTTCCACAGATGTAGTTGATTTGATTCCTGTGTATTACATCTGGCGAGGTCCACATGTAGAGTCACCATTTTTGTTGTGGAAAATGGTATTTGCAATGTGTAAGTTGTTGGTCTTGCAGAATTTTATCATGTGGTCTCCAGCGTCATTTCTGTCACAAGGCCGTATCTTCCAACTCTCGATGCTGCTGCTCTGTTTCCGGCTTGTGTATTCTGATCACCAGTAATCATCAGTGCATCTTGATTGCATGTTTGGCCAATTTCAGGCTGTAGATGTTGGCAAAAATCTTCAGTTTCTTCATCTTGGCTTTAGTGGTTGGTGTGTAAATTTGAGTAATAGTCATATTAACTGGTCTTCCTGGTCGGCATATGGCTGTTATCCTATCACTGGCATACTTCAGGATAGATCTTGAAATTTTTTTTTTTAATGATTAAAATTAAGTGATAATCCTGTGTAAAAACCATGGGAGGGGAACTGGGGAAGAACTTTTTTAGTATTTTCCTTTCTGAAACAGAAACTGCTTATTGGGCTTGAGTCAGTATCTAAGAACTCCTGAGCCCAGCTGTGGCAGGAATCCTGGGGAGACCAGTGTGGCTTCACTCAGCTGAAGAACTGATGGATTCTAAGGTGCCTTGACTAAAGACCGAGTAGTAAGATTTTGGGAGTCTCTGGGAGGTGCAAACAGGTAACACTTGGCTACTAACTGAAAGGTTGGAAGGTCAAACCCACCGAGATCACCGTGGAAGAAGCGCCTGGCAATCTACCTCCAAAAAACCAGCCATTGAAAACCCTGTGGGACACGGTTCCACTCGGACACACATGGGTCACCATGAGTCAGAATTGACTTGGCAGCAGTGGGTTTAGTCAGATGTTGCAGACCAGCTCTGACAGGCTGGAGGGGGAGGTGCTGCCAGATGGGCCTTGCCTCTGTGTAGCACTGGCGTCTGAGGCAGAGCCTAGGCCCAGGCTATGTGCTCTAGCAAGAGAGCCCCTGTGAACAGAGCCCCAGGTCAGAAAGAGAAGTAAAGGCCTTGAATTCAGATGGTCCTCCCTGCCATTCCTGGGTACCAGAGGACCCTAAGGTCACTGAGCAAAGCTTTGTCATCTAAGTTAAGCAGATGTGAGTTAGTGGTAAATGGTTTCCCCACTATATTTTGCCAGTGAGATCAGTCCCTAGAACTGAAGATTCCTTCACATTGCCCAGAAGGTACTAGCTGTCATAGTTTGTACTCAGGCAGCTCCTATTTTTGAGAGTCCCTTGGCTGCGAACCGGGTGGTCAGTGGTTCAAACCCACCAGCTGGTCCATGGAAGGAAGATGGGGTGATCTACTTCTGTAAGGATTTACAGCCTTGGAAAGCCAAGGGGGGTCACTGTGAGTCAGAATTGACTTGATGGCAGTGAGTTTGGTATTCTGGTTTTTTATCAACTAACAACAGATCAGCCCTTAGGACATGACTTGCATGCTGTGTACTACGATTCCTTCTGTTCTCTTTCATCTGATTTGATAATAGGCCAGCCAGCTGCTTCTGCAGAGACCCCTCGATAGGTCTGGAAGACAGCCTAAATGCTGAGAAGATGAGGATTGCCTGAAATCTAGGCCAATAAGAGAGTTGCCTTGCCTCTGTCATCTCCCTGGGGCGGGCAGGGGTGGGGGGTCATAAGGGCTGTGGACTGACTCTGTTGGTCCACTGCTGTCAGCTGAAGGAAGAGACAGGCCTCCTGTGGACCCAAGGAAAGGCCTGCAGCATTTGGCCTTGGCTTTGATCTGCCTGCAGGATATCACCCACTGCCATCAAGTTGGATCCAACTCATAGTGACCCCTCCTTGAGTCTCCAAGGCAGTATCACTATGGACGTAGATTGCCCAATCTTCCTTCCGAGGAGTGGCTGGTGGGTTTGAACCGCCAGCCTTCTGGTTAGCAGTCAAATGCCACCAGAGCGCCCTCTTGTTCCTCTAACCCTTTGAAATTCAGATACCCCCCCCCCCCCACGAAGCACCCGAGTGGTTAGCTTGCCCATCTCCTCTGCATCTGGCCCTTGCCCAGACCCTCGTTGCCCCTGACTGCACCCCTTTGAGCAGTTCAACATTACTTTTTTTTTTTTTTTTTTAAATTTTTGTTGTGAATTGGGTGAAAGTTTGCAGAGCAAATTCATTTTCCATACAGCAGTTTACATACACTTTGTCTCATGATCAAACCAAACCAAACTCATTGCCATTTAGTTGGATGTGACGCATAGTGACCCTCCTTGGGTTTTGGAGGCGGTATTACTATGGAAGTAGATTGCCCAACCTTCCTTCCGAGGAGTGGCTGGTGGGTTTGAACCACCAGCCTTCTGGTTAGTAGTCAAATGCCTTAGGCACTATGCCACTACTGACTGCAATTTCCCACAATGCAACACCTCCCTTCCCACTTCCTCCCCATAGTTCCCTCTTCCCTGTGTCCTTCCCTCCATGCCCTCCTGCCCGCTGGGCTGTCTCCCTCTGCATACACAGCCCTTCTTTCTCCCATGATTGATCTCTCCAAGGAGTGTATCTTCCTCGGGTAAATGTTTAGCTCCTATGCCTGTCTTTTGTTTTGCTGGAAGCCACAGGAGTGGGTTCAATTCCAGACCTGAAGGCAGCCAGGGGCCATAGTCTCAGGGGTTCCACCAGGCTCTATCAGACCAGCAAACCTGGTCCCACCTTTTTTTTTTTTTCCAAATGACTTTGAGTTTTGTACCACATTGTTCTCCCACTCTATCCAGGATCTCCTACACAGATCCCCCTCCTAGTGGTTGACAGTGGTAGCTGGGTACCATCTAGTTCTTCTGGTCTCATAGTCATATAGGCAGAGAATTGCATGGTGTACCAGTCCCTTGGACTAATTGTTTCCATGCGTCTTTGGTTTTCTTCATTCTTCTTTGTTCTGGATGAGGAGAGACCCATCGTTGCATCTAGATGGCTGCTTGCAAGCTTTTAAGATCCTAGTCGCTACTCTCCAAAGTAGGATGCTCAAACATTACTTTTGTCAACTCTGAAATTCTGCCATGTTTTGCAAAGCTTAAATTGAACTTTGGCATCAATTTTTATTAACTGTTCCATATTAGAAGTTCCAGCATCTCACTGATCAGGCAGTGACTGGTGGAGTGCAAAGCAGGGAGAACTGGGAGCAGAGAGTAGTTTCTAAGTGCCTGGGATTTAGAGGGTATTTTTCATGTCTGATGGCTTTAGCTTTCCTTTGCAACCTAGCAGCTACAGGGACTTGAATACTGACTACTTAGATAGAGTTCAGAGGAAGAAGACCCCATCGACAGGGCTGACCAGGGATGGCATCACTAAGAGGCCCTTGGGAGCCCACCCTTGGGGGACAGCCGTGACCAGCAGATGGCAACACTGCGTTGGCATGAGCCGCGGCACAAGGGCAGGGTGAGGCGATGTGGGAACCTAGCTTGGAATTCAGGGCTTAGCAAGTGAGGGAGGGAGGATACGTTGTCCAAAAGTTTAGGCCAAAAGTCTATACTAGGCTCAGCACTGGTCTCAATTCTACAGCTATTTGGGGTTTCTGAACACAGAACTGGAACCAGATAGTGCAGATTTATACTGAGCAAGGCACTGTTGAAGGGCTTCTCATGAATTAACTCAGTTACTCCTCATATCAATCTGGTGAGGAAGGTGCCATTATGTCCTCATTGAAAATAAGGTAACTTGAGTCCGCTGAGCTGTTAAGCTCCTTGCCCAAAGCCACACAGCTGACAAAGAGCCATGGTTTGAACCAGGGCCCTTTGCCTCCAGAGGCCACATTCAATCACTGCTCTTCTCAGTCTCCAGAGTCAGGCCCCAGCTCTGAGCTGCGTGTGCATCAGGGTAGGAACGAGCTCCTGCCCCAGGTCAGGCAACCCACTGGGCATAAGAAGACAATGAAGTGTCAGCTGGTAGGTTGGAGAGTGAGAGGCCGCATGAAGGGGAAAAAGGGCCTAAAGCAGGGTACAGATGGGAGCAAAAGCAATTCCGGAGGAACACTTACAGTACTGTTACATTGAATTTACAGAGGACTGTTCTTCCCCGAACACAGAACTGTATTAAATTATGCATGAAGCAGTCAGCATTGCAAGGAGAAATCTGCTACTCATTAAAATTGACTTTGTTTCTTAGACACTCCCTTGCTATGCTTCCATGCCTAACACAGGGACAAATGTGCATTTAAGATGAATTTCCAACAAAACACCAACGCTGTCAGAGGCTGACGGCTATCAGCCTGAGGAAGCTAGGTGGCTGCCTAGTGTAGGGCCACGTGTGTGGACTCCGTGTTGCCCGGTGGACTGACGCCTGCCCCAGGGGCTATAGGACCTTAATTGCGTATCTAGGGTACACCTTCACCACTCTCCTATGCTTTCATTTCTCATCTGAGGGGCTGTTTGTCCAGCCTACCCATGAAGCTGGTGAAGATCCAATGAGCACCATGTTCTCAACATCTGGCTGCTCTGTGATGGGAAACGTGGCCTTCTGCCAAAGTTCGCCCATCAGTGTTAGTGACTCCCTCAATCCAAGGCCAACAGCACCCCTCCGACCTGGACCCTCAAACCAGAGATGAAGGAAGTATGTCACATCTTTCTGGGGGTGGAGAGATTTCCAGCCAGCATGTCCCTAACCTGAAATTTCAGGTTCAGTCCACCAGGCTTGTGGTTTTACTAGTGACAGGTTTTCAGGCAAGAGGAGGGAGCGCTGCCCTGGGCTGTGGAAGCCTCCAGTAGGGAGTGTGAGCGAACAAGGCAGTCCTCCTTCCAGCCCCTCCACGCAGCCAGCAGCTAAATGTGCAGCAGGTTCACCAGCCTAGGAAGGGAGAGGCATCAGGAGGGTGACTCCCAGCCAGTCCATGGTGGTTCCTCTGTGTCCCCCAAAGCCAGGAGGACTAGAGCAGACAGGTCTAGTCCCATTCATTCCAAACTCTCATTGCCTCAGCAAGCCATTGAGAAGAACAGCCTTACACTATGGCTGGAATACACCAGCCAGAGACAGCACAAATGCCCATCAAAACGGAAAAAAAGACAACTCTGCCATCAACTGGATTCCTACTCATAGTGACCCCCATTGGGTTTCCAAGATGATGACTCTTCATGGAAGTAGATCGCCCCATCTCCCTTCTGTGGAATAGCTGGTGGGTTTGAACCACCAACCTTCTGGTTAGTAGGCAAATGCCTTAGGCACTGTGGCACTGTTGTTATGTTATGTGCCGTCGAGTCAAACCCGACTCATAGTGACCCCTCCTTGGATTTCCGAGGCAGTATCACTACGGAAGTAGGATTGCCCAACCTTCCTTCCGAGGAGTGGCTGGTGGGTTTGAACTGCCAGCCTTCTGGTTAGCAGGCAAGTGTCTTAGCCACTATGCTACCAGAGCTCCTTAAAAGGACCTGGGGGATTAATTCATAGAATGTTCACTCACAGCAATGAAAATGAGCAAGCTAATTACATACAACCACATACAATCACAAAATACTGGGTGGTCAAAAGAATAAAATTAGGTGCTGTAGGATGCCATTCTTAAAAAGCTCAGAACCAGGCAAAACAAAATGAGGGATGTGAGGACAGGGTAACCACAGAAGCCAGGGCCCTTGGCATCTCTAAGGGCTGAGCAAGTGGGGAGGAGACATGGGGGCTTCCATTTGTGAGTGATGCTCTAGGTCTTGATCTGGGTGGTGGCTTCATGGATGCTCAGATAGCATCAGTCTCTACCAATATGCTTTATATGTACTTTTCTACATGGGGGTTATTAAAAAAAAAAAACTAGCAGGGAAACTGGCTCCTTAATGTACCCACCTCTGCTGTGGTTGGCCTATGAAGAGGGGTTGGCCCAACTGCCCCGGGAGTCTCACCTTCATTCCTTTCCCAAGGATGCCCTGCCCCCAACACTGTCATAGCCTTGCCACCCCCCCCCCCCAACTGATTTCTCAGAGTTCGGCCATGCCTCATATGATGTTGTCTGACTTGGAGCACCATTTTCTGGGTGCTGTCAGGCCTGCCCTGGGTGGACCTTACTTGACCTAGTCTATTTCTTATGATCTCCTTTGATGACCAGCCCAGTGCCTAGGCTGAATTTAAGTCTGGTGGGATATTCTTTGTCATTCGTTCATGTAATGTGGTAATCTGCACACAACTTATTTATGGTTGGGGGGGAGGGGACACTGAGGGACCCCAGTCTGGGAATCTCTGCTTGTGTATGAGGATACTAGCCAGTGAACAGAACGAGCTCCTACTCCAGGTCAGGCGACCCACTAGGCATAAGAAGACAATGAAGTGTGATGAATGGTGCAGAGCCGTCTGGTGGTCTGTGGGAACACATGCAGAATCTGGAGGAAGTCAGAGAAGAGATCCCTAAGGAAGTAATATTTAATGCCTGGAGGAAGAAGAAGGCAAGAGAGAGAAGATGCTAAGTCACTGAGCACGTACTGCATGCTGAGCCATATGTATCATTTCATATAGTCCTTACAACAGTTCTTCCATGGGTACTTCTTGTTGTTAGGTGCCGCTGAGTTGGCTCTGACTCACAATGACCCCGTGCACAACAGAACAAAACACCCCCTGGTCCTGTGCCAGCCTCACAGTCCTTGCTATACCTGAGCCCATCGTTGCAGCCACTGTGTCAGTCCATCTCATTGAGGGTCTTCCCCTTCTTTGCTGGCCCTCTACCAAGCATGATATCCTCCTCCAGGGAATGGTCCCTTCTGACGACGTGACCAAAGTAGGTGACACCAAGTCTGCCATTCTTGCTTCCAAGGAGCATTCCAGCTGCACTTCTTCCAGGACAGATTTGTTAGTTCTTCTGGAAGTCCATGGCACTTTCAGTGTTCTTCACCAATACCACAACTCAAAATCATCAGTTCTTCTTTGGTCTTCCTTATTTATTGTCCAGCTCTCACATGCATATGAGGTGATTGCAAATACCATGGCTTGAGTTACACCTTAGTCTTCAAAGTGATATCTTTGCTTCTTAACACTTTAAAGAGGTCTTTTGCAACCAGTTTTGCCAGTGCAATATGACACCTGATTATTATTATTATTATTATTATTATTGTGATTTGGGTGAAAATTTACAGAGCAAAATCACTTTCTATACAGCAGTTCACATACACTTTGTCTCATGACATTGACCACAATTTACCACAATGCAACAGCTCCCCTCCCACTTCCTCCCAATAGTTACCTCTTCCCTGTGTCCACCCCTCCATGCACTCCTGCCCCCTGAGCTGTGCATAAGCAGCCCTTCTTTCTCCCATGATTGTTCTCTCCAAGGAGTGTATCTACCTCAGGTAAATGTTCAACTCATATGCCTGTCTTTTGTTTGGCTGGAAGCCACAGGTGTGGGTGGGTTCAATTCCAGACCTGAAGGACAGCTAGGGGCCATAGTCTCAGTGGTTCCACCAGGCTCTCTCAGACTAGCAAACCTGGTACCCCCCCCCTTTTTTATTCTCCAAATGATTTTGAGTTTTGTTCCCACATTATTCTCCCTCTCTATCCAGGATCTCCTACATAGATCCCCTTCCAAGTGGTTGACAGTGGTAGCTGGGCACCACCTAGTTTTCCTGGTCTCATAGTCATATAGGTTGCAGATCAGATGGTGTACCAGTCGCTAGAACTAATTGTTCCCATGATTTTTTGGTTTTCTTCATTGTTCTTTGCTCTGGATGAGGAGAGACCCATAGCTGCAACTAGATGGCACTTTGCAAGCTTTTAAGATCCCAGTTGCTACTCGCCAAAGTAGGAGGTGGAACAATGGACACCCGATTTCTTGACTGCTCCTTCCATGGGTGTTAACTGCGGATCCAAGGAAAATGAAAGCCCTGACAATTTCAATCTTTTCTCTGCTTATCCTGATGTTGCTTATTGGTCCAGTTGTGAGGATTTTCATTCTGTTTATTTTGAGGTGCAATCTATACTGAAGACTGCAGTCTTTGAACTTCATCAGTAAGTGCTTCAAGTCATGTTCACTTTCAGCAAGCAGGGTTGCGTCATTTGCATATCACAGGTTGTTAATGGTTCTTTCTCCAATCCTGATGGCATGTTCTTCATATTGTCCAGCTTCTCACATTATTTGCTCAGCATACAGATTGAATAAGTATGGTGAAAGGATACAACCCCAATGGACACCATTCCTGTTTTGTAACCATTCAGTATCCCCTTGTTGTGTTCAAACCACAGCCACTTGGTCTATGTACAGGTTCCTCATGAGCACAGTAAGTGTTCTGGAATTCCCAGTCTTTGTAATGTTATCCATAATTTGTTATGATCCACATAGCTGAATGCCTTTGCATAGTCAATAAAACATAGATAAACATCTTTCTGGTATCCTGTGCTTTCAGCCAAGATCCAGCTGACATCACAGTGATATCCCTCATTCCATGTCCTCTTCTGAATCTGGCTTGCATTTCTGGCACTTCCCTGTTGATGTACCGCTGCAACGATTTTTTAATGATCTTTAGCAAGATTTTACCTGCTTGTGATATTAATGATATTTTTAGATAATTTCCACATTCTGTTGGATCACTTTCTTTGGAATGGGCACAGATATCAACCTCTTCTAGTCAGTTGGCCAGGTAGCTGTCTTCCAAATTTCTCGGCATAAACAAGCAAGTACCTCCAGTGCTGCATCTGTTTGTTTAAACATCTCAATAGGTATTCCATCAATTCCTGGAGCTTTGCTTTTGGCCAATTCCTTCCGTGCAACTTGAACTTCTTCCTTCAATACCATTGGTTCTTGATCATATGCTACCTCCTGAAATGACTGTATGTTGACCACTTCTTTTTGGTACAGTGACTTGTGTGTCTCTTCCATCTTCTTTTGATACTTCCTGCATTGTTTAATATCTTGCCCATAGAATCCTTCAGTATTGCAATTTTTTCCTTCATTTCTTTCAGTCTGAGAAATACTGAGCATGTTCTCCCCTTTTGGTTTTCTAACTTTGGGTCTTTGCATGTTTCATTGCGATACTTTGTCTTCTTGAACCACCCTTTGAAATCTTCTCTTCAGCTGTTTTATTTCACCATTTCTTCCTTTTGCTTTAGCTACTTTCCATTCAAGAGCAAGTTTAGAGTTTCTTCTGATAGCTGGTTTGGTCTCAATTCCCTTCTGTTCTCTGCCTACTTTGATCTCAGTATTCTCTCTCTGATTCATCACTCCTTCCTTCCGGCAGCCTAGTGCACACCAACTCTTTTCTGATCCTTGAACCCTCTAATAGCCAAACCCCAGGCACTGGGCAAGATAAGCAGGCTTCCCTTTCAGGCAGAGCTTCTTCTCTGGGCTAGGAAAATGCCTTCTGTCTTCCCCTTGACATGCTGGCAAGACAGTCCCCGATAATAAGACAAGTGCTCATGAAGGCACAGCAGTGATGACATGCATCCTTGTGGTGGTCCCTCCAAAGACATCTGTGCCCTAATCCCAGAACCTGTGACTATGGTATCATGCATAAAAGGGACTCTGTGAATGTGATTGAGTTAGAGTTTCTTAAGATGAGGAAATGAGCTTGGATCATGGAGGCAGTCCCGATGTCCTCACGAGATGGAAGCAGGAGGATCAGTCAGTAGCAGATGTGATGATGGAAGGCAAGAGGTTGGGGTGATGGAAGGAGCCACAAGCCAAGGAATGCAGGTGGCCTCTAGCAACTGACAAGGAAACTGATTCCTTACCCTCCAGAAGGAATATTGCCTGACACCTTGATTTTTGACTCCTGACCTCCAGTACTGTAAGAAATTTGTGTGGTTTTAAGCCACCACACCTTGTCATCTTCCTTCTTTGGGTACACTGGCCTGGATGGTGCATCCACAATCTTTGCTTGAGGCAGCACCAGGCCCACATGTGTGGCTGGAGTGAACCATTTTTTTGTGTGCCATTTGTCAGATATCCTGAGTCACCGTCTCAGTGCCACAGGCTAGGAAAAGTGACGCCAGTAAAAAGGGCAGAAGCCACTCTTATTGGTGAGTTTCCCCTGCTGCTGTCCATTTTCTTGTGTATTTCTTGTGAACAGCTTTTGCCACTACTCATTTTGCAAACAGGGAGAAAAATAAATGGCACTTTTGCCTGCAGCCATCTCAGTGAATGGTGGGCAGAAATAAAGATGTAGGCCTTCCTCAGCGGTCACACAATCCCGGTTATTTTTCCTATGAACTCTGGCATCTTCACTGTTCCCTGGAACTTCCCTCTGAGGTAAGGAGGGTCAGCATCCTCTCTCATTTTGTTGACAACCTCACACCAACATCAGAACCTCCCTTCAACCATCCCTGGATGAAAGCCAGAGAACACCTTTGGATCTCAGGTCATAGATGATTGTGAGCCTCGTCCAAATTCCCAGGCCCTTCCATTACTGGGAGAAGGCAAAGGAGTCTTAAAAGCAAGGACCCGTCTCTGTGGCATGGGCTAAGGAGCCATGACTGACAGACCTGAGAGCCTCTGGTCCAATTATCTGTGGCCGGAGTAAACCACCGTCTCCTAGATGCACTGTGGTCATTAATTCTGGCATTTAACTTCATGGGGCTCCAGGTTTGGGGCACCCACACAACCAAACTGATCATACTTTAAATTTACTCCATACAAGGCATTCTTGCCAGCCAGTTTTCCTGTTCTCAGAAGAAAACCAAATGTCTGCAGATCAGAATGGAGGGGTGTCCCCAAAGGGACGCTGTCTGGGGCCACACCACCCACTACCTCAGAAACAGTCCTCTGGTGTCTTTTGCAGATCCCCTGTAGAGATCTGAGGCCCTTGGGGTGGAATTCCCCTTGCCCTCCTAGCACTTGGACCATCCTGCGGGTAGAGGGCCTGCTTCACGGGCGTGTGAGCTGCGCACCTGCACAGGTTCCATGCTCAGAAGGCCACTTTACGCTTGTTCCACTGTTGCCGCCTTGACGTGTATTTAACCAGGGGCCCCCAGTGCAAATTCTGTAGGCAGTCCCGCCCACGTGTCTGTGTTGTAATGGCGCAAAACAGAACCAGGGCGGCCGTTCCTGTTTGTGGCACTGACCTCTTTTCCAACTAGGAAGACCTGCTTTTCCAACCAGAGGAAGATAAAGCAAAAAACAAACAAACAAACCAAAAAAACCAAAAAACCAAAAACCTCACTTGCTTTGTTTCTATGAAACACACCATTTTAGGTGCAGTTATATGTTTCTTCCCGAGCAGTCACTGAGGAGGGAACCCTTGGGAATAAAATTCAGAAATGACAAATGAAGGCCCGCTAACTGTGGCTAATTGTTTCTTTGTAGCTTAGAGCGTGGGCATGCACAGGGCTTTGGCTCACACAGGGAGGGAGGCAGGTTGGCTGAAAGGCACACCTGGGCCCTGACATGGCAGGAGGAGCAATAAGGCCAGCCTGGCCACCAAGCCATCACCTCCAGGAAGAGCATCTCTTACCTGGGTGATCGGCCAGCACCCCACTGCGTCCCCCGAGAGAGCCCTTTCAGCCCCTGCCAGCCCTGCAGGTATAGAGGTGGTCCCGGGCACCTGCTGGGCACCCTTCAGGCACGTCACGTACTGGGGGCATACACTTGTGCCCCCAGCTGAGCCCATCTGCTGCTCTGGCTCCAAGCTGCTGCAAATCCTCCTTCAGTTCAGTCACACCTTTTATTTTTTAAAAAAGTTTTCATTGTGATTTGGGTAAAAGTTCACAGAGCAAATTCATTTTCCACACAGTAGTTCATACACATTTTGTCTCATGACCTCGACTGCAATTCCCTACAATGTAACAGCTCTCTTTCCACTTCCTCCCCATAACTACCTCTTCCCTGTGTCCTTCCCTCCCCTGTTCTCCCGCCCCCACCCCCAGCTGTCTCCCTGTGCCCTTCTATTCTCCCATGATTGATTGTTTCCAGTAGTGTATTTACCTGATGTAAATGTTCACTCTATATGCCTGTCTGTTATTTGGCTGGAAGCCACAGGAGTGAGTTGTATTCCAGACCTGAAGGGCAGACCTGAAGGGCAGCTAGGGGCCATAGTCTCAGGGGTCTCACCAGGCCCTATCAGATCAGCAAATCTGGTCTTTTTTTTTTTTTTTTTTTAATCATTTTGAATTTTGTTACACTTTGTTCTCCTGCTCTACCCAGGATCTCCTGCACTGATCCCCCTCCGAGTGGTTGACTGTGGTAGCCTGGCACCATCTAGTTCTTCTGGTCTCATAGTCGTATAGGCTGAGGATCACATGGTATACCAGTTGCTGGGATTAATTGTTTCCATGAATCTTTGGTTTTCTTCATTCTTCTTTGCTCTGGACAAGGAGAGACCCATCGTTGCATCTAGATGGCAGCTTGCTAGCTTTTAAGATCCCAGTCGCTACTCACCAAAGTAGGATATGGAACAATGTTACTGCATAGTATGTTGTGCCAATTGAGCTTGGTGTCCCCTGTGACCATGGTCCTGAGCCCACAGGTCCAACTACTTGCTTCCTCAGGGTGGTTGGCTGTGGTCAGGAAGTTATCATAACTTTGCTCCTTGTTAGCTCAATTATATATTTGGACATTCTTACAGCACACACAAATAAATATGTACATACAAGTATTGTCTGTCAACCTTCTGTATAGTCATGGGTATATTCCCTTTTGCCTAGACATACCTGGTCATTCAGCCTGTCTATCCACGTGTTCACCTGTAGATTGACGTTTGTTATCACTGATAACGCAGCATCGCACATGTAAAAGGGTTTGTTTTTGTTGTCTGTACCTCTTGTGCACCTCTGTGTCTTCCTTTTTCTTAGTGTTACTGTATTTGCCACTCATTTTTGTATATTGCAAGGCTGTAACCTTTCAGAAGCAGATTGCCAGGCCTGCTTTCCAAGCCATCTCTGGGTGGGCTTGAACTGTCAACCTTTCAGTTAGTTTAACTATTTAGTTGCTTAACCATTTGCACCACCCAGGGAGTCCTCCTCAAACGGACTAGTCATCCCATTTCTTCTCCATTGAGCTGATCACATAGCTAGCTGTCTTGTTCCGTGAGCTTGGCTGATTTCCTGCTATCACAAAATACATCCAGAATGCCTTGTTCCGTCATCTTCGGCCTTCCCACCCTGACATCAACCGGCCTTTCCAAGTCGCTCTCCCCGCCACTCTAGGCTACTCTTCACCTGCATGCCTTCTCACCTTTCCTTTCCACAGTTTCCTCTCAACTTTCCCTTTCCCATTTATTGAGCGCTGACCGCTGCTGGGCCCAGTGCTTGGCCTGGGAGATACAAAAGGAGGACAACAGGCCCAGTCTCTGTCCTCAGGGAACTTTTCAGTCTAGTGAGTCTAATAATTACACAAACCTTTCATGGCGCATCGTGACAAGGGCTGCGGAGGAAAGGAGTGGGGGGCCCTGAGAGCCCACACCGGGGGCTGCCTCTACTTTGGTTTCTATGAGGGATACGACTTCTGTGAAAAGCAATGGAGGCAGTAATGAGGCTGGGGCTGGGGAGGCTGTGAGGCAGCACGCTGCTGGCAAGAGGATGGCCTTGTCTTTGTTCTCAGGACCTTTCTAAAGTGCTTAAGAGCAAAGATGTCACTTTGAAGACTAAGGTGCACAGCTCCTAGGCACTGCCCTCTTTCCCTGCCATGTGGCTCCCTCCATCTTCAAAACAGCAACAGAGAATCTCCCTGTATCATATCCCCCTCATGCTTCAAGTCTCTTTTCCGGAAGAGCCCAGTCCCTTGTAAGGGCTTGCCTGATTGGCTCAGGCCCACCCAGGGTAGTCTGCCATGTCATCTAACATGGACTAATCATGGAAATGGAATCTGTTGTATTCCTAATGCCACCCACCCTTCAAGGGTAGGGTCATTGGAGGTCATCTTAGAATTCTGCCTACCACAATACCATACAACCACTTTCCAATACAGAGCCTACTTTTTGCTTTCTACAAATAGCTACAGTGAATGTTCTTTTGCATCTATTTTGCATGCTTGTGTAAATATTTTTGTTG
>NW_006921784.1:5831958-5832495 GCF_000298275.1 Orycteropus afer afer
GTTAGGTATTTTGTATAATGTCCCTCAATTTGGATTTGTCTGATGTTCTTCTCATGATTAGTTTGGGGTTTGGGCTTCTTGGGAGCAAGACCACAGACGTAAAATGCCTTTCTCATCACATCATTTGAAGGGTATATTCCATTATTAACATGACTTATCACTGTTGATACTGGCTGAGCTAAGTGTCTGCTAGGTTTCTCCACTGTAGAGTTGCTCTTTTTTCCACTTTTCCAAACTGTATTCTTTGGAAGGAAGCCACTGTGCACAGCCCACACTTATGCAGTTGGGAGTTACACTCCACCTTATCAAGGGCAGAGTATCTCCAAAGATGACTTGAAATTCTGCACAAGAGATTTTGTCTGTTCTCCCCATTTATTTTATTTCATCATTTACTAATATCACTATGTACTCATAGAAATTTTATATTTTGGGTGCTAAGTGTTTAGAGATGACATCACGTTTATTTGCATGCTTGGGTGATATTAGGCTTTCACAGTGATGGATGATCACACATCTACATAGAACCATCCCTATTTA
>NW_006921784.1:5845739-5846761 GCF_000298275.1 Orycteropus afer afer
TGGTTTGGGCTGTCAGGTATCCATATATTGATAATTGCTATCCCTTCTTGATGAATTAATCTTTTTATCATTACATAATATCCACCTTTGTCTCTTATAACAGTTTTCACTTCACATTCCATTTAGTCTCATTTTGTCTCTTTTGGTTTCACTCTACGTGAAATCTCGTTTTTGTCTATCCTTTCACTTTCCAGCTATCTATGTCTTTGGATTGGAAACGGGTCTCTAGTTGACCAGCCACTCCTGGGAAGGAAGCTTGGGCAATCTACTTCCATAGTGACACTGCCTGGGAAACCCAACGAGGGGTTGCTTGTGAGTCAGATCTGACTCCATGGCAATGAGTTTGGTTTTGGTTTTGCTAGTAGACGACGTATAGTTGGGTTGGGTTTTCTTAGCCATTCTACCTGTTTGTGCGTTTTGATTGGCGAGTTCAATCTACTTATATTTAAAGCAATTACCAATGAAGGACTTATTCCTGCCATTTTGCTGTTTGTTTTCTGTGTCGTATACCTTTCTTGGCCCTCATTTCCTCAAATATTGACCTTTCTGTGTGTTTAGTTGACTTTTTGCAATATATCATTTTGATTCTCTTCTCATTTCCTTATTAAAATTTTTATTGTGATTTGGGTGCTAATTTACGAAGCAGATTCATTTTACACTCAACAGATCATACATACTTCACTTCACAGCACCCGTTATAATCTCCACAATGGAATAGCTCTCCTCCCACCTCCTCCCTATGTCCTTCTTACTGATGCATTCCTGCTTGTCCAGCTTTCCCCCTGTGCAAATGCTGGCCTTCTGATCTCTCACGGTTGACTGTTCTAAGGATGCCTCTCCCTGGGGTAGGTGGTCAGCTCATAAGCCTTTCTACTGCTTGGCTGAGAGCTAACCCATGAGAGTTAGTCCACTTCCAGGCCCAAAAGGTAACCCAGGGCCATAGTCTCAGGAGTTTCACTAGTCTCTGTCTGATCAGTAAGTAATTCTGGTCATTTTTATATTTTTGAATTTTGTTTCACATT
>NW_006921784.1:5847691-5848823 GCF_000298275.1 Orycteropus afer afer
AAGAAATTTCTTTGCGGTCACCATGGGGAGCCCCTATTACCTTTGCTAACTGGTTGTTGCTAGGGAAGCCATCAAACCAAAATCAAACCAAACTCACTGCCTTTGAGTTGGATCCCACTCAAAGCGACCCCTCCTTGGGTTTCTGAGGCAGTATCACTATGGAAGTAGATTGTCCACCTTTCTTTGGAGGAGTCACTGGTGGGTTTGAACCACCAGCCTTCTGGTTAGCAGTGAAATGCCTTAGGCACTACACCACCAGAGCTCCCTAGGGAAGCTTTATGCAATTCATTTCTAGGCTCTCACTCACTGTGTGCTGGACACCACACTGATGTCCTTATAACATTACCTCACAAAACAAAGGTGGGTGGTGACATTTCTCATTACTGAAAGTCTTTAAGCAGGGGGATGGAATGATCAGATTTGATTTAGAAAGACAACTCAGGCTACAGGATGAAAAATTGTGTGCTCTTTCATCTCAGCCATATCTTTCAAAAAATCTCACCAACTTTTTAAGATCTAGTTCAAATTTTCCCTCTACGAAAGAGCACTTTCACTCCCAACTTCTTGGTTGGAATTCCACTCTACTGGGAGCTTCCCTAAGGAGCTCTGGGGGTGTAGTGGTTAAGGCAATGTGGTTTGAAAGCTCTGTAGTTTGAACCCACCAACCACTCCGTGGAAGAAAGATGGGGCAGGCTGCTTCCAGGCTGAGCCTTGGAAACTCAATGGGGGTCACTATGAGTCAGAATTGATTTGATGGCAGTGAGTTTGGGTTTTTCATTTGGGAGCTTCCCACAGAACAGGGAATTACACAGACGGCAAGCCCCTTGAGATTGGGGATTGTGCTTTTCATCCTCACATGCACCACAGAGCTAGGTTCATACAACGATTTAATAAGTGTTCACAGAAACTATCCACTATACTTTAAAACCATTTTAGTTGGATAGAAGAAGGAATCAGTGAGCCACTCAATACTCATTTGGGACTCAAGGCTTCTTTCAATACAGAGTTTATCCAAAAGCCTCACGATGTCTATGATTAAGCACCACAGGATGTTTTTCTCCAGATCTGAAAGGTCCTGACCTGCCTTTAAGGGCTGATGTTGAATGGGATTGTCTGGGAAAGAGGCCACGAC
>NW_006921784.1:5849958-5851085 GCF_000298275.1 Orycteropus afer afer
GGGAAGGACACAGGGAAGAGGTAACTATGGGGAGGAAGTGGGAGGGGAGCTTTGCATTGTGGGAAACTGGAATGTCATGAGACAAAGTGTATGTGAACTGCTGTATGGAAAATGAATTTGCTCTGTAAACTTTCACCCAAATCATAATAAAAATTTAAAAAAATATATGATTTATGGATGGTTAGGTAGATGGATAAGTGATAGAGCACCTACTGAAACAAAACAAATACTGCCATAGAGTCGATTCCAACTCACAGCGACCCCCACTGGATTCCCAAGGCTGTATATCTTCACAGAAGTAGATTACCTCATTTTCCTCTCACAGACAGCTGGTGGGTTTTAACCCACTGACCTTCTGGTTAGCAGCCAAATGCCTTACCCACTACACCACCAGAGCTCCTAAAGCAAGTATAATAAACAAAATAAAACCCACTGCCATGGAGTCCATTCTGACCCAAGGTGACCTTTCCAAGGCTGTAAATCTTCACAGAAGTAGATTGCCTCAACTTACTCCCATGGAGCAGTTGCTGGGTTTGAACTGCTGACCCTCTGGTTAGCAGCCCAATGTCTCACCCACTGCACCACCAGAGCTTCTTCAAGCAAGTGTACCAAAATGTACATTGTAAAATCTAAATAGTGTGTATATGGGTGTTTATCATACTATTCTTTCAATTTTCTTCTATGATTAAACATTTTTATAATAAAATGTTAAGAAAAAAATATTCTGAAATGTGTATCATCTCATTCTCTCACATCAGATGCTAAAGACACATGAAAGCAAGGGAACACCAACCAAGGTCCTCACAGCATCCCCACCTCTGGACAGGGCAGTGGTGAACTGGGGTGAGACAGCTAATGTTATTCACTCAGTGCCCAAGCAATTCTGCATGCCCCCGGGACGACCTGTCAGTGGAAAGATGAAACAAAGACAAATTCAAGGAGCAAATTAAAACAACGTTACCTTGAAACAGAGCTTGAACCCTACGGTACTCATGGGTTCCCTGCTTTCATTTACTTGCCTATTGGAATGGGGCCTCCACTACCCAGAGCTGGGGCCAAAAGTAAAAGATGTCCTGATCTCTAAAGCGGCTGAACCTGAAAAATGGAGAGGAGGCAGGAATTAAAGC
>NW_006921784.1:5854143-5857462 GCF_000298275.1 Orycteropus afer afer
GGTATAATTTACATTTAGTTAAGTGTACAAATCTTACAGATACAGTTCAATTTTTATATATATCTATACTAGGTAAGCCCTACTCAAGATACAGAACATTTTCATAACCCTGGAAGATCCCTGATTATGGACTGAACACTGTCCCCCCAAAAAACATGTTGTTATTCCTTACCCAATGCCTAAGGCATCTGACTGCTAACTAGAAGGCTGGTGGTTCAAACCCACCAGCCACTCCTCGGAAGGAAGACTGGGCCATCTACTTCCATAGAGATACTGCCTTGGAAACCCAAGGAGGGGTTGCTATGGTCAGCTCTCACTCAATGGCAGTAAGTTTGGTTTTTTGTTTATACTTGTGGAAAGGAGCTCTAGTGGTGTAGTGGTTGGCTGCTAACCAAAAGGTCAGTGGTTCAAACCCATCAGCCACTCCACAGAAGAAAGATGAGGCGGTCTGCTTCTGTAAAGATTTACAGCCTTAGAAATCCAATGGGTGTTGCAACGAGTCAGAATCAACTCAATGGCAGTAAGTTTGGAGTTTGGATATTTGGGGAAGAAGGATGCTTGGTAGTGCAGTGGTGACACTCTTGGCTCTTAACTGAAAGGTTGGTGGTTTGAACTCACCAGTCACTCTGCAGGAGAAAAGATGTGGCAGTTTGAGTTCACAAAGATTTATAGCCTTGGAAACCCTATGGGACATTCTACTCTGTCCTATAGAGTCACTATGAGTGGGAATTGACTTGATGGCAACAGGTTTGTTTTTTGGCTTGGTATACTTGTGGAGGAATACTTGGGATATAGTGGTTAGAAGTGTTCAGCTGCTAACTGAAAGGTCAGTGGTTCAAAACCATCAGTGCCTCTGCAGAAGAAAGATGTGGCAGTTTGCTTCTATAAAGATCACAGCCTTGGAAACCCTGTGTAAGAATATAAAAGTTCTGAATATTAAATATAGGACCTTCTCAGTCAGAGGTCATTCATACTTACAAACTTAATTTATCATTGTTATTGTTAGGTGCATGTCTCGGTTCTCTAGTCCTGCCACAACAGAAATACCACAAGTGAATGTTAACAAAGAGGAACTTATTCTCTTACTGTTTAGAAGGCTGGAAGTCCAAATTCAGAGTGCCAGCGCTAGAGGCTGGGTGAAGGCCCCTCCACATGGGCTCTTCAGCTCTGCTTCTTATTCCAGGCCCACTGGGGCTACAGGCATCTCCTAACTCAGATAGCTGCAGACTGCTGAGGCTGGCGAACCCAAGGTCAGCAATTAGAATGGCACAATCCCAAAATCAAAAGGCACATGGCAGGCCACTGGTTCAAGTCCAGGGACAACCCCAAGATCGGCAGGCAACATGACAGGCCACTGAATGAAGACTCAGCCAATTGTAGGATCTAAATGTGCCCAAAAGCTAGAGACATTTTTCAAAATTTCTCCTTATATATTGGAAGCCGGCCATACTCCAAAGGCAGCTACTTAGCTGTTCACAGCAGATTCCATCATGGAGGTGATTACAATCTCATTATGGGGAATACCTACATCTAGCCCCCCAGCCACTGAAAATCACCACCCAGTGAAGGTGACACACAACCTTAACCACCACAGTGCCATCAACTTGACTTAGATTCACAGTGACCCCATGTACAACAGAATGAAAGACTGCCCAGTCCTGCACCAGCCTCACAATCTTTCTACGCTTGAGCTCACTGTTGCAGCCACCATGTCAGTCCACCTTGTTGAGAGTCTTCCTCCTTTTCGCTGACCATCTATTTTTACTTGGCATTACATCCTTCTCCACTGGCTGGTCCTTTCTGGCAGCATGAACAAAGTACGAGAGGAGAAGTTTGGCCATTCTCATGTGTAAGGAGCATTCCGGCTATATTTTCTCCATGACAGATCTGTTTGTTCTTCTAGTAGTCCATGGTACATCATCATCAGGTTAGTTTAAACTACATGAAGAAAAAAGCCCCTAGTGGCACTGAGGTTACAATAGTCTCACAGGAGTTCTAAAATATTTTTTGGTAACTGTGATTTGCCAAGCTCCCAAAGGTGTATAAAGTAAAGGGCCCTGAAATATGGGGTGTCAGTTGTGTGGTGAATTGTGAACATTACCTTGTCTTAGATCTTTGTGCAGAAATAGTGATCACGGCAAGCTAGTCTGAAGTCAATTTCATTTGAATCCTTTTCTATTAAATGATAAACATTAGAAGGAGTGAATTCAATACCTTCCCCGCCATCCTTTCTTAGTAGGCACATTCAAGCAGGAAGCAAGCTGTACTTACAGCCCCTATCATTTCCTGTTCCACTTCATTAAACCCTAGGTTTTTCCCCAAAACACATAACTCACATGGAAAGCTTTCTGCCAGTCAGAAAAGATTAATTCAAAGACAGAAGACACTGATCTGTAGCTCTAAGTGAACACGTAGGCCATAATAAATTGCCATTGACACATGGAATTGTATTTTGTAGGTAGACACCATGCGAGAAAAAGCAGCAGGAATCTGTGTTTAGAATTCATAGTCTGAGACGAGTTCACAGTGACTGGCTTCTCTTTGGCTGCCAAAGGATGGATAAAGTGCAGACGCTAAAGCCAAGTTGGCAACCTTTGCCTCTCTTTCTAAAAGGTATCCCATATAAGTTAGGTAGCATAATCAGTATACACTCAAAGGCTTGGTTCCAAATGCCAGTTCTCAAAATCATTTTGCTTTTCTTTCTTTGTCAAAAGTCACTGCTGTTGACTCGGATCTGACTCATAAGGATCCTTCCTTAGGTTTCTGAGACAGTATCACTACGGAAGTAGATTGCCCAATCTTCCTTCTGAGGAGTGGCTGGTGGTTTTGAACCGCCAGCCTTCTGGTTAGCAGTCAAATGCCTTAGGCACTACTCCACCAAAATTCTAGCACTCTAGAGGGACATTCATAGGCACACTGGTGGCACAATGGTTACACACTCAGCTGCTACCAAAACGGTCATCAGTTTAAACCTACTAGTTGCTCCTTGGTAGAAAGATGTGGCAGTCTGCTTCCATAAAGATTTACACCTTGGAAATCCTATGGGGGAGTTCTACTCTGTCCTACAGGGTTGCTATGACTCAGAATAGACTCAACAGCAGTGGTCAGAACTATATTCATAAACATATTTATAAATAACACTGACCAAATAAAGTAAATGGATAAAGTAAATCTTTCAGGACCTCCATGTGCTGACGTGGCACAACTCAAATTGAGGAGAAACAGCTGCAAACATCCATTAATAACTGGAACATGGAATGTATGAAGTATGAATCTAGGAAAAGTGGAAGTTGTCAAAACTGAAATAGAACACATAAAG
>NW_006921784.1:5858517-5861159 GCF_000298275.1 Orycteropus afer afer
TTCTGAGGAGTGGCTGGTGGGTTTGAACCGCCAGCCGTCTGGTTAGCAGGCAAGTGTCTTAGCCACTATGCTACCAGAGCTCCCTTCTGTAGTGATATCGCTTAAGAAACCCAAGGAGGGGTCGCTATGAGTTGGGGCCGACTTGATGACACATAACAACAACAACAATGATCAAACTGACAACAGCAACTCAAAAGGTAAGACGAGAAGCTTAGAGGGCAGTGAGTTTATGTTAATGGTGGTGGAATAATTTAGAAAAGGATAGTGAGAATTGTTGCATGACTTGAAAGTAATCAATGTCACTGAACTGCACATGTAGATATTGTTAAATTGGTGTATGTTTTGCTGTGCATATTTTCACCAAAAACATCTTTTAAACAAGAAAACCTTAAGGATCAGAGAGAATATTGTGTCCAATATAGTGCTGGAAGGTGAGCCCCAAAATACTAACAATCAGGAAAATGGTGCAGATTCAGGATTTTTCATTCTGTTGTACATGGGGTTGCCATGAGTTGCAGTCCATTCAATGGCAATCAACAACAACAACATCCACTGCTGATGGGATTGTGAAATGATGCAGCCTCTGAAAAGTTTTTCAGTATCTCAAAAAGTTAATACAGAATTACAGTATGACTCAGCAATTGCACTCCTAGGTATATACAACTGACTCTGGAAGGAGCAGCATTATTCACAATAGCCAAAAAGGTGGAAACAAGCCAAATGTCCATCAACAGACGAATGGATAAACAAAATGCTGTATATCCATACAATGGAATATTATTTAGCCATAAAGAGAACTGAAGTACTGATACATGCTACAACATGAATGAACCCTGAAAACATTATGCAGAGAGAAATAAGTCAGAGACAAAAGGACAAATATTGTATTTATACAATATTTATTGTACTTAAATGAAATATCTAGAATAGGAAAATCCACAGAGACAAAAGTTTTGTTACTGGTTACCAGGGAGTGGGGGGCAGAAAAACAGAGGAGTTATTACTTAAGGGGAACTAAGTTTCACTTTAGGATAATGAAAAACATTTAAAAAATGGATAGTGGTAATTGTTGCACAACATGAAGAATGTAATTAATGTCACGAATTGTACATTTAAAAATGGTTATAATGGCAACTGTTACATGTATATATTTTACAATAAAATTTTAAAAATAAATTGGTGAATGAGTAAATATGGTGGTGTTAGCTATGATGGCTGGAAGTTATAATGATTTAAAAAATTCTAATAAAAGTTGAAAGCAAATTGGAAAAATAAATTACCCTTCCTACTTAGCTGCTCCCTCAACCTCAATCTCTTTTCTCTGCATCTGGTGCAATGATTAGTACATTAGAGGGGCAGACACCTTTAGAAATGTCCTCCTAGATTGTTGTTATGTGCCGTCGAGTCAGACCCAATTCATAGCGACTCCTCCTTGGGTTTCTGAGGCAGTATCACTATGGAATTAGATTGCACAACCTACTTTCTAAGGAGTGGCTGGTGGGTTTGAACCACTGGCCTTCTGGTTAGCAGTCAAGTGCCTTAGGCACTATGCTACCAGAGCTCCTGTACTCCTAGACAGACATTTTATATTATGTCTTTCTGTTGTTGTTTCATGACATTGATTGTAATTCCCAAATGTAACAGCTCTCTTCCCACTTCCTCCCTGTGTCTTTTTTTCCTATGCAGTCCTGCCCTCTGAGCTTTCTCCCTGCGCAAATGCAGCCCTTCTGATGGTTGACTGTTTTTAAGGAATGTACCTACCTGTTGTTTACTGTGTATGCCTATCTATTGTTTGGCTGGAAGTTAAGCCATGTGAGTTAGTTCAATTCCAGACCTCAAAGATGATTAGGGGCCATAATCTTGGGGGTTTCACTAGTCTCTATCAGACCAGTGGTCTTTTTTATGATTTTGAGTTTTGTTCCACATCTTTCTCCCACTTTATCCAGGATGTCTAATTTGATCCAAGTGGTTGACAGTGGTAGCCAGTCACCATCAAGTTCCTCTGGTCTCAGGGTTATATAGGCTGGGGTTCACATGGTTCCTTGGACTAATCGTTTCCATGGGTCTTTTTCTTCACTCTTCCTTGGTCCGGATAAGGAGAGACCAACTGTTGCAAGCTTTTAAGACTCCAGTTGCTACTCACCAAAGTAGGGTGTAGAACAATGTTTCTGTGTAGTACGTACTGCCAACTGAGTTTGATGTCCTCCACAACCACAGTTCCAAGCCCATGAGCCCTGTGATTCACTTCCTCAAGGGGTTTTTGGCTGTGGCTAAGAAGCTATCATAACTTTGCCCCCTTAGCTCTATTATATATATGGGCATTCTTATAGCACAAATAGGTATGTAGAAATATCACCTGCCAAACCTATATATGGTCATGGGTATATTCCCTTCAACCTACCCATACCTGATCATTTTGTCTGTCCACCTATGGGCCCACCCATAATAAACATTAATGTTTATTACTGATACTGCAGTTCTGTGTTTGTGAAAGTATTTACCTTTGTTGTCTTTAACTCTCATACATCTCTGTGTCTTCCTTTTCTTCAGTGTTATTGTGCTAGTCACTCACTTTTGATATACTGCCTTTCCCTTCACCCAAATCAATACATGTCTCTTACCTAGCTAGCAATTTTCCTTCC
>NW_006921784.1:5861642-5862612 GCF_000298275.1 Orycteropus afer afer
GGAGTTATGTTTGATAGTCTATTTATGCCATATACTAGGGTCTCTAAGTTTGCCCCTATTTTTTCTTTGATGAACTTTATAGTTTTAGGTTTTACATTCAGGTCTTTGACCCATCTTGAGTTAGTGTGTATGGTGTGAGGAACAGATCTTGTTTCATTTTTCTGCAAATGGATATTCAGTTAGCTATCACTGGGAATTATCTCCTTGACACATTCAAGTTACTGCACTGCCTTTGACGGCATTTAATTGGTTTTGCATCCAAAGAGGTAAGTATTTATCCCTGATATTACTTATATGGACACTGAATACAGATTTGGTACCTGATTTTTTTTTTTTTAAATGCAGCTCATTTTTCCTTGACTTTTTACAATAGTGAACTCGTAATATTTGTCCTTTTGTGATTGACTATTTCACTTATGTCTTCCAAGTTCATCCATGTTATGAGATGTTTCACATATTCTTCATCATTCTTTAGTGTTCCATTTGTATGTATGTAGCATAGTTTGGTTATCTATTCAACCACTGACGGCCACTTAGGCTATTTCCCTCTTTTTGCTATTGTGAATAGTGCTGCAATGAACATGGATGTGCATATAACCATTCATGCCCTGGCTCTCAGTTCTTTAGGTTATATACCTAGCTGTGGGATTGCTGGATCAAATGATATTTCTATTTCCAACATTTTAAGGAAGTGCCATACCATTTTCCACAGCAGTTGTAGCATTTTACAGTCCCACGAGCAGTGTATGAGAATTCCAAACTCTCCACACCCTTGCCAGCATTTGCTGTTTTCTGTTTTGTTGAACTTTGCTATTGCTGGGGTGAAATGATATCTCATTGTTGCTTTGATTTTCATCTCTGTAATGGCTAATGACTTGTTGTTGTTGTTGTTGGCCCCGACTCATAGTGACCCCTCCTTGGGTTTCCGAGGCAGTATCACTATGGAAGTAGGATTGCCCAACCTTCCTTC
>NW_006921784.1:5863509-5864566 GCF_000298275.1 Orycteropus afer afer
GAGGAGAGGCTGGTGGGTTTGAACCGCCAGCCGTCTGGTTAGCAGGCAAGTGTCTTAGCCACTATGCTTTACTCTCTTGGAGAAGTCTTTATTTATTTATTTAATTTTTACTTGGAAAAGTCTTTTGATGCACATAAGAATTTAATTTTTAGAAGGTCCCAGTCATCTAGTGTTTCTTCTGCTGTTTATGCATTTTTAGTTTGATATGTCTGATAGTCTATTTATGTTTGATAGTCTATTTATGCCATATGTTAGGGTCCCTAAGTTTGCCCCTATTTTTTTCCTTGAGAGTTTGATAGTTTCTTTATAGTTTTAGGTTTTACATTTAAGTCTTCGACCCATCTTGAGTTAGTTTTTGTGTATGGTGTGAGGTACAGATCTTGTTTCATTTTTCTGCAAATGGATATCCAGTTTTCCCAGCACTGTTTGTTAAAGACACTATCTCTTCTCCATTTAATAAATTTTGGTCCTTTGTCAAAGATTAGCTGTCCATAGGTGGATGGATCTATTTCCATATTCTCAACTCTGTTCCACTGGTCTCTGTGTCTGTCACTGTACCAATACCAGGCTGTTCTGACTACTTGGTTTTTCCATGTTCTTAAGAATGTTGATGGAATCTGGATTGGGGATGCATTGAATGTATAGATTGCTTTGGGCAGTAGTGACATTTTCACAATGTTCAGTCTTTCTGTCCATGAGCATGGTATGTTGTTCCATTTTTGTAGATCTCTTATTGTTTCTTGAAGTAGTGTTTTGAAGTTTTCTTTGTACATGCCTTTTGTGTCCCTGGTAAGATTTATTCCTAAGTATTTTGCCTTTTTAGTAGCTACTGTAAATGGTATTGGTTTCCTTATTTCCTTTGCAGAGATCTCTTTGTTGACGTAGAGGAATCCAACTGATTTTCGTATATTGATCTCGTACTCTGCCACTATGTTGAATCTTTCAATTAGTTCCAGTACTTTTCTTGCTGAATCTCTAGGATTTTCTGTGTATGGGACCATATAATCAGCCAATAGTAGCATAGTGCCTAAGGCATTTGACTGCTAACCAGAAGGCT
>NW_006921784.1:5864840-5865687 GCF_000298275.1 Orycteropus afer afer
TTCAAGTAAGCCATCTTTCAGGTAAGTTTTCCAAGATTAAACAAGCTCGATGGGGAAAGTTCCAAGTAGTCTAGGTGGGCAAAAGTATCTCCATTTTCAATGAAGCAGTGTGCTGTCAGATGCCTCAGAAGAAACTCCAAGCTACTAAAGGCTGAGAGAATGGTACCGTAAGACTCATTACAAGGTACTGCTTATAGAAAATTACCAATTCTTTTTAACTGAAAAGGAAAACTGGTTTTTCACTCTGGAGGACTAATTAGATTAGATACTGATTAATGAGAAGGAGTGACAACTGTTTAAGGTACATAGAGTATAAGATCCACTACTCAAGGTTTCTCTAGATACAGGTTTCCGGAGTTAGAGGAGACCTGTATTCATGGAAATTAAAGACAAAAGAAACCCATAATGCAACTGAATGCAGAAATCACATGTCCCACTTGTTTCATATATGCTGTGGACACAAGAAGGAGCTCTGGTGGCACAGTGGTTAAGGCATTTGGCTGCTAACCAAAAGGTTGGTGGTTTAAACCCACCAGCTGCTCTGTGGGAGAAAGATGAGGCAGTCTGCTTGTTTAAGGATTTAATTGACTCAATGGCAATCAGGTTTTTTTTTTTTTTTTTTAAATGGCCAAAATATTGAACACAGGAAGAATAAAAAAAAAAGACAGGAGGAATAGACAGAGTCCCTGTACCAAAAAGAATTGGTCAACATTGATTCATTTCAGGAAGGAGCATATAATTAAGAACTAATAGTATTGAAGGAAGAAGCCAAGCTGCCCTGAAGGCATTGATGAAAAACAAGGCTCCAGGAATTGATAGAATACCCACTGAGATGTTTCAACAAATG
>NW_006921784.1:5865909-5873552 GCF_000298275.1 Orycteropus afer afer
AACTGCCAGAAATTCTAGCTGGATTCAGAAGAGGATGTGGAATAAGAGGTATCATTACTGATGTCGTATGGATCTTGGCTGAAAGCAAAGAATACCAGAAAGATGTTTGACTATGCAAAGGAGCTCTGGTGGTACAGTGGTTAAAGCATTTGGCTGCTAACCAAAAGGTTGGTTGTTCAAACCCACCAGCTGCTCCACAGGAGAAAGATGCAGCAGTCTGCTTCTGTAAAGATTTACAGCCTTTGACTTTCTATGAGGCAGTTCTTACTCAGTACTACAAGGTCGCTATGAGTCAGAATCAACTCAATGGTGGTGGGTTTGGGTTTGGGTATTGACTGCAAAGGCATTTGACTGTGTGGATCATAAGAAATTATGGATAACATTTTGAAGACGGGAATTCCAGAACACTTAATTGTGCTCACATACCAAGAGGCAGTCATTTGAACAGAACAAGGAGATATTGTGTGGTTTAAAATCAGGAAAGGTGTGTATATAAGGGTTGTATCCTTTCACCATACAATCTGTATGCTGACCAAATAATCTAAGAAGAAGCAGGATTACATGAAGAAGATGTGGCATCAGGATTGGAGGAAGACTCATTAACAACCTGCAATATGCAGATGACACAACTTTGCTGAAAGTGAAGAAGTCCTGATGATGAAGAAAAAAAAGTATAGTCTTCAGTATGGATTATACCTTAACATAAAGAAAACAAAATCCTCACAACTGGACCAATAAGCAACATCATGATAAATGGAGAAAAGACTGCAAGTTGTCAAGGATTTCATTTTATGTAGATCCACAACCAACATTTGTGGAAACAACAGTCAAAAAATCAGACGTCATATTGCACTGGGCAAATCTGTTGCCAAAGACCTCTTTCAAGGCTTAAAAAGCAAAGATGTCACTTTGAAGACTAAGTTGCACCCGACCTAAGCCATGCTATTTTCAGTCACTTCATATACATTTGAAAGCTGGACAATGAATAAGGAAAACTGAAGAAGAGTTGATTCCTTTGAAGTGTGGTGTTGGCAGAGAATACTGGGTATACCATGGACTAGCAGAAGAACAAACAAATCTGTCCTGAAAGAAGTACAGTGGGAATGCTCCTTAGAAGTGAGAATGACCAGACTTCATTTCATCTTCTTTGATCATGTTGCCAGAAGGGACCAGTCACTGGAGAAGGATATCATGCTGAGTGAAATAGAGTCAACAAAAGAGGGGAAGACCCTCAATGAGATGGATTGCCACAGTGGCCGCAATGATGGGCTCGCATAGCAAGGATTGTGAGGATGGAGCAGGATCAGGCAATGTTTAGTTCTGTTGAACATACGGTAGCTATGAGTTGGAGCTGACTCAACGGCACCTAACAACAACATGGCTGTGTTTATATACTCCATATTTTCATGCAAATAGCACATGCATTGTTTTTTTGCAAACTGTGCAACACTTCACACATTAGTCTCCTATATGTGCTATATGCATTATATGTTATGTGCACATTATTTGTGTAGGCAAATTATATGTGAGAAATATGTGTGTGTATATAGCTTAAATATATGTATATATGTTGTTGTTGTTCTTTGCCATCAAGTCTGACCCGACTCATAGCGACCCCTCCTTAGGTTTCCGAGGCAGTATCACTACAGAAGTACATTGCCCAACCTTCCTTCCAAATATGTATATATACATATATATATATAAGTACATATATATACGTATACATATACATAAGTACATATGTATATGTATACATATACATAAGTATATATGCATACGTATACATATATATAATTATGCAATTAGTTTTGCTTTCTTCAGTTCCTTATAAAATACAAGATGGAAATATATACATAAGATGGAAATAGGGCTAAGATTTTTGGTTGTATGCATATTAGTTGTATCATATTATGTGCAAGCATGACTTTGCAATTGTCTTTATGTAGAGATTTTGTATAATTTAAGGAGATGTGTATAGGTGTCAGATTGACAAGGCATGGACTGTGATGGTTAAGGATATGTGTCAGCTTGGTTCAGCCATAATTCTAAGTAGTTTGGCAGTTATTAAACCACATACTTTGGCAGTTATGTAATAAGGCAATCATCCCTTATCATGTGATTTGATGTGATCAGCTAATCAGTTGTAAGGGGAGTTTCCTCAGGGGTGTCATCTGCATCTAATATATATATATATATATATATATATATATATATATAGCCATATATATCTGCATCTAATATATATATATATATATATAGCCATATATATCTGCATCTAATATATATATATATATATATATATGGATATTTTGGCAAAGCTCAATCGCTTGCTCTGGATCCTGCATTTGGTTTGTCATCATCTGACCTCCAGTTCTTGGGATTTGTCAGGTTATGCAGCCTGTGAGCTAGCAGCCTGCTGTGTGACCTGTTGATCTTTGATACGTCAGTTTCCACAGCTTCATGAGTCTGGAGAAGCCTCTAGCCTGATGCCTGATCTGTGGACTTCAGACTTGCCAGCCTCTGCCACTACAGCAATCATGTCCTTGAGATGTTTCTCTCTCTCGTTTTGCTTCTCTAGAGAACCCAGCCTAAGTCAGGTACTACTGCCAAAATTTAAAAAACATGAATTAAAGGAAGAGCCTCAAATTTGGTTTTGGTCATTATGTTACAAGTGAACGTTTTTACTGACTTGAATATTTTTTTCCCTTTCCTGCAAACAAACAAACAAACAAAATAAGAACATGTTTCAACTGGCCCACTGCTTCATCCACTCTTTTAAGAAATCCTTGCAGATGTTCAAGGGACTCTGAGAGGAGGCAGTTCTTTGAAAGGCCCAAACCGCAGGCCATAGTTCCTCTCAGTTCCTCCCCCTGCCAGTATTGTTAGGCTTTGGGACAAACCACACTCCCTCCCCTCAATGAAACCTTATAATTAACAAGGCTAAAGAGATACAATTTCTGACTATTGTCCACATGTCCAACCACCTCTTCCCTCCTCAGGTGATCAAGGGGAAAATGTAGACTGTAATCCATGCAGTAGGTCAGTAGCCACTGGGATATAAAACTGACTAGGAAGGGACTGGGAGCTCTGGTAGCATAGTGGCTAAGACACTTGCCTGCTAACTAGACGGCTGGCGGTTCAAACCTACAAGCCACTCCTCGGAAGGAAGGTTGGGCAATCGTACTTCTGTAGTGATACTGCCTCGGAAACCCAAGGAGGGAGTCGGGTTTGACTCGACGGCACATAACAACAACAACAACAGGAAGGGACTAGTCCCTCACCTACAGTGCAAAGTGAGGCCACACATAGAAGAGTCTATCTCTGCCTGACAGCTTTCAAGCTAGAGGGAACTGCTCCTCATGGAACTGTTTCCTGTTGTTTGCTGTCTGTTTTCTGTAGATAATTAAATGGCTTTTACTTGCCAACATTTTGTGTCTCATGTGTGTGGCCTGGTCAGTCTAGGTGGGCTAGCACCCAATGCTACCAGTTGGGGTCCTCATCCTAGGAGTCTTGTGGCTGCTTGGGATCTTAGGACTAACTCTGAGACAACCTGCATGTGTCACACAGACTCCGTGAACCTTTGAAAAGCTCAGAGGTTTGAATTAGTTCGAATTAGTTGCCATAGAATGAATTCCAATCAATGATGACCCCATAGGTATCAGAATAAAACTGTGTTCCATAGAGTTTTCAGTGGCTGATTTTTCAGAAGCAGATAGCTAGGTCTTTCTTTTGAAGTGCTTCTGGGTGGACTCCAACCTCAAACTGACACGCTAAAGCTCAGTGCTGTTTTATTGACGGTTTGCACCACCCAGAGACTCCTGAGTTACTGACGAGTTGCCTAAACACATGAGGAAGTACCTGAGAGGGCAAACCCCACCTGCTCACAGCGGTGACCTGTGTGGAAAAGTCTAAGACTAGGGGCAGTGTAAAGAGAATTTATGCATGTTTTATGTGCACAATTACAAATTAATGTAATTACAAATTAATGCAATAATGATGTATTAATAACTCCCCGCCTTTTCTGCTGACTGGATGCCTCCAGGATCTACCTCCTTCCTCATTCATGCCGTCCAGTGTTGGCCTCAGATCTGAGGCCCTGGCCCACATTAACCCTAAGGTCCCTCTGGGCTTGAATCACTGCAGGGTCCTTTCCACCCCAGATTCCTCCAGTTTACGCGGGCCTCCTCATCGCCGCCTCACCTTGGCGGCGGGCGGCACCTCTTCAGGAAGCCTGCAGCAAGCTGTCCTCGATGAACCCACGGCGTCGGAGGAATGCCTCGTCGGGGCAGTACGCGGCCCAGCGTCTCAGTGCGCTCGCTGTGCGTCCGGGGTCCTGCCTGGCCCGCCGGCGCGCGAACGCGGCGCCCTCTGTCTTCCCAAGGGCCCGTGCGGCACGGAGAGCTCTGCGCAGCTCTCTCAGGCTCGGCGGGATTGTGGGGCGAGCCCTCAGAAGCGCGGGAAAAGCAGCGGGAGAGACGCGGTGCCAAACCCGCGGCGGGCAAAGGGCGAGGAGCGATGAGCAGCGTTGCAAGGAGGCCAGATGCCCAAGGAGCCCAGATGCCCAAGGAGCTCTGCCGGCCAGGGGCGGGTAGCCACTGCTGGCCCTATTTTACGTATTCAAAAAAGCTGAGCGAGGCTGGCCAGGCCGGGAAGCCTGGAGAGGTCATGAATTACTAATGAAGAAATGTCTCGCCCCTCCCAGGAAGACTTCGTTGATTATTCATGAGCCTGAGGGGCGGGTTTGCGCAAGAGAAAGGCGGTTGAGAGCCCTCAGAATGAGGCATCGTCTAGCACACGGGGAGGCGTGGTTAGTTCTGTGGTCTTTATGTTAATTTTTTTCTTTTCTGTTTAGTATAGACCTTTAAGTTTGATTTGGTTGCCTGGGCCTGAGGTACTCTGAGGAGAAGCAGAAAGGCTGGGGTCGAGTAGGCAAAGGGAAGCCCCAACGTTTGATGTGAAAAAATTCCCACATACAAAAGCAGAGAGCATTCTGTTGGGGACATTTGCTTTCCCCCAACTTAGTAGCTTTTAAATTCAGATTTGTGTGACCCTGAATAGAAACTTGAGTGGAAATGAAAGTACCAATCTTGAGGAAAAAGCAGCATTAATTAACCGCCAAGCAGTTGATTGGGCAAACCACCTCTGAGTATTAAAATCTGCTTATTAAAAGGAGTCATGTGTGGGGCTTTGGGGTTTTATCTTATCGAGGTCAGGTTTTCGGCAGCTATTGAGGTGGTCAGCCATAATCAATGCCTGGCACAAACCAAGAGGAGGGAGAGGTGGGGGTGAGGACTCATGGGTTGACCTAAACTCTTCTTTCACTTGATTGAGGATTTGCTATCTCATCTCTGTGGACTTTAGTTCCCCGAACAATACAAGGCAGAGAGTGTCTTGAAATTCAAGATTAGTCAATCACCAAACGGTGTTCAGGTGTGCAGTATTGGACAGGTTGTGCAGTATGTATGTACTTGGCTTGTTAAAAATGAAATAAAGGTATAGCAGTTCTTGCCCCTAAAGGGGTTTTCAATCTAATTGGGAATGATAATCTAATTTTACCCCCACTGAACCATACATTTCTTGAAATTGGAACAGAATTTTATAATTTTATAATACTGCAGGATGACTGGCACATTATAGTCACCTAGTAACTGTTGAATGAATGAATAATTGAAGTTGTATGAAAAAGATATTAAAAAACCAAAAGAGCATGAACAAATTACCAATTAATATAATAGAACCCATTTACTCTAAGTGAGTTTGGAGTAGGGGAATTATCAGAGCCAAATGGAATTTATTAAAATTGTGAATAATAATTTACTGAAGCAAGTGCTGCTAAATATCTAAGTAACTGGTTGAATTTTGGCAAACCAACCCCCCTTGCTAGGCCACATTTTCTTCTTCTTTATAGTTTTATTTTTTACATTTAAATCTATGATCCATTTTAAATTAATATTTCATATGATGTCAGATTTAGGCCAAAGTACTTTTTTTTTCCCCCCAGCCATTTGGATGTTCAGTTGTTCTAGCATCATTTGTTGAAGAGACTGTCCTCCCTCCACTTAATTGACTTGCCTCTTCTTTAAAATGAAGAGGTTGATTAGTACTATTCTATTCCCTAGCAGCTTTATAAATCTGTTGAGCCCACTTATGTTGACATGCATTCCTTTTTTTTTTTTTTTAATTGTGATTTGGGTGAAACTTTACAGAGCAAATTCATTTTCCATACAACAGTTCATACATATATTGTTTTATGCCATTGATTGCAATTCCCATAATGTAATAGCTCTCTTCCTCTTCCTCCCTGAGGTTACCTTTTCTCTTTGTCCTTCTTTCCTACATTCCTGTCCTCTGAGTTATCTGTGTAAATACTGCCCTTTTGATCTCCCATGATTTATTGTTCTAAGGAGTGTACCTGCCTAGTGCAAATATTCACCTTATATGCCTGTCTGTTATTTGACTGGAAGCCATAAGAGTTTAATTCCTGGCCCAAAGGGTGACTGGGGTCCACAGTCTTGGGGGTTTCACGAATCTCTGTCAGACCAGTAAGCCTGGTCTTTTTTATGATCTTGAGTTTTGTTCTACCATTTTCTTCCAGTATATCCAGGATCTCCTGCACTGATCCCTTTCTGAGTGGTTGACAGGGGTACCATGTAATTCTTCTGCTCTCACGGTCATACAGGCTGAGGTTCCCAGGGTCCGCTAGTCCCTTGGACTAATTGTTTCCGAGCATCTTTCATTTTCTTCATTCTTCTTTGCTCCAGATGAGGAGAGACCAATTTTGCATTTTAGATGGCCACTTGCAAGCTTTTAGGCATGTATTCCTTTTGGATAAAGACGGTGTTTATATTTTGCAAGTATAAGGAAGAAGATCATCTATTTACATTTTAAAATCCACCTACTGATATTGTTCACTTGACAGAAATGGAACTTTCTTATTAAAAAAATTGTTTTGGAAGACTGGGAGAGATGGGTGGAAAGTGTTAGGAAATCAACTGTGATTGTCTTTGGGCGAACGTAATAAGAACTTTGGTTTTTGCTTTACTTAGAATGGCTAAAAAAATTAGTTTAGATCTTAATAAATTAAACAAAGCTGCTTAATCTTTATCAGATTCATGCATGGAGGGAGTAAAATAGTTATTGTGCCACCTTTATAAATAGGGTGTTTGAGACGCAGGCCAAGAGGTAAGCTCAGAGTGAGACTTTATCAGAAAGAATGCAGAAATCTTGCCTCTTTCTTGACAAGATCATAATCTTTGTCATGGAGTGAACATATCAAATGTAAGACTGAATAGTCTCAATGCCCTGTGGAATTTCAGCTATTGATGGATCCAATATGCAAGTAAATATATAAGTGAAAAGACATCTGAAAGTTAGAGTTCTGTTCTTAAAATCTATAGTTATAAAATCTCTCCTAGGTTTTTAGATAATGAGTCAGAGAACAAGGTGATAAAAAAAACATCAGAGCTATTCTGTGAGGGTGCATGATCTGTAGAATCATACCTCCTGGAGCTATCAGCTTGTGAGCTTTCAAAATTAAGCAGGGTTTGTACTTGAATGGAAGACCTCCACAAAACACCTGCTCAAAGGGAAAACACAACAGTAGCAACAGGATGGAGGTTGAAAGGAGCCTGGCTGTTAAAAAA
>NW_006921784.1:5874927-5883751 GCF_000298275.1 Orycteropus afer afer
TCAAGTATAGCAGGGAATGTGGGGCTGGCGCGGGATCGGGCAGTGTTTCGTTCTGCTGTGCATGGGGTCGCTATGAGTCGGAAACGACTCGACAGCACTTAACAACAACAACAACAGATGTGGATTTCCTAATCTAGAAAATTAGATGTTTGAAATGGATGACATTTAAAGTTCCTCCTACTTCCAAAATTCTGTGATTCTTTTCTAGACCCTTAATTCTTTGTTCCTGTGGTACTTCTCCATTGAACTCAGCAAATATTTATTAAGCAGTTAATTTGTCCCAGTACTATTTTGGTGCTGAGGGACCAAGAATGAGCTAAACCAGACACAAACTAAGGGGCTCTGGTAGTATAGTAGGTAGGGCTTTTGGCTGCTAACCAGAAGGTCAGTGGTTCAAACCCACCAACTTCTTCGTGGGAGGAAGATGAGGCAATCTACTTCTGTAAAGATTTATAGCCTTGGAAATCCAATGGGGGTCACTATGATTAGGAATCAGTTCAATGGCAGTGGGTGGGTATGTGAAATGTCCAGAATACGAAAATCCATACAGACAGAAAACACGTTTATAGTTTGCCAGGGGATGAGGGAGCGGGAAATGGGAAGTGACTGCTAATGGCATGGGATTTCTTTTCAGTGTGATGAAAAGGTTCTGGAATTAAATGGTGGTGACGGCTGCACAACTTTGTGAATACTGAAACCCTCTGAATTGTACCCTTTATAAAATTAAAAATAAACTTAAAAAGAATGAGCTAGCCAGATACAACATTGCACTCATGTTAGCTCACAGTAGGGCGGGGGAATACCCAAAGGCAATCATGAGACAGTGTATTGTAATGGGCACATAGCCTAGACTTGGTGGGGGGGATTCAGGAAATAATTCCTTGAGAAAATTATTGCAAAGCCATGTCTAGGAGATGAGTAGAAATGGAGACTAGAGAGAATGTTTCAGGCAGAGGGCATATTGCAAAAGCCTGAAGGCTAGAAAGAGTATGTTCTTTAGGGTAATTAAACTAGAGAAGAATGGCTGCAAATGACCTCTTTAAAGTGTTAAAAAGCAAAAATGTCATTTTGAGGACTAAGGTGTGCCTGACCCAAACCACAGTATTTTCAGTTGCCTCATATATGTGCAAAAGCTGGATAATTAATAAGGAAGAACAAAGAAGATTTAACACTTTTAACTATGGTGTTGGCAAAAAAAAAAATTGAATGTACCATGGACTGTGAGAATGAACAATATAATTTGTCTTGGAAGAGGTACAGCCAGAATATTTCTTAAAAGAGAGAATGGTGAGTCTTCATCTTACGTACTTTGGACATGTTATCAGGAGGGACCAGTCCCTGGAGAAGGACATCATGCTTGGTAAAGTATAGGGTCAGCAAAAGAGAGGAAGACCCTCAACAAGATGGATTGACACGGTGGCTGCAGCAATGGGCTCAAACCAGGGCTTCAAACCGGCTTGAAACCAGGCTCAAACATAGCAATGACTGTGAAGATGGTGTGGGGCCAGGCAGTGTTTCGTTGTGTTGTACATAGATAGGGTCACTATGAGTTGGAATTGACTCGACTGCACCTAACAACAGCAACAAGAACAACAACTGATACGAAAAGGTGGTTAGGAATGAGCCTAGGGAGGGCATGAACCAGATCTTGAAGCCATGGTAAGGAGTTTGGATTTTATAGTGAGGGCAGGGGGAGCTGTTGATGCCTTTTAAAAAGAAAACTGGCTACGATACAAAGAGTGGAGTAGAGAAGGGGAAGAGCAGAGAAGGAGAAGACCAGATTTATTTAGACACGTAACCAGTCTAGGCAGAAAATGAGACTGGAGAGGAGAACAACATGGGTAAAGTGAGGAGTGGGTATGTTTGAGAAATATCAAGATCACTGGGTGTAGGGATGAGGGAGGAGTCAGGGTTGAGTCAGAGGTGTTAGACTTGAATAACTAAACATTTGATGATGTCATTCACTGAACTAAGGAACAGGACCATGTTTTGAGGCAAAATAATTCACATTTGGCTCTGTGGGGAACATGAAAGTGGATCTGTTAGACAGTTGTACTCCCAAGAGAGACCTAGACTGGACACACACACACACACACACACACACACACACGTACATATGTATATATGAATCATTTGAGTAAAGATAGTAATTGAAACACCTGGAGCATATTTGTTCATCCAGGGCATGTGTTTAGAAGTTAAAAAAGAAGAGTTCCTAAGAAAGAATCCTGAGGGGCAACAAAAGCTAAGAGATGGCCCGGCAAAAAAAGTCTAAAGAGGACACTGAGAAGGAAAAACTGGGATTCTGGAAGAACACCAAGAGTTTGAATGTAATGTATAGTAAGATTTATTACACAAGCATACTTTGTTTTATATAAACGAACTCTCTGTCACACATAGTTCCAAGTGCTTTACCAACAGTGACTCATTTAATCCTCACAACAACCCTAGCAGTAGGTACTGTGCTCATTTTACAGATGGAAAAACTGAGGCACACACAGCAATTAATTGATTTGCCAGAGATCAGGTGGACAGTGAATTGCAGATTTGTTCCTAGGCAGGTTGGCTCCAGAATGATCTGTGTGCTTGATCACTAGGACCAGACAGATACAAACGAGTGACCACAAGAGCCCTGAAAAGTGGGATTTATCATCTTCGTTTTACAAAAAGCAAATTGAGGTCCAGATAAATTAGGTAATTTGCCCAGGGTTACAAAGCTGCTGGGTTCATTAACTCCAAAGCTTCTATCCACTATAGTATACTGCTTGTTGTTTTTTTTTTTCTCTCTATATATGTGTGCCTAGAATTTAATTTTGCTTATCATATAAATATTAATTCCTGGGTATTTACCAAATGTTCATAGTGACTAGCTTTAATCCTTTCTCAAAATTAAGAGCCCTGAATATATCAGAGATTCCAGTGGTACTATCAGTTTAATCCTGGCATTCATAAAACTAATATGCATGCAGTAATACATTAGGAGCTCTTGTGGTACAGTGGTTAAAGGTCAGTGAAAAAGAGGAAGACCCTCGATTAGATGGATGGAGTCAGTGGTTACAACCATGGGCTCAAACATGGCAAGGATTGTGAGGATGGTGCAGGACCGGGCAGTGTTTAGTTCTGTTGTACATAAGGCTGCTGTGAGCTAGCACCGACTCAACAGGCACTTAACAACAGCAACAGTATGCATTGTGTTCTAATTGGCTGGATTCTCTAGAAATGCCATCACAGTGTATTATGATCATAGAGAAATGAAGAAATAAAGACGGCTATTAAAAAATCATTATTCCTCTTATTGTCTCTAAGACTAATAACTACCTCAGTGGGGGGTAGTTTACCATGGTTCAGTGGGTTAGGATTAGAGTTAAAACTCTAGTTCCCCGCCCCCTTTTTATTTCTTGAAATTGTCAGGGAGGTGATTTGAGTATTGAGTTAGATTTGAAGGTTATACTCAGAAGTGAAGGTTATACTGTAAAGTCAACAAAAGATACCTTGGAATCCTTAAGGACCAAAAAACTATTAGGTGGTTTTCAGTCTCATGTAAAGTATTGTAAAAGAATGCCGCCTAGTGCTTCTCTGAAGAATGAATCGAGAGAAATGAAATATTACCCATTTATAATCTCTATCACCACCTTGTGGCAGTGTCCTCAAATAATTCTGCCCTGTTTTATTTGCAAAATCTTCCCAAATCTTGCATTAATAGATAAACAAAAAGTAGATCATACACTATCCTGAATGATCCAGAAAGGAATTTCTTTAAAAGAGTTATTTTACAAGATTTTTGTTATAAGTCCATAAAACCTTGAAAAGAAACCCTAATTGAAATTAAGGCCTTTGAAAAGAAAAAGGAAAATTTGCTACTTTTTATGTTAGTGAAGAAATAGAGTGAAAACTAGATGTATTTTAAGCATTAACTTTTGAATTGAATTTGCAAATAAATTACGTAGGAAATGCTATCTACAGAAAACCGTTACTCTCTGAGAGAATAAGGAGGAAAAAAAAGTAAGACATATTTTTGAGTCTTTAAGTGACTTACAGTTTACTTCTGTCCTTCAAATGTATTTGTGAACAAGTAAATCATCTTACAAGTTTCCATTGGGTGGATGGAAAAAGCAATCCAGAGATCTTTTCCAAATTTATAGAAAATTGGTTGTTGTTGTTGTTTGCTGTTGAGTCGGATTCGACTTATAGCGACCCCTCCTTGGGTTTCCGAGGCAGTATCACTATGGAAGTAGATTGTCCCATCTTCCTTCTGAGGAGAAAATTCGTAGTGGAGATTAAAATGTTTATTTAACTAATTTAGGAGGCTCTGGTAGCAATAGTGCCTAAGGCACTTGACTGCTACCCAGAAGGCTGGCGGTTCAAACCCACCAGCCACTCCTCGAAAGGAAGGTTTGGCAATCTACTTCCATAGAGATACTGCCTTAGAAACCCAAGGAGGGTTTGCTATGAGTTGGGTCTGACTTGACGGCACATAACAGCAACAACATTTAACTAATTTACTAAAGACTACAGTCAAATTCTAATCGTATAGTTCTCTTTTGGGAAATTTACAATAAGGATTTTTCTAATGCAAATTGATTTTATAGATTAGATAGGACCTAAGAGAACTATTTTAGTAGTTAGTCTTCCTTTGTTTTATTTTTAAATTGAGCTTAGCAAATGCCTCTCTAAATTGAACAATCTGAGAAACAATTTATACTTAGCTGTCCCTGCTGTAAGGAAGTCTGGTGGTGCTGTGGTTAAGGCATTGGGCTGCAAACCAGAAGGATGATGGTTCAAACTCACCAGTCACTCAGCAGGAGGAAAAAAAAATGCAGTCTGCTTCTGTAAAGATTTACTGCCTTGGAAACCCTATGGGGGTCGCTATGAGTCAGAATCAACTTGATGGCAATAGGTTTGGTTTGGTCCTTGATGTTAGTTTTTTGTTTGTTTTTGTTTTTTGAAAGTTTTTAGTTTGGTCTTTGGGCAGAGTAAGATAGGAAATACTATTTTAGACAAGGCCTCTAATTAATTATATATTTTTTATAGGTTAGAATTGTTAAAAGTATCCCGATACATTCCTATAATGGCCACTGCTCAGCTTTCTCAATCACATTACACAAGGTATTGTTAAGAATTAAACGAAAATCGATGACTATTTAATGAATTAATTCAGAATCATGACTTTAATCTTTTTTTTTTTTTTAACAGCAGTTTTATCAGTTAACTGGCACATAATTTTTTGAGAGAGTATGTCTACATTTAACTACCTAATGGACTGAGAATGTTCAGAACATTAGGATAGATTGCTTCAAAATAACTTACTGGGTGCTTGTTTTAAGTTTATATGTTTAGACCTTCCAGAGTAAAGAAAACCAGAAACCAAAAGATGTTTAAGGAAAATGCTTCTTTATTAGATATTCACTTCCTGAATCAATTAGGAAACTTCTGATGCATGCCTCGATGTAATCAGAAGAACCGAAGGGGGGAGACTTGGATGCTGAGAACCTGGCAAAGCATGTTGGGGCCAAGCAACCTTGCTGGTGTTGGCCAGGCAAGTTTAGCTTGTCCCTTTGACATTCATCAATGCATTATTCATTTATTCATCGAGACTCAGTATTATATATATATTTTTCACATACACACGTGTATATATATAAAATATATATGAACATTTTGTGCTGTTCTCTGAGAGAATGTAAAAGACATGATCTTCATCTTGTTTATAATCTGGTTAGAGAAATAAGACTTGCTGGAGTGAAGTCAATATACAAAGCAGTATGTGATTTATATGATTGGCATATATATGCAAAGAGATAGTGAGGCACTTCAAGTCACAGGAATTTAGAGAAAGAGAGATTTGCATGGACTGGAATGGTTTGTATATACTGGATGAAGGAGGTGGGACTTAAGGTAGACCTTGAATGATGAAAAGAAGTTGGATCGAGGAAAGAAAAGAACATTCCAGGAGGGGAACCTAGCATATGCTTTGGATCAGAGTAAGAAATGAGCATGCATGTTCAGAGAGTGGTGAAGAACTCATCCTTACTGGAGTGCAGGGCTCATATTGGACAGAAGTAGAAAATAAAACTGGATAGGAATTGTGGGAACAAATTAATTTAAATCTTCAATTAGTAAGGAATTAAGACTATATTCTGTAGTCAGTGGAAAATCAGAGACCTTGGTCAAGAGAGTGAATAAAATCATTGTGGTGTAGTGCCTAAGGCATTTGACTGCTAAGCAGAAGGCTGGCGGTTCAAACCCACCAGCCACTCCTTGGAAGGAAGATTGGCCAATCTGCTTCTGTAGAGATACTGCCTCAGAAACCCAAGGAGGGGTCACTATGAGTCAGATCCGACTCAACGGCAGTGAGTTTGGTTAAGGATACTAAGATGTAGCAGAGGAAGGAAAGATTGAAGTTGAAAGAGAATTAGGGCAGAGAGAAATCAGTCATCTTTCTGGCTCAGATTCGATGTATTCACCATCCAGACTGCTGATCTCGATTTGGTTTCTTAGGCGTGCTTCCTTCCTGGGGGGAAAATGCAGAGCTGGGCATATGAATTACAACTAGCTTGGCAGTTATTTTTCTCACTGTAAATGAACAAACTAACCTTTTGATGCAAATAAATCTTTATGGCTTGGGTTATGATCTACTTCTCCCAGTAAATTTTAAGTGACTATAAGATTTTGCTCTTTAATACTAAAATCAACAGTAATGATAATTATAAACATGAACATTTATCCTGCACTTACCATGTGCCAGGAATGGTGCTAAGGGCTTTATATTATTATTTCAATTAAACCTCATAATAAGGAGGAAACTAAAGTTCAGAGAACTAAAGTAACTTGCCCAAGGTCACGTAGTTTGACAGCTAAGCTGTCAAACATCACTTATGTCATGGGTACACTCTCTAAAACTCACTGCCATTGAGTCAGATCCAACTCATCGCGTCCCCCTCCTTGGGTTTGTGAGGCGGTATGACTCGGAGCCGACTCGACGGCAAACAACAACAACAACATCACTAAGGAAGTAGATTGCCTAACCTTCCTCCCGAGGAGTGGCTGGTGGGTTTGAACTGCCACCCTTCTGGTTAGCAGTCAAATGTCTTAGGCACTATGCCACCAGAGCCCCTCATTGGTACACTATCTTATCAAAATGATTTATAATGGTGTTTTTTATTATCAAGTGATAGTATTTTCATGTATTGGGAGCTCTGGTGGTGTAGTGCCTAAGACATTTGACTGCTAACCAGAAGGATGGGGATTCAAACCCACCAGCTACTCCTTGGAAGGAAGATTGGGCAATCTACATTCGTAGAGATACTGCCTTGGAAATCCAAGGAGGGGTCGCTATGAGTTGGGATCACATATCAGATATTTTAAAAATGTCAGTAATAACTTTTAAAAATTTTTTCTATTGTGATTTGGATGAAAGATTACAGAGAAAATTCATTTTACATACAGCAGTTCACATGCACTTTGTCACATAGCGTTGACTGCATTTTCCCACAATTTAACAGCTAACTTCCCACTTCCTCCTCATAATTACCTCTTTCCTGTGTTCTTCCCTCCCATGCACTCCTGCCCTCTGAACTGTCTCACTGTGCAAACACAGCCCTTCTATTCTCCCATGATCTACCTAATGTAAATGTTTAGCTGATATGCCTGTCTTTTGTTTGACTGGAAGCCACAGGAGTGGGATCAATTCCAGACCTGAAGGGCAGCTAGGGGCCATAGTCTTGGGGGTTCCACCAGGCTCTTATCAGACCAGCAAACCTGGTCCTCCCCCCCCCTTTTTTTTTTAAATGATTTTGAGTTTTGTTCCACATTGTTCTCCCACTCTATGTAGGATCTCCTACGTAGATTCCCCTCTGAGTGGTTGACAGTGGTAGTTGGGCACCATCTAGTTCTTCTGGTCTCATAGTCATATAGACTGAGGATTGTGTGGTATACCAGTTGCTTAGACTAATTGTTTTCATGAGTCTTCGCTTTTCTTCATTCTTCTTTGCTCTGGATGAGGAGAGACCTGTCGTTGCCTCCAGATGGCCACAAGCAAGCTTTTAAGATCCCAGTTGTTACTTGCCAAAGTAGAATATGGAACGATGTAAAAACATCAGTAATAACCTTTAAAGTATTAGACCAGCTGAGCTGAGAAACTAAACTTTGGAGTATGAAAGGTTGCAAAACTCTAGAGGCCTTTTCCAACTTTGATCTTCATTACTCCAAATGGCCTTTTAGAGTCTATATTAAATTACATGTCTTTATACTTTCAGGTTATTTAATTTTACAAATGGTTATTACTCAAATATTGCTTCTAAGTTTTGGAATGTTTTCAATTAGTTACTGTATGTATGCTGTGTCTGCTATTACCCAATTACCCCGAAGAACCTTAATTTCTCAGGCTCTATGGAGCTCTGGTGGTGCAGTTGTTAAAGCAGTCAGCTGCTAACCAAAAGTCTGTAGTTCGAACCTACCAGCCACTCTATGGGAGAAAGAAGAGGCAGTCTGTTTCTATAAAGATTTACAGCTTGGAAATCCTATGAGGTACTTCTGTCTGTCCTAAAGGGTCACTATGAGTCAAAAGCCACTTGATGGTAGTGGTCTTGGTTATGGATATAGAAAGTGGCTTTCTGTAAAATTTTGCACACGCATGCATGTATGGTAGCATGTTCTGGTTACCTAGTGCCACTCTGACAAGAATATACCACAAATGGGATGGCCTTAACAAACAGGAGTTCTTATAATTTGGAGGCTTTAAGTCCAAGTTCAAAGTGCCAGGCTCTAGGGGCTGGGTGAAAGCCCCTCAACCTTGGGGTCCAGCTCTGCCTCCTGCTCCCGGCCC
>NW_006921784.1:5884236-5888909 GCF_000298275.1 Orycteropus afer afer
TTATATGGTTTGACAAAAAAGGATGAGCTGACAATTTATTGCCACTCTATAGTGTACCATCCACAATCAGTGCTCACTGACAAATCTGCTGCAAAAGACCTCTATAAAGTGTGAAAGAGCAAAGATGTCACTTTGAAGACTAGGGTGCACCTGACCCAAGCCATGGTATTTTCAATTGCCTCATATGCATGTGAGAGCTGGACAGTGAATAAGGAAGATTAAAGAAGAACTGCTGCATTTGAATTGTGGTGTTGATGAAGAATACTGAAAATACTGCCGAGGAACGAACAAATCTGCCCTGGAACAAGTACAGCTGGAATGCTCCGTAGAAGCCAGAATGGCTAGACTTTGTCTCGTGTACTTTGGTCATGTTGTCAGAAGGACCAGTCCGTGGAGAAGGATGTTGTGCTTGGTAAAGTAGAGGGGCAGGGATAAGGGGAAGACCCTCAACGGGATAGACTGACACAGTGGCTGCAATGATGGGCTTGGCTTTAGCAAGAGTTGTGAGGACGGCACAGGACCAGGCAGTGTTTCATTCTGTTGTGCATAGAATGGATGTTGTCACTATGAGCTGGAGCCATCTTGATGGGGCACCTAACAACAACATATAGTGTACCAAACAAGAGATCATCTTAGACAGCAAAATCGTATCTAGAATGCCCTTTGGACTGTCCTGGAACCAGATCAGGAGCTCTGGTAGCATAGCGCCTAAGGCACTTGACTGCTAACCAGAAGGCTGGCGGTTTAAACCCACCAGCCATTCCTCGGAAGGAAGATGGGGCAATCCTACTTCCGTAGTGATACTGCCTCAGAAACCCAAGGAAGGGTCGCTATGAGTCGGGGCCGACTCGACGGCACGTAACAACAACAACAACAGAACTAGATCTATAGATACAGAAAAAGCTTTTTGGAAGTTTTTTTGTTTGTTTTGTGTTTAATATCTAAGGGCATATTTCTGGGTAGCACTTGCCTTTAGGTAACAGAATTATTAAAACTTCAGTAGTTGAAACTCTGTAGAATAATAAATCCACTGCCATTGAGTCAATTCTATAGCAATCCTGTAGGACAGAGTAGAACTGCTCCGTAGGGTTTCCAAGGCAGGCTGGCGGTTCAAACCCACCAGCCACTCCTCAGAAGGAAGGTTGGGCAGTCTACTTCCATAGTGATGTTGTTGTTGTTGTTGTTATATGCCATCGAGTCAGACCCGATTCATAGTGACCCCACTTTGGGTTTCCGAGGAAGTATCACTACGGAAGTAGATTGCCCAACCTTCGTTCTGAGGAGTGGCTGGTAGGTTTGAACCGCCAGCCTTCTGGTTAGCAGTCAAGAGTGCTACCAGAGCTCCTTAGTGATACTGCCTCAGAAACCCAAGGAGGGTCGCTAGGCGTTGGGTCCAACCCGATGGCACATAACAACAACACAACAACAATCTTTAAGGAAGCAGACTGCCTCATCTTTCTTCCACGGAGCAGCTGGTAAGTTAAATTGCTGACCTTTTCGTTAGCAGCTGAGTGCTTAAGCACTGCACAACTAGGGCTCCTTGTAGGATAGTAACGAAACAAAAACCCTGGATTTGAATACGTAAGGTAGAGACTTAGAGTTCTGCCACTTGTTATCTCTGTAATCTAGCATGAATCACTCAACCTTTCTAGGTTTCTTGTTGGCACCTGTGAAATGGGTACATTGCATTGGATTATTTGTAAGGTCCTTTCATCCTTAAAATTATGTATAGTGCCTAAAAAGGAAATTTGGATTTGATGTACCCAGGCAATTGTCTGAACCTTAACCTGATGAAGAAAGAAGTAAATTCTTCAACCTATTTATTATTAAGGCCCTGACTATTAACATTTAAATAATTCTATCTAGTAGAGTATAAGGAGCTCTGGTGGTGTAGTGTCTAAGGCATTTGACTGCTAACTAGAAGGCTGCGGTTCAAAACCACCAGCCACTCCACGGAAGGAAGACTGGGCAATCTACTTCTGTAGAGATACTGCCTCAGAAACCCAGAAGGGGGTTGCTATGAGTTGGAATCCAGTCGATGGTAGTGAGTTTGGTTTGGTTTGGTTTATCTAGATCAGTATAGTCTCACTAAAGTTGTAAAGGCTATATACTTACTCTGTAACTAAATTTTGAAATTCACTGGATACTAACCAGATACATTTTAGCATTTAGAGGCTTACTAGTAACAGTAAGTTGTAAGACAGGCATGTTCTTAGAAGAGCTTTATCAACTTGTTAGGCCTAGTATTTCGGCACTCACAAAAGAAACTTCTGTTGGGCTTAGGACTGGAGTGTTTTTTTTAACTAAAGTATTTGATTATGGAAAATACGTTCTTCATCAGTGTTCCAGGGGTTTCCTTCACTTTAAGGGTTAAATCCAATTTCTTTAAGGTGACCTTCTAGATTTGCCACAACTTGGCTTGTACGTACTTCTTATCTTTTCTCCCTCTCGCCTTTGCTCAAACTCTCAGCCTCAGGTAAGTTGATGTATCACAAGCCTTCTCGCCTGCCTGCTTTTACTAATACCATTCCTCTTACTTGCCACTTGTCTGAATCCCGTTTTTCCTGTAGGGCCCAGCTAAGTCTCACTTCCTCCACAAGCCTTGCTATCTGGCCCAGCAGCTGGTAACCAGCCACTCACCCTTCTGCTGCTGTAGCCTCCGGTGTCTCTACCACTGACTTGGCACTTGGTTTCTGCTGTCTTGTGTTGTAACTCTTCTCTTTAGGTGCAAGTCCTTTCTCTCTAGTGGAATTGTAGATCCCCTGAGGGCACTCTTATTGTTGCTAGGTGCCATCGAGTAGGCTCTGACTCATAGTGACCCTGTGCACAACAGAATGAAACGGTACCTGGTCCTGTGCCGTCCTCACGGTCCTTGCTATGCTGAGGGTATAGGTGTTTCCTTTATTTTTGGTTTTCTTTTTTTGATGATTTACAAATTACCAAAGTAATACATGTTTGTTGTTACAAGTGACACTATACACAAAAAGTAATAAACTATCGAACCAGCTACTATCTAAGCACTTTATAATAAACATTTATAGACATTGATTCATTTAATCCTCACAACACCCTAATGAGGTTGGTATTACTATTATCCATATTTTATAGATGAAGAAACTAAGGAGCAGAGAGGTTAAGTAACTTATCCAAGATCAGGGGCCTTCCACCTTTTTTGTTTTTTGTAATTTTTTTTTTTTTTTTTTGCAACATAGCCACATCTATTTGTTTATATTGTCTATAGTTGCTTTCACATTGCAATAGCAGAGCTGATTAATTGCAACAGAGACCGCAAAGTCTAAAATATTTACTATCTAGCCCTTTACTGAAAAAGCTCAGTGATTTATTGGTCCAAATCCTTGTCAATCCCTGATATTCTGATTTTTTTCATTTTAGCCATTCTGGTGAGTGTGTAGTGTTATCTCATTTGATTTTAATTTACATTTTCCTGATGAAGTTTAAGTGTCTTTTTGTTTGTTTATTGGCCATTTGGGTATCTTTTTTTGGTGAAATGTCTGTTCAAGTCTTTTGCCCGTTTTTCTATTTGGTTGTCTCTCTGTTTTTAAAATGAATTTTTGGAAGTCTTTATACATTCTTGATATGAGTCCTTTGTCGGACTTATGTATTGAGAATATCTTCTCTAACTCTTGGGTTGCCTCTTACAAGAGTATTTATGAACAGAAATTCTTAACTTGGTTGCTGTTGTTAAGTGCCGTCGAGTTGGTTCTGACTCTCAGCAGCCCAGTGTACAACAGAACCTAACACTGTCCAGTCCTATGTCATCCTCACAGCTGTGGCCATGCTTGAGCCCATTATCCATTTCTTTGAGGATGTCCTCCTTTTCGCTAATCCTCCACTTTACCAAGCATGATATCCTTCTCCAGGGAATGGTCCCTTCTGATAATATGACCGAAGTTTGAGAGACACAGTTTCACCATCCTCGTTTCTAAGGAATATTCTGGCTGTATTTCTTCCAAGACAGATTTGTTCGTTCTCTGGCAATGCATTCAATATTCTTTGCCAACAGCATAACTCAAATACATCAATTTTTCTTCAGTCTTCCTTATTCATTGCCCAGCTTTCACATGCATATGAAGTGATTGAAAATATCATGGCTTGGGCAAGGTGCACTTTAGTCTTCAAAGGGACATCTTTGCTCTTCAATACTTTAAACCAGTCTTTTGCAGCATATTTGCCCAGTATAATACATCATAATTTTAATATATAATAATTCATTGATATTTGGGGAAGACAAACAAATCAAACTCACTGCCGTTGAGTCTGTTCTGACTCATAGCAACCCCTCCTTGGGTTTCATGAATTCCAGCTAACAACCTAAATGCCCATCAGTGGAGAAGTGGATCAACAAACTATGTAGTACATACACACAGTGGAATACTACGCAACATTAAAGAACAATGATGAATCTGCAAAACATCTCACGACATGGATGAACCTAGAGGACATTATGCTGAGTGAAATTAGTCAATCACAGAAGGACAAGTATGGGATGAGAACACCATTGTAAAAAGTGAAGAAAAGGGTTTCACACAAAAAAAAGAAATATTTGATGGTTACCAGGGGTGGAAGGGAAAAGGAGGGTAAACCACCAACTGTTGTTGTTGTTATATGCCGTCGAGTTGGCCCCGACTCATAGCGACCCCTCCTTGGGTTTC
>NW_006921784.1:5890279-5908114 GCF_000298275.1 Orycteropus afer afer
AACTGCCCAGTGCTACACGTCGTCTAATGTCCTGACTGCTGCTTCCATTGGCCTCGATTGTAGAACCAAGCAACGTGAATTCTTTGACAACCTCAATCTTTTCTCTGTTTATCATGATGCTGCTTATTGGTCCAGTTGTGAGGATTTTTGTCTTCTTTATATTGAGATGTAATCCATACAAATAGTTTCATAGTCTAAATTAATTGTGATAAAATGATCAAAATTTTATTTTTATGTTAATATAACTCACTGCCATTGAGTTGGAACCGATTCATAGCGATCCCTTTTTGGGTTTCTGAGGCAGTATCACTGTGGAAGTAGATCTCCCAACCTTCCTTCTGAAGAGTGGCTGGTGGGTTTGGACCACCAGCCTTCTGGTTAGCAGTCACATGCCCTAGGCACCAGGCCACTAGAGCTCCTTTATGTTAATATATATACACAATAAACATTGAAAAATATAAATATATGTTGAGATGATAACTCAAGATATCCAATATAAACTGCTCATCAGCAAATACTCTACGTGCAAGATGACTGTTACTTGGTAGACACTTCTTAGGTACTGAAGCACAAGTAACATATTCATGCATCTGTCTCTTAAGATATTTCTCATAGGGGACACATTTCTTAAGACAGACTGTTCCATAGTTTAAGAAAATATGACATAAATTTGTTCCCTATGTCATCTCTGGTAGTGTAGTGCCTAAGGCACTTGACTGGTAACCAGAAGGCTGGCGGTTCAAACCCCCTAGCCACTCCTTGGAAGGAAGGTTGGGCGATCTACTTCCGTAGTGATACCACCTCGGAAACCCAAGGAGGGGTCAGTATGAGTCAGGTCCAACTCCACGGCACATAACAACAACAACATATCATCTCTACACATATATGTATATAATTTGGGAAAAAAATATTGCTAAGCAAGCATGAATGCTTTTTGTAGAACATTATCTGGCATTTTACAGAACCTTAATATTCTGAAGAACACTAGCTTAAAGCAAAAGCACAGAAGTCTGGAAGTACATAGTACAGCATAGTCGTTGAATGGTAGTTCCGTGTAGCTGGAGAGTAGGGTGTGTGGCAGAGAAGGGAGCAGGGGTAGGGAGGAAGGAGTGGGAGGGGCATGAGGCAGGGAGCTAGGCAAGGATGAGATTTTGACAGTTCTTAGGTGTTTGGACTCTATCCTGCATGAACATGGTGAGTGTCTTAAGATTGTGTAGTCTTTAGAGTTAATTCTGATGGCAGTATACAGGACAGATTGAATGAAAGGAACCATTGGCAGGGCAATCAGGGGCTCCTTACCTCAGTAGTAAAGGAGAGAAGTGATTAGGTCCTCAGCCAAGCCAGTAGCAGTAAGAATGGAAAGGAGAAAACAGATTTGAGAACTCTTTCCGAGAAAATTAATAGAATTTAGTGATCGGATATGGAGTGTGAAGGAACGAGAACGCCAAAGATGACTCTGCTTCCAGCTTGATGACTGGAGTGGGTGCTGGTTAACTTGTCCGAGAATGAAACTCAGGATCAGGTTTCAGCCAGGGGAGGTAGACAGAAATTGTTTCAAACTTGTCTAGGTGCAGATGTTTCAGAAAATAGTTAGAAATATCAAATTGAGGCTCAGAACAGAAGCCAGGTCTTGAAATCCTGTTTGGATAGGTTGCAGCTGGAACTGAGTACAGAGGAAATAACTTAGGAAGTATCTGTTGCCATCAATTCTGACTCACAGTAACGCTACAGGGCAGGGTAGAACTGCCCTCAGAGGATTTCCAAGGCTGTAAATTACTGAGGAAGAGAGAGCTATACAAAAAGGAAAGAACTGAAGACAGAGTTCTGGAGTAGGACCAACGTTTAAAGAGTAGAGCAGTTGGAAAAAATAAAAGAGATTGAGATAGCTTTGGAGGGATAGGTGAAAAACCAAAAGAAAATAGAGTTGTGACAGTTGAGGGAGAAGAGTTTTTCAGAGAGAGTGGGTGATGGTGTCAAACACTGCGCAGAAGTTCAATAGGACTGAGAAGAGGCCAGTGACTTTGACAATTAGTGTGTACTTAGTGACTGCAGAAAACAATGTAGAAGGGAGAGGATAAAGACCAGATTGCAGTGAGGTCCGAGGTGTGTACGAGATGAATTGTTGTTGTTGTTATGTGCCGTCGAGTCGGACCTGACTCATAGCGACCCCTCCTTGGGTTTCCGAGGTGGTATCACTGTGGAAGTACATCGCCCAGCCTTCCTTCCGAGGAGTGGCTGGTACGAGACGGAAGGAGATTACAAATCATAGTGAAACTCCAGTTTTACCTCACACCCATCCGTGCATTATTGTGAATAAAGTGCATTTGATCTGAATTACTTGGAATTGCTTCTGTCTGTCTATCCTGCCTTGCCTGTGGAGATTTAATTTAATGCAACTTTCAAAGCCCTGTTTCCTTTTGATTACTGATAAAAGTATCAGACTTGAAATCTGATGTGATGGGCTGAATATATTAATGGATACTAACTTTTTTTCACCTTTGTTTTTTTCTATCCCAAATCACTAATGAGCATGAGTCGTTGATATTGAAGAAACTTTTTGCTATTTTTGTCTCATGTAGGACATATCTAAGGGGCTGATTTCCAGAGAGCTCTCATGGAGAAGCTGTTGAGATGGTAAAGTTTGACTAACTGGTTACTTTGTCTCTTGTAGCCCTCTCTTATTGCCAGAGGTAAACCTTTCACTTCTCACAAAGTATGCTAATTCCAAGTCATGGGCCTGTTCTTCAAGACTAATTTGCTAATTAATTTTCCATTTTTATTTCACTGTCCCATATTTAGCGGTTTCAACAATAGGAACCATTAGTTCCTGGCTAGGTACCCAATGACAGATTAAGGATAAAAGAAATCTGTACGGGCAAGCCCAGTTATCCTAAACTCTTGTTGTTGTTATGTGCCATCCAGTCAGACCTGACTCATAGTGACCCCTCTTTGGGTTTCTGAGGCAGTATCACTACGGAAGTAGATTGCCCCATTCTTCCTTCCGAGGAGTGGCTGGTGGGTTTGAACCGCCAGCCTTCTGGCTAGCAGCAAAGTGCCTTAGGCACAAAAAACCTCCAAACCATACTCATTGCTGATGACTATAGTTGATTCTGACTCATAGTGACCCCCACTGGATTTCTGAAGCTGTAAATCTTTTACAAAAGTAGACTGCCCCATCTTCCTTCCACTGAGCAGCTGGTGTGTTTCAACGGCCAACCTTCTGATTCGCAGTCGAATGCTTTAACAATTATGCCACCAGAGCTCCTTTTACCTATAAAAGTAGCAGTAAAATAGAGGGTGAGAAAAACGAGGAAGACCCTCAACGAGATGGAGTGACACAGTGACTGCTACAATGGCTGCAAGCATAGCAGTGATTGTGAGGACGGTGCAGAGCCAGGCAGCGTTGCAGTCTGCCGTCCGGGGGCTCCTGTGAATCGGCACCAACTCCACGGCACCTAGCAACAGCGCCCGGATCAACGTCTCATTGGATACTGTGTTGTTGTTGTTTGCCATCCAGTCGGACCGACTCATAGCGACCCCTCCTTGGGTTTCCGAGGCAGTATCACTACGGAAAGAGGATTGCCCCATCTTCCTTCCGAGGAGTGGCTGGTGGATTTGAACCGCCAGCCTTCTGGTTAGCAGTCACGTGCCGTAGCCACTATGCTTGTGGAGCTGCACTATTTTGTGCTTCCTCTGAATTTGTTGTTTGAGGCGTTGAGGAGGTTCAGTGGAGCCGGGTGAACAAAAATCTCCCTGTTAAAACATATAAATATGCTGGGAAAAAATATATTCAAGCCAAACTCATTTGGTGATTAGCAGGACTATTTAGATAATTATTCTGATCAGCTCGGTTCTTCTCTTAAATGCCGGATTTTCTCCTTTCCTTCCGTTTGTTTCTTGTGCCCTTTAGGAACTCATCCCCTCACACTACACATTGTTTTGAGCTCTTTTTCTTCTCTGGCTTTCAAAGAAAAATGTATCTGGGACTCTGTTTCTATCTAATTGTTTCAATTTTTCAAACTCTTACTATTTGCCTAAAAAACTAGATTGTGGTAAAATTCAGAAAATCTTAGTAATTTGTCACTAAAATGGGAAATATCATTTGGAAAATAGAGCAACAAGCTTCTTTAGTATGATGTTATTTTTCAAAATCTAACTTTAAGTTTCTCGCGTTTGTATTTAATGATATACTTGGGCTTCGTTGTAGCTGAATTTTCATTAGGAACGTTTGATTCTGTACATTAACAGCAACGAAATGCATATGTGCTAGAAACACATAAGGATGATTTGTGATCATGGCAGCCTCACTTGTATCACGACCACTTCTGGTCTAATAAGTCTGTAACGGAATTGTTTATACAGAGGAAGTAGTTGAGAATTTTCCCTCTGATTTGGAACATAGAATTGGAAAAAGTCACGTTTTGAGTTATAAGCACAAGTCAATTCTGACTCATAGCCGACCTTGTTGGATTTTCAAGGCTGCAAATCTTTACAGAAGTAGATTGGCTCATGTTCCTCCCACCAAGCAGCTGGTGGGTTGGAACCACCAACCTTCTGGTTAGCAGCCACATGCCTGACCCACTGCACCACCAGAGCCCCTTGTAATTTAGCATTCACTGTGTGCCAATCACAGTCTTAGCCACGATTCCTTATAACTATTATTTTTTTTTTACTCTTATGGTGGAACTGCTTCCTTCTTGATGTACTTAAAGTAACATACCTCTTGAAAACGCTCTTATGTCATGCTCTTTCTGGTGATCTCTAAATGTTATACCAACATGGAACAATTTTCATTAGAGGTAGCGATGACATCCATTTTAGGATAGGAAAACAATATGAAACAGTGAAATGACTCATACAAAGTCAAACGTGAATCAGTGATTGATTTTGGACTGATAAATCCGAATTCTTCTAATAAAATCTTCCTATTCTTTTCTAAGGAGCTCTGATAGCATAGTGTGTAAGGCACTTGACTGCTAACCAGAAGGCTGGCGGTTCAAACCCACCAGCCACTCCTTGGAAGGAAGGTGGGGCAATCTACTTCCTTAGTGATACTGCCTTGGAAAACCAAGGAGGGGTCACTATGAGTCGGGTCTGACTTGACGGCACATAACAACAACAACAACATTCTTTTCTAGGTATAAAGATAATTGGATTTCAGGTAGAAATAAAAGTTTGAGAATGATTCATCAAAAAAATTTTTCTTCCTTTTTTTTTTTAAATTGGGAGAGAAATATTAAAGAAATGACTGAGATTGAGATGTGTATTTTAAATTGGTCAGTGGACGTGGTCTTAGCACTACTCCATGATTGCCTGGAATTCAGTAGAAGCAAACAAAGCAGCACTGATGTTGCAGCCAACTGTCAGCTGCGTGACATTGTAGACTGTTGTTTGTTGTTAGGTGCCGTCGAGTTGTCTCCGACTCATAGTGACCTTATATACAACAGAACAAAACACTGCGTGGTCCTGAGCCATCCTCACGATCCTTGCTGTACCTGAGCCCATCATTGCAGCCACTGTGTCAGTCCATCTCATGGAGGGCCTTCTCCTTTTTCGCTGACCCTCCATTTTACCAAGCATGACATCCTTCTCCAGGGAATGGTCCTTTCTGACAACACGACCAAAGTAAGTGGGACGAAGTCTGGCCATTCTCACTTCCAAGGAGCATTCCGGCTGCACTTCCTCCAGGACAGATCTGTTAGTTCTTTTAGCAGTCCACGGTACTTTCAGCATTCTTCGCCAACACAGCAACTCAAAAGCATCAACTCTTCTTCTTCAGTCTTCCTTGTTCATTGTCCAGACCTTGTAGACTGTTGTTGTTGTTATGTGCCGTCGAGTTGGCCCCGACTCATAGCGACCCCTCCTCAGGTTTCCAAGTCAGTATCACTATGGAAGTAGGATTGCCCAACCTTCCTCCCGAGGACCTTGTAGACCAGGCATCTGTAAAACATAATGAAAATTGTAACTAAGCTGCTTATCTACGTAAAGTTTTTTTTTTTTTAAAGTAGGTATTTGAAGATTGAAAATGCTTGTGGAAACTGCAGAACTAAATAAAAAACCAAACCAAGCCCACTGCCATCAAGTGGATTCAGACTCATAGCAGTCCCCATTGGGTTTCTGAGGTGGTAAATCTTTACAGAAGTAGTTTGCCCCATCTTCCTTCTGTGGAGCAGCTGGTGGGATTGAACTACCAACCTTCTGGTTAGCAGTCAAATGCCTTAGGCACTGAGCCACCAGAGCTCCTTGCAGAACTAAACTAGTTTTATAAACAAAATAGTTAAAAATAATACCCTTATTTAGGGCAGTTTCAGCCCAGTAGTTACTCAGTAGATGACTATAGCCAGTGTTTCTATTTTTTGTACACCTCAGTTTAAAAATCCTCTAAGAAGATAAATAATGTTCTGGATCACTGCATATTATCAAATAATACATAACTGAGATTTCAGAAAAGTTGAATATTATTTTTATCATGGCTGAAATTGCTCTAACAAGACTTTTTATTTGGTAGACCCATTTCTTTAAAACTGTTCTTTTTCTTTTTACAATTTCCTAGAGATTCATAAAATTATTTAATGTTAAGATACCTTAGTTTTGTTCTTGAAAGAAAATGTTGTTGTTGTTAGGTGCCGTCGAGTTGCTTCTGACTCATAGTGACCCCATGCACAGCAGAACAAAACACCACCCGATCCCGCGCCAGCCCCACAATCCCTGCTATGCTTGAGCGGCGCAACCACCGTGTCAATCCATCTCGTTGAAGGCCTCCCCCTCTTTCGTCGACCCTCCACCCTACCAAGCATGACATCCTTCTCCAAGGAATGGTCCCTTCTGACAACATGACCAAAATAGGTGAGACGAAGTCTGGCCATTCTCGCTTCCAAGGAGCATTTCGGGTGCACTTCCTCCAGGACAGATCTGTTCGTTCTTTTAGCAGTCCACGGTACTTTCAGCATTCTTCACCAGCGCCATAACTCAAAAGCATCAACTCTTTTTCAGTCTTCCTTATTCATTGTCCAGAAAGAAAATAGACTTGCATAAAGAAAGAAAGATATCAATAAACACTTCATTACTCATTATGTACATGTCTGTGTCCTAAGCACTATGGGAGCGGAAAAGAAAGCTAAGATGTGGTTTCCTACTTTAAAATTGATTTCCTATTACCAAATAGTTTTATTAACATATTATATAAAACATGCTGGGGATTTTAAAGAAATTATTAAATGGGAAAGGTAAAACTTTTATCAACTTAATGTACTTCAAAACAAAACACTTAAATGAATTCTGTACTTGGAATTTTTTCTTTACTTTGTAACTTGTCCAAATTGACATCACACATTTATTTATTTATTTTTCCTTTCCTTTTTGTAGTGGTAGGGGGATGGTGGTCATGGTGGTGGTGACGGTGGGCAGTGGTTGGTGGGAAGTGGTAGTTGAGGGGAAAACATTTCTAGACAAGATTCAAGGTTGTTTCAATGTTTTGGAAAAGAAATACATAAGGATGTTTTTAAAATTTACACTTGGATCAAAGACTCATCTCTTATTACTTAAAAAATGTTTAGACTTTTATGTTGTTGTTGTTGTCTTTAACAGTGGACCAGTGCCTACGTTTGTATACATGAGCTAGTTTCCTTTTATGTTATAGTTTGATTTTTTTATTGTTGTCCATTGATACCTCGTTTATAACAATTAGAAATGCAAACCCTCTTTTTCTCTTTTGCATACTCGGATCTTTTTGACCACAGAATTTCCTCTGAAGTCACTGGAAGACATCTACAGGATGTGGGACAGAGGAGACAAGAATCTGGCGTTCAGCACATTGAACATTTCAAAATTGTGATGATTCAGTTTGCAGATAGGAAAGGAACAAATCGACTGGAATAATTGGTTTTCATGCTATCTTAATTATTTTGATAACTATATTTGGTGCATGTGTGTAACGTGTTCTCTCAAAATGGCTAGTATTGTAGCTTGATTTTTAACAATTTTCTGTGCATTTGCTCTTTTATGCTGCCCAAGACAGCTATGAGGAATGTAAAAATTGAGGTTCTAGTCCTAGGTGAAGACACAACATGTATGTAAATGAGATTTCTAACACTGCTCTTTTTTCCTTTTCCCATTCTGCCTTCTTTTCAAGGAGCTCTGCTGGTGCAGTGCCTAAGGCATTTGACTGATAACCAGGAGGTCAGTGGTTCAAACCCACCAGTTACTCTCCAGAAGAAACATGAACCAATCTACTTCTGTAAAGATTTACTGCCTTGGAAACCCAATGGGAATTACTGTGAGTCGAAAGTGACTTGACAGCAGTGGATTTGTTTTTTTTTTTTTGGTTGGTTTTCAGTCTTTCCCAAATCCTATTCTTTTAAAAAAGCTTGAGTTGAATACGTCTTACAGTTGGATTATCTAGTACATTCATGCATTTCTTTTTTCATCAAATAGTAATTACTTATGATTTATTCAGCATTGATCTAGGGCCCTGAGGGATACAAAGATTTAACAGATGTATTGTGCACGCAAAAGGATAATAGACCGTAAGCTTGTAGTGGGAGAGAAAGATTCATAGGTGGGCTAATAACCAGCTGTTAGACACTGGCCCAGCTGTATTTGTCCAAATATGGAAATACTTGTACTTGTGTACTCGGTGGTAAATACCACTTTTCTAAGATTCCAAGTGACCCTTCTTCCACTATCCTGTCCCCCAGCACTACCCCCTGGTCTCTTCAGGGATCTCCCAACCCTCACCATGATCCAGCAACTAAAAGGTTAACACTGTCCCAGAGCTAGGTCAGAATCTTTTAAATTAGTCAACCAGTACTTGTGCCATGTTGGGCAGTTAAATACTGATATTTCTATATCAGTTTGATATTTTTATATAAAAAATAAAGAGATATTTTGACTACCACCTCTGTCCACAAATAACCATCATACTTGTTAGAAAGTGATACATGCCAAAGGGAAGGTACTGGTCACATGCAGTGGGAGGCATGAAAAGAAGGGGTTATACCCAGTAAGAGCCTTGAGGGAAATCTTTGGGCAAAAATGACTTTTGAGCTTCGAAGGCCCTTAGTATTTGGACAGTTTCTGAGGGGGAGAAGACCACCTCAGGCATAGAGACTAGTGCTCATTCGTTCGCAGTCTCTGCTCATCTAGCCATTTCCTGAGTGTCCTCATCAAGGGGTAAACAGTACAGTGTTTAAGAGCTTGAGTTTTAGAGTCAGATTGAGGTGAATCCTAGTCTAACACTTAATACCTGTGTTACTTTGGGTAAGTAACCTACCCCTTGGTACTTCAATTTCTTTACATATAAAACGAGACAATAATAATGCCTACCTTTAAGGGTTGTCTGAGAATTAAATGAGGTTATAATCTAAAACAGTGGTTCTCACACTTTAGTTTACATCAGAATTACCTGCAGGATTTGAAAACACAGATTGCCAGACCCCACCCCAAAATTTCTGATGCAGCAGGTCTGACGTGGTATCTTGGAATTTGCATTTAAAACAAATTGCAGGTGATGCTGATACTGCTCTTCCAGTGATCATACTTTGGAACCACTGATCTGAAATGTTTACAACAGTGCCTGCACATGATAAGCACTATGGAGGTGTCAACTGTGATGATTTTTGTATTCATTCATTCTTGATATATTAACTGTTTAACCTGTGCCAATGAGATAAAAATGAGAGTAAGATGTTATTTGTCCTCTTAATGATTGTGGCCACAATCTCACACAAGGTCATTTCTTAAACAAGTAATTACAATATTGCATATGCTAAAATAGATAGCAGTGTAACATACAAAGAGTAGCTAGTTTGATTGATTTGTTTTACTTCAGTAACTAGCTGTATGACTGAATCAATCAAATTAACTGCTTCAGAGGGATCATAAAGACAAAAGCTTAGAAGAATGACTTAGACTCCTAAGTAAATAGTACTTATATTGTTTTCCTATGTTGTTAATATCTTGCCACTTTTCTCAGGGTCCTAGTCTCACTGTCATCGAATTGGATCTGACTCATAGCGACCCCTCTGTGGGTTTCCGAGGTGGTATCACTACGGAAGTAGATTGCCCAACCTTTCTTCTGAGGAGTGGCTGGTGGGTTTGAACCACCAGCCTTCTGCTTAGCAGTCAAATGCCTTAGGCATTATGCCACCACAGCTCCTTAGGGGCCTAGTAGGAAATAGTATTTTGAAAGTAATTTGAATGAAGTCAAGCTTGAATTTCTAGATACCTTGAAAGATGGTCTACGGTTGAAGGTGATGATTTTTTTCCTAGTTGTGAAATTTTGGTGATTTCTTGATTCTTTTCTTTCTACTTTATATTATTGCTTGAATTTGTTAAAATAAGCATGTATGTATTTATATATTTTAGAGTATTTGGGGAGGTTACTGAACTAGCATCTGCAACTAACTGCCTGTAAGATTTGGCTAATGAATCAGGGTCATGTCACTCAAGAGGCCCAGCCCCGCCTTAAGAACACCCCTTTCAAGAAGTATAAAAAAACCAGTAAGTTAGGCAGTTGGTCTTTCCATTCCATGGAAAAGACCCGTCTCCACTCTTTCCACTCTTTTTGGAGACATCCATTCCTTTTAATGGCCTTTCCCACTCACAGGGAGAGGTCCATTTCTCCTATGGAAATATACTCTAGCTTTCAATAAAGGCTTAGATCCTTGTGTGATTGATGCCTTGTTAGCTTGTGTGATTGATGTCTTAGTAAATGGGTTTGTTAAGCCAACGCAGTGGAACACCCCTGCTTGCTTGCAAATCACCTAGGGCTGCTTGCTCATGGGTTATTCGCTCGTGAAGATTCTTCTCATCAGTAGGGCGAGGCCAGGGAAAAGGAGGTTTCTTCCCCTTGGATAACAATTACAAAAAAGAGAACAGGTTGTGTATAGCCTCCTGTCTTGTCTCCTCATTTCCATCCTTTGTTCCCTACCATTCCAACCCACTGTCTACAGTACGTTCTTTCAGCAGTGTAAGTCTGATCATGTTACACCTTTGCCTAAAAATCTTCAATGGCTTTTAAATCATTCGGAAAAAAAAGGGCGTGGGGTGGGAACCAGGTTTGCTGGTCTGATAGAGCCTGGTGGAACCACTGAGACTATGGCCCCTAGCTGCCCTTCAGGTCTGGAATTGAACCCACTCTTATGGCTTCCAGCCAAACAAAAGACAGGCATATGAGGTGAACATTTACCTGAGGTAGATAACACTTCTTGGAGAGAACAATCATGGGAGAAAGAAGGGCTATTTATGCACAGGGAGACAGCTCAGGGGGCAGGAGTGCATGGAGGATGGACACAGGGAAGAGGTAACTAAGGGGAGGAAGTGGGAGGGGAGCTGTTGCATTGTGGGAAATTGTAGTCAATGTCAGGAGACAAAGTCTATATGAGCTGCTGTATGGAAAGTGAATTCACTCTGTAAATTTTCACCCAACTCACAAAAAAAAAGAAAAAGAAAAAGAAAAAGAAAAATCTTCAGTGGCTTTTAAAATAAATTTTCCCTATCCCACAGCCTTTGCCTGGCTAACTCCAATGTATCCTCAGGCCTCATCTGAAATAATACTGAGGGAAGTCTTCCCAAACAACCTCTTCTCCCCTGTAGTGGTTGTTGTTATGTGCCATGGAGTCAGACCTGACTCATAGCAACCCCTCCTTCAGTTGCCGAGGCAGTATCACTCTGGAAATAGATTGCCCAACCTTCCTTCCGAGGAGTGGCTGGTGGATTTGAACTGCCAGCCTTCTGGTTAGCAGTCAAGTGCCTTAGGCACTATGCCACCAGAGCTCCTCTCCCGTAGTAGTTAAAGTTATATGTCAACTTGGCTGGGCCTGGTTCTGAGTGGCTGGGCAGCTGGGTGCAGTTATTCCCCGTGATGAGACTGGTCATCAGCTCCCTGGTGGAATCTACTGTGAGCAATGGAGTAGCTGCCTTAGGGATGTGGTCTCTTTCCAGTGTATAAGAAGACACTTTGTGAAAGGTCTCTGAGCTTCTTGGTGCATCTGGATCCTATATTTGGCTGAGTCATCAGTGGTCTGCCATGTTGTCTGCTGATCTTGGGACTGTTCAGTTAGTAACCTGCCGCGTTGCTTGATGATCTGGGACTGTGCCGTTTCACTTGCCGACCTTGGGTTTGTCAGCCTCCGCAGCCAGCAGCTGCCTGAGTTAAGACAAGCCTCCAGCTCCAGTGGGCTAGGAGCAAGAGGCAGAGCTGCAGTCAAGGTCAAGGTCAAGGGGCCCCTAGAGCTGGTACTTTGAACACAGACTTCTCTGGTAGCATAGTGCCTAAGGCATTTGTCTGCTAACCAGAAGGCTGGCAGTTCAAACCCACTAGTCACTCCTCAGAAGGAAGGTTGGGCAACGTGCTGCCATAGTGATATTGCTTTGGAAACCCAAGGAGGGGTCGCTATGAGTCGGGTCTGACTTGGTGGCACTTAACAACAACAACAAACTGTAAGATAATAAATTATCTTGTTCAAACCACCAGTTTGTGGTATTTTCTGTTAGAGCAGCACCATAGGGCCAAAACATCCCCCGCCCAACCTAGATTGTTCCCGTTTAATATTTTTATAGCACCTTGTGTAGCTGCTTCATAGCAATTAACACACTTGTAATGATACAGCTATCTGTGTGGTTTTTGTTTAATGCTGGTCTCCCCTGCTAGTCTTCATGTTCTGTGAGATCAGAGGCTATGTCTATTTTTGAATGAATGCACTGTTACTTAAACAAATTTTTGAAAATTTAGAGTATACCAAAACAAAATCAACAACAGAAAAACCAAACTTACTGCTGTCAAGTCAGATCCGACTCATGGCAACCCCTCTTTGACTTTCTGAGGTGGTATCACTATGGGAGTAGATTGCCCAATCTTCCTTCTGAGGAGTGGCTGGTGGGTCTAAACAGCCAGCTTTCTGGTTAGCAGTCAAATAAATGCCTCAGGCACTATGCCACCGGTGTAGTCTTAAAATTGTGTGCAGTAACCAAAATAGCCACACGATGTCACTGAAGTTTTAGTCCTCTGGGTGATATAGGTGAATAATTTGATAGGAAATTATGGTCCTGAAATTTTTTTTTATTTGTATTCTAGGTATTGAAAAAAAATTATCGTATGCTTGAGTATATCTATATACATTCAAGCATCAATATATAATCAGCTACCCACTGCCATCAAGTTGATTCAACTCATAGTGACCCTATAGGACGGAGTAGACTGTTTCATCTTTCTTCCACAGAGCAGGCTTGTGGGTTTGAACCACCAACCATTTGGTTAGTGGCCAAATGCTTTTATCACTGTACCACCAGAGTTCCTTATAGGTCATCACACACACACACACACACACAAACTCATGCACATATTCTATTACTCTTTCAAGCAGAGAGAATCTGTTGTAGTGAGGTCAATCTGTTACATGTAGGGAGGCCAAGGGCTTTAGAGACATTATATCAGAGTTTAAAGTTTCAAAAGGCACACATGTTGATGGGATACTTTTGGCATATTTAATTTTCAGTAATAGTAAATTATTTTGTGTATGTTTGTTTCCCAAACTAGAGTATAACTTTGAGAGGGTAGGGATGATTATCTTTCCCTGTATTCATCCCCTCCCCAGTCCCTGGGTGGTGCAAATGGTTAAGCTCGGTACCATTTGAGCCACCCAGAGGCACCTCAGAAGAGCCTCTTGAAAAGAGTCTTGAAAAGCCTGTGGCAGTTATACTCTGCACACAGGGAATGAGCTCCATGGCAACTAACAACAACAGCCTCCTCAGCAGGGCCCAAACCAAAACAAACCCACTGTCATCAGGGCAGTCTAACTCATAGTGACCTCTATTGGGTTTCTAAAGTGGTAAATCTTTATGCAAATAGATTACCCTGTCTTCCTTCTGCAGAGTAGCTGGTGGGTCTAAGGCAGTCAAATGCCTTAGGTGCTGAACCACCAGAGTGCCTCTCCCCAGCAGAGTCTTGTGTATATAATAGGCAGTCACTTGAATGAATTAATGAATAATTTTTCCTAGTCAAGAACCTTTCTAAAATTATATTTTTATTAGCCTCCATTGAAAATAACAATCATGTAGGTAGAGATATATAATAATACTAGTTTTTGTTTCTCTTGAAGCTACCCATGGCAATACTTACAGTAAGGACACATTGTCTTTTGGGTGTTATTGTTGTTGTTGTTATGTGCCGTCGAGTCGGACCCGACTATAGCGACCCCTCCTTGGGTTTCCGAGGCAGTATCACTACGGAAGTAGATTGCCCAACCTTCCTTCCAAGGAGTGACTGGTGGGTTTCTTCCTCTCTACCTTGCCTTTCTTTATCTGTCCTATAGGAGCTATCAGAAATTTTAATAAAAGATCAAAAACTATGAATTTCTTTGGTGTATAATCCATGGAAAAATATGTTGGCTATACTATCAGCTTCATCTATTGGTTCTCAGGGTTTCATTTTTTTAATTACTCTGGAAACTCAGTGTGTTTTGTTTTTGAAGTTCTGTGGACCTACCTCTGGGTTTAACAGATAGTATCTGTAAAGAATAGAAAGAAAATGAGAAGATACCATTGAAAGTCTGAGGTATTTACTTAAAAAAAATTTAAATCATAGAAAATTATTTAGAATTTATTTGTATCTCATTTGTAATAATGATAAACACTTAGTTATCAATTCCTTTATATTCAGTTTTCACAGTATATTATACTCCCTGTGTTCACAAAATAAGTGCTTATTCTATTTCTAGCTTGAAAAAATATGTAAGATATATAAATTTTAGCATTCAATATGGTACAATTAGAAAATTTGTTCCGTGGAAAGTAATAAGAGCAAGCGGCCATCTAGATGCAACGATGGGTCTCTCCTCATTCAGGGCAAAGAATGAAGAAAACCAAAGACATAGAAGTAATTAGTCAAAGGGCCTAGTGGATCATGTGAACCTCAGCATACGTGACCCTGAGACCAGAACAACTCTGGTTTGGTATCTGGCTAGTACTGTCAACCATGGGGAAAGGGACCAGACCAGGAGATCCTGGACAGAGTGGGAGAACAATGTGCAACAAAACTCAAAATCATGAGAAAGACCAGGCTTACTGATAGAGCCTGGTGAAACCCCCGAGACTATTGTTCCTAGTCACCCTTCAGGTCTGGAACCGAACTCATTCCCCTGGCTTCTAGCCAACAACAGACAGGCATACAGGGTGAACATTTACATCAGGTAGCTACATTCCTTAGGACAATCAGTCAGGGAGAACAGAAGGGCAGTGTTTGCACAGGGAGACAGCTCCAGGCAGGAATGCATAGGAAAGAAGGACACAGGGAAGAGGTAACTACAGGGAGGAAGGAAGTGGGAAGAGAGCTGTTACATTGCAATCAATGTATGAAACAAAATGTGTATGAATTGCTGTATGGAAAATGAATCTGCTCTGTAAACTTCTACCTACATTTTTTTAAAAAAGAAAATACAATAAATTTCAGAAATTCGATGCTGTTTATTTTTCCTTAAACAGCTTTATACAAATCCCAAGGAACCTGAGGTAAGAAGACACACAGGGGTAGACAGTATATGTATATTATATTTAATATGTTTACCTGAGTCAAAGTTATAGATTATTTGACTGTTAACCAGAAGGCTGGCAGTTCAAACCCCCCCAGCCACTCCTTGGAAGGAAGACTGGACAATCAACTTCAGCCACCTTGGAAACTCAAGGAGCGATTGCTATGAGTTGGAGTTGACTCGTTGACAGTGAGTTTACCTAGGCATGTTGGGAAAAAACATTGGAACTTAGCCTATTTCCTAACATGTTGACCTTAAGAATTTCTGCTTGTATGAAAATGACATTTCATTATTTATTATGTATTTAATTGATTCTAAATTCTTCCTGCTTGTGATCTTTTGGAAAAATAAATGAGATATGGCATAAACCTAAATTTCTTTTTTTCCTTTTTGCCAACTAAATTTTCCCCCTTTTGATTTGCTCATAGCTTTCCATAGCTTTACCTCTTTACTTGTTTCTTTAGATTTCTTCCCTTTGCTGTCTCTCAAGGACAGCTTTGTCCAGATCCTCAGTGAAATCCTCCTTGGCTATTCTGTTCATACTTCTGCTCTAAATTCCTTTTCCAGCAGGACTCCACAATTGAACCATCTCAATGGATTCATGCTGGTTACTTTATCTGACAACCAAGTTGTAAACTCTTGTTTTCTGTCTCCCAGAGTGAAAATCATGGCCCTGGAGACATAATAGTCATTCCTTCTGTTTGACTGCAGCTGTGGCCATGGCACAGCAGTGGAGGGAGGTCTGTTCTTTCTTCCCTTTATCTTCCTCCTACCTTTCACCTTTCCTTCTCTAAGCCTATGGATTTAGCCTGACGATAATAACTGTTGTTGTTATGTGCTGTGGAGTCAGACCTGACTCATAGCGACACCTCCTTGGGTTTCCGAGGCAGTATCACTACGGAAGTAGATTGCCCCATCTTCCTTCCGAGGAGTGACTAGTGGGTTTGAACCGCCAGCCTTCTGATTAGCAGTCAAGTGCCTTAGGCACTATGCTACCAGAGCTCCTGATAATAACTGTAGCTACTGCTTAACCTAATCGGTGTAATTCGAGACTAAATTAAGTGTTTTTAGCCTTTAATAGCCTTTCTTTGTAAGATTACAAACAGCTGTTTGAGCAGTAGGGGAAGAAAACTGGTGCACACAGGTGAGTAACGACTCTTCAACACCCAACTAGTTCTAACTCTTTTTACCTTTGTCTCTTGTGCAGTTTCCAGATCCTTTTCTTTTTCCAGAAGGGAAGTTTTCCAAACAAAAACTCCTAATAGATTGCCAATAAATTGACCAGTTCCTTAATGCTGTGTTTATCATGTTTTCTTACTCAGGCAGAACTTCCAGTTTTAAACCAGTGGTTTTGAGGTAGTGAAGTGCTGACTAAATTGGGCTTAACTACAGAAAAATCTTACAGAATGAGCAGAAAGCTGTTAAATGAATTTTGGTGCAGGAGGTAATATATGATAATGAGTTTAGGAAGCAAAAGCTTATATGATAAGCTCTGAGCTATCATTTATGACCCAGAAAAATATTTTTATTGTTTACAGATTGGTCCCTATAGCTATGGTCCCTGACTTTTATGTGTTTATGGCATACATTTGTTTACTAGAAAATCTGAGACTGTGTTTGAGGCTACTAAAAGACTCAAAAGAACACAAGGAAGTCAGCAATAATTAAAGTGTAACTACTACTGTGGAAAGGAATGTTCACAGAGCCTAGAGGTGTCCACGGGTTACACTGTTTAGTGGTTGCTGTTCACCATTAAGTCACTGATACAACCATTTATTTCTCTGATCTCATTCTCTTATACCCTTACAAAAACCACATTCTCATGTATTTCAGTAAATGCACAGTCTTTTTTAGTTATTTATCTGCTATTATGCCTTGTTTCTTGACTCATACCTGTAGAAGGGTATTATCCCCTAAACCAGATTTCACAAATTCTAACAATATTAGTACTTACCCAAAATACCCAACACTCTTCTGTCAGTTTGTCATACTGAGGTGGCTTGTGTGTTTCTGTGAGGCTGGAGGCTACGCCACCAGTATCTCAAATACCAGCAGGGTCACTCAGGTTTCAGTGGAGCTTATAGACTAAGATTGACTTGGATGAAGGAAGGGGCCATCTACTTCTCAAAGAACTTGCCAATGAAAACCTTACGAATAGCAGCACTGTCTGATACATTACTAGAAAACTTTATGAATAGCTGTGAAACATTGTCTGATATAGTGCCAGAAGATGAGCCCTTCAGGTAGGAAGGCACTTAAAATACAACTGGGAAAGAGCTGCCTCCTCAAAGTAGAGTCAATCTTTTTT
>NW_006921784.1:5908644-5926903 GCF_000298275.1 Orycteropus afer afer
CCTCCAAATGATTTTGAGTTTTGTTCCACATTGTTCTCCCTCTCTATGCAGGATCTCCTACATCCCTTCCAAGTGGATGACAGTGGTAGCCGGGCACCAAAAGTAGAGTCAGTCTTAATGACATGGATGGAGTAAAGCTTCTGGGACTTCCATTGCTGATGGGGCACAACTCAAAATGGAAAGAAACAGTTATAAACATCCATTAATAACTGGAACACAGAATGTGCCAAGTATGAATGTAGGAAAATTGGAAGTTGTTAAAAATTAAATGGAATGCACAAAGATTGATATCCTAGGTATTAGTGAGCTGAAATGGACTGGTTTTGGCCATTTTGAATCAGACAATCATATGATCTACTATGCCAGGAGTGACAAATTGAAGAGAAATGGCATGGTATTCATTGTCACAAAGAATGTTTCAAGATCTATCCTGAAGTACAATGCTGTCAGTGACAGAATAAAATCCATACACCTACAAGAAAGACCAGTTAATACTACTATTACTCAGACTTACATGCTAACCACTAAAGACAAAGATGAGGAAATGGAAGATTTTTTTTTACCAATTTCTGCAGTCTTAAATAGATCAAACATATAATCAAGATGTATTGATTATTATAATTACTGGTGATTGGAATGTGAAAGTTGGAAACAAAGAAGAATCACCAGTAGTTGGAAAACATGGACTTGGTGATAGAAATGATGCCAGAGATCACATGATAGACTTTTGCAAGACCGATGACTTATTCATTGCAAATACCTTTTTTTCAGTAACATAAATAGTGGCTATACATGTGGACCTCACCAGGTGGAATACACAGGAATCAGATTGACTACATCTGTGGAAAGAGGTGATGGAGAAGCTCAATATCTTCAACCAAAAGAAGTCCAGGAGCTGACTGTGGAACAGACCATTAAGTGCTCATATACAAGTTCCAATTGAAACTGAAGACAAATAAAACAGGTCGACCAAGAGCCAAAATGGCGTAGTGCCTAAGGCATTTGACTGATAACCAGAAGGTTGATGGTTCAAACCCACTAGCCACTCCTCGGAAGGAAGATTGGGCAATCTATTTCTGTAGTGATACTGCCTCAGAAACCCAAGGAGGGGTCTCTGTGAGTCAGATCCAACTCGATGGCCGTGAGTTTTTTCTTTTTCTTTTTTTTTTTTTTGGTTTTATATATCCCACATAAATTTAGAGACAACCTGACGAATAGATTTGATGCACTGAATACTGGTGACTGAAAACCAGATGAATTGTAGGATGACATCAAAAACATCATCCATGAAGAAAGCAAAAGGTCATAAAAAAGACAGAAAAGGAAGAAAAGACCAAAATGGATGTCAGAGGAGACTTTGAAACTTGCTTTTGAAAGGAGAGTAGTTAAAGCAAATGGAAGAAATGACAAGATAAAAGAGTTGAACAGATTTCAAAGAGCAGTTCAAAAAGACAAAGTCAATTACTATAATGAAGTGTGCAAAGACCTGGAGTTAGAAAACCAAAAGGGAAGAACGTGCATGACATTTCTCAAGCTGAAAGAACTGAAGAAAAAAATTCAACCTCAAGTTGCAATATTGAAAGCTTCTATGGGCAAAATACCGAATGATGCAGGAAACATCAAAAGAAGATGGAGCAATATACAGAGTCACTGTACAAAAAAGAATTGCTCAGTGTTCATCTGTTTCAGAAGGTGGCACATAATCAAGAACCAATGGTATTGAAGGAGGAGGTTAAAGCTGCACTGAAGGAATTGGCAAAAAACAAGGCTCCAGGAATTGATGGAATATCCATTGAGATGTTTCAACAAATGGATACTGTGCAGGAGGCACTTACTTGTCTATGCCAAGAAATTTGGAAGACAGCTACCTGGCCAACTGACTGGAAGAGATCCACATTTGTACTCATTCCAAAGAAAGGTGATCCAACAGAATGTGGAAATTATCGAACAATGTCATTAATATCACACACAAGTAAAATTTTGCTTGTGTGTGATATTAATTAAAAACAGTTGTAACTGTATAATGACAGGGAACTTCCAGAAATGCAAGCTGGATTCAGAAGAGGATGTGAAATAAGGGATATCATTCCTAATGGCATATGGATCTTGGCTGAAAGCAAAGAATACCAGAAAGATGTTAAGTTGTGTTTTATTGACTATGCAAAAGCATCTGATTGTGTGGATCATAACATATTATGGATAACACTGAGAAGAATGGGAATTCCAGAGCACTTAATTGTGCTCATGAGGAACCTTTACAGAGACCAGGAGGCTGTCATTCAAACAGAACAATGGGATACTGCATGGTTTGAAATCAGGAAGGGTGTGTGTCAGGGCTGTGTCTTTATTCAATCTGTAAATTTATTCAATCTGTATACTTATTCAATCTGTAAACTGAGCAAATAATCTGAGAAGCTGAACTATATGAAGAATGCATCATCAGGATTGGAGGAAGAGTCATTAACAACCTGTGATATGCAGATGATACAACTTGCTGAAAATAAAGATGACCTGAACCACTTACTGATGAATATTAAAGACTACAGTCTGCAGTATGGATTACACCTCAACATAAAGAAAATGAAAATACTCACAGCTGGACCAATAAGCAGCATCATGATAAATGGAGAAAAGATTGAAGTTATCAAAGATTTCATATTACTTGGACCCACAATCCACACCTATGGAAGCAGCAGTCAAGAAATCAGACATTGTACTACACTGGGAAAATCTGCTGCAAAAGATCTCTTTAAAGTTCTGAAGAGCAAAGATGTCTCTTTGAAGACTAAGGTGCACCTGACCCAAGTCTTGGTATTTTCAGTAGCCTCATATGCATGTGAAAGCTGGATAATAAATAAGGAAGACTGAAGAAGAGTTGATGCTTTTGAGCTGTGGTGTTGGCGAAGAATACTGAAAGTACTATGGACTGCCAGAAGAATGAACAAATCTGTCCTGGAAAAAGTGCAGCCAAAATGCTCCTTGGAAGTTGTCTCACCTACTTTGGTCATGTTGTCAGAAGGGACCATTCCCTGGAGAAGGATATCACTCTTGGTAAAGTGAAGGGTTAGCAAAAATGGGGAAGATCTTCAATGAGATGGATTGACATAGTGACTGCAATGATGGGCTCAGGTATAGCAAGGATTGTGAGGATGGTGCATGACCAGGTAGTGTTTTGTTCTGTTGTACGTATGGTTGCTATGAGTCAGAGCTAACTCAATGGCACCTAACAACAACAGCAACCTGAGTACACATGGAATAAAATTTGCAGGCCTCATGTGAAGTCTGCCATGGTAGCAGTTGAGAAACCTCTGGCCTACATCAAACAAATATACTTCCCCAGTCCAGAGGTCCAGCAGATTTGTGGCACTGAACAAAAACTGTGGAGCTCCTGTACTTGAAGTTGTGTTCTAAGTATTCCATCTTATGAAAACGATAAACCAACAAAGGTAACTAAACCAGTGAACAGGGATAGCTTTAAATATGTATACACTGAAAAAAATACTAGGACTTACCATTCTGGAGGGTATTAATGTGTAATACCAAATGTGTAATTTTAATGTGTAAACCAAAATGTAAGTTTGTTAAAGAAAGGCAACTTAATGAATGATAGACCATAAATAATTACTGCGTATGAGTATTTTTGAGGACACAAACATTATTACCATCTTTTCCTCTGTATTGCAGATGGTTAATACCTACTTTTCATAGATTGCTTCAGGAACTGAATGATAAGTGGTCCCTCTTTCTAGTCCCAATATGATTTTAGAGACTTTGTTTGAAAACACATTGCTGTAGGATGAAATCAATATGAGTGCTATCGTGGCTGAATAGTGACTCATTCAGCAGATGTTAATTGGGTTCATTTTATGTGCCTAGCACTATTGAAGGTATGAAAACACATGAGTGACTGGGATAGACAAGGTCCCTCCTCTCTTGAAACGTCTATTTTTGTGAGGTAAGATGAACAATAACGAACTATGCAATGCACTGCTGTCTAGTCGGATCCGACTCATAGCGACCCCTCCTTGGGTTTCCAAGGTGGTATTACTATGGAAGTAGATTGTCCAACCTTCCTTCCAAGGAGTGGCTGGTGGATTTGAACCACCAGCCTTCTGGTTAGCAGTCAAAACCTTAGACACTACACCACCAGACCTTCTAAGATGAACAATAAGCAAGTGAAAAATAATTAGCAAGACAGTTTCATATAGTCATAATCTTATGAAGAAAACAAAAGAGGTTGTATGAAGATAGTATGTTCGAGAGTGCTGAGGAGCAGAGTGGAGGACAGGATGAAGGAGGAGGCATCGGATGACTGTGTTAGGATGGGCAGTCCATGAAAGGCTTCCCCAAGTGGCTACTATTTGAGCTGAGACTGAATGACCAGGAGTCAGCACTATGCAGGTCTGTGAGAGGCACGGTCATGTGAGTGACAAAATAACATGGTGGTTAATGTGTTATTTTAAATAATAGATAAACGAATAATGGATTTCATCACATCTTCGATGTGGTGAAAAACGTGAAACTATTCACTACAGATTAGTAAGAAAGCACAAATAAGTTTGTGCTTACCTTGTTTACTGGATATTCTGTCCCTTTCAGGGATTGTTAATTTGTAAAGAGGCTTTGATTCTGTAGGAAGATGCTGTGGGGTTGGAAGGGAGACGGATACCAACCATATCTAGAAGCAGAATCTTTGATATGTGAAAAAGTGTAAACTTGCTCACTACAGATAAGTAAGTAAGCACAAGTAGTAAGCTCATGTTTACCTTGCTTATTGGGTAATCCGACACTGTCAGCTCTACCATTACTAGCTTCATCTATATAATGAGGGTAATAAGACCTGCCTCACAGTGTTGGCTGCATATGAATTAACTAGATGTACAGCATTTAGAGCAGTGCATTGCCTGCCCAATAATTTGTGAAATACTGTATTATCTTATGATGGTAGTTGATTTATCATCAGTTAGAGATAGCATGTTTCAGAGAGAGTAGAGTTGTGTAAAGTCCTAAGGCAGGAAGGAATCTAGCATGTTCTTGGACAGATAGGGTGCTACATGGGAACTTTGTGAAAGGGAAAGTGACAGGAGATGAAGTTAGAGAGATCAGCAGGGGACAAGTGACTAGGGCCTTGTGGGCCAAGGCGACTTTTGGATTTTGGTCTAGGGGTAATAGGAAGCCATTGGAGGTTTTTAAGCACAGGAGTGACATGATCTGGTTTGTATTTTCAGAAAATCTTTTTGGCTGTAGAACAGAGAATAACTTACAGGAGAAGCAGTTTGGAAGCAAGCAGGTCAGATGGAAGATAATGTAATCCAGGAGAGATGGTACAGCTTGCATAGTGATTGCAACGAAGATGAAATGAAGCAGCTGGGTTTGGGATTCTCTTTGGAGACAGACCTAAAGAGTCTTGGCAGTGGACTGGAGAGCAGAGGGAGAAGGAAAAGCTGTCTATTTTGCTGTTGCCTTGGTCTATGTGATATATTCAGTATGATTCATAGAAGCCATTGATGAGCACTCTAAAGACTTGCCTCTATTGTTGTTGTTGTTATGTGCCATCGAGTTGGACCCGACTCATAGCAGCCCCTCCTTGGGTTTCTGAGGCAGTATCACTATGGAAGTAGATTGCCCATTAGGCATACACAAATCTGAAGAGCAAGAGCACATCTTATGAGGTGTTGAGAAGAGATTAGTGCCTATTGTAGGTATACCTGCCTTGATCAACCAGATTGAGGTTTTTGAAAAATTCCCACCCCACCCATGACCATGTATACGGATGGCAAATGATATTTCTACATATGTGTTTGTATGTGCTGTAAGAATGTCCAAATATATAATAGAGCTGACAAGGGGCAAAGTTATGATAACTTCTTAGCCACAGCCAGCCACCCTGAGGGGGTGAGTAGTTGGACTTGTGGGCTTGGGACCATAGTTGCACAGGACATCAAGCTCAATTGCCATAGCATACTACACAAAAATATTGTTCTATATCCTACTTTGGTAAGTAACAACTGGGGTCTTAAAAGCTTGCAGGTGGCCATCTATATGTAACAATGGGTCTCCCTTCATCCAGAGCAAAGAATAATGAAGGAAACCAAAGACACATGGAAAAAATTAGTCCAAGGGACTAGTACACCATGCGATCCTCGGCCTATATGACCGTGAGACCAGAAGAAATAGATGGTGCCCGACTACCACTGTCAACCACTTGGAGGGGGATCAGTGCAGAAGATCCTGGATAGAGTGGGAGAACAATGTGGAACAAAACTCAAAATGATGAAAAAGAGTTCCGGTAAGATGGCGGAATAGGCAGAAAGACTGCAGAGACGCTCTTCAACAAAGAAAAGGGGAACCAATTAACACAGATACAGAAGATAATCCTGGACCCCTGAGCCTTGAAGAGAAGGATATAGAAGTGGACTACCCACCAGCCACTCCCCGGAAGGAAGATGGGGCAATCTACTTCCGTAGTGATACTGCCTTGGAAACCCAAGGAGGGGTCGCTATGAGTCGGGGCTGACTCGACGGCACATAACAACAACAACAACAACAACAAACTCCAACTAGCAGAAGAATTTGCATGAAAACGCCAAAAAAGGAGACATATGGAGCTGCAGTTTGGCAGTGATCCTGACAGCACAGACAGCTTGGATATTGCCAAGTGGTGGTAGGACCTAAGAATTAACCTAAAAATCAGTGCCACTAGCCAAGGATTGTACAGAGGACTGCTCTGGTGGCTGGGGAATAAAAGGGTAAGCAGTGAAGAGGAAGGTGGGCTGAGCTGTGGACTTTTGTCTGTCTGGAGGGTGCAGCCATTTTGAATGTTTACAAGTGGCTTGACCATTTTGGATATTTAAAGTGACAGCATTCTCCCAGATTTCAGGGACTTAAGAACAGGCTCCACTTGCCAGGAATCCCAAGGTTCCAGACTTGGACTACTGGAAAGGTATGACATTCCCCTTGTTACTCTTATACCCTGCATCCTCTTGGTGAATGGAGGTGCGGCCATCCCTCACTCCCACCCACTTTCTGGGCTGCCAGGAATTCCACCCCAGTCTGTGAGCTTGGAGAGAGCCTGGGTGCCCCGCCCCTCCCTGCCCCAATTTTTCTTTTCTTTTTTTTGTTTGTTTGTTTTTGTCTGTTCTAAAACTACTGTTATTATTATTATTTTTGTCCTTTTTATTATTATTCTTTATTCTTCCCCTCCCAGGTCATAAAAAAATTACCAACAAAAAAAAGTCCTGGTGCAGATGTTTTCACTGGAGAATTCTACCAAACATTCAGAGAAGAACTGACACCATTCCTGCTCTAACTATTCCAAAACATAGAAAAGGATAGAATCCTCCCTAACTTATTTTATGAAGCAAGCATAACCTTGATACCAAAACCAGGCAAAGATATCACTCAAAAGGGAAACTACAGACCAATATTCATCATGAATATAGATGCAAAAATCTTCAACAAAATCCTAGCCAATAGACTCCAACAACATATCAAGAAAATCGTTCATTATGACCAAGTGGGGTTCATATCAGGTATGCAAGGTTGGTTCAACATTAGAAAAACAATCAACACCATCCACCACATAAAGTGGGTTTGAACAGCCAGCCTTCTGGTTAGCAGTCAGATGCCTTAGACAGTATGCCACTGATGTCAGATGGATCTTAATTAAAAGCAAAGAATACCAGAAAGATGTTTACCTGTGTTTTATTGACTATGCAAAGACATTTGACTGTGTGGATCATAAAAAAATTATGGATAACATTGGGAAGAATGGGAATTCCAGAACACTTGGTTGTTGTGTTCATAAGGAACCTATACATACACCAAGAGGGGGCAGTTGTTTGAACAGAACAAGAGGATATTGCCTGGTTTAAAATCAGAAGGGACGTGTGTCAGGGTTGTATTCTTTCACCATATTTATTCAATCTGTATGCTGAGCAAATAGCCCAAGAAGTTGGACTATATGAAGAAAAACATAGCATCATGATTGGAAAAGACTCATTAACAACCTGTAATATGCAGATGACACAACCTTGCTTGCTGAAAATGAAGAGGACTTAAAGCACTTACTGATGAAGATCAAAGACTACAGTCTATAGTATGGATTACACCTCAACATAAAGAAACAAAAATCCTCACAAGTGGACCAATAAGCAACATCCTGATAAATGGAGAAAAGATTGAAGTCTTCAAAGATTTCATTTTACTTGGGTCCACAGTCAACATCAATGGAAGCAGAGGTCAAGAAATCAGATGTTGTACTGCCCTGGGCAAATCTGCTGCAAAAGACCTCTTCAAAGTGCTGAAGAGCAAAGCTGTCACTATGCAGACTAAGATGTGCCTAACCTAAGCCATGGTATTTTTGATCTCATATACGTGTGAAAGCTGGGCAATGAATAAGGAAGACTGGAGAAGAATTGATGCCTTTGAATTGTGTTGGCGAAGAATTCTGAAAATACCATGGACTTCCAGCACACACACACACACACACACACACACACTGCCATCGAGTCGGATCTGACACATAACAACCCCTCCTTGGGTTTCAGAGGTGGTATCACTCTGGAAGTAGATTGCCCAACCTTCCTTCTGAGGAGTGGCTGGTGGGTTTGAACCTCTAGCCTTCTGGTTAGCAGTCTAATGCCTTAGGCAATCTGTCCAGGAAGAAGTGCAGCCAGAATGCTCCTTGGAAGCAAGAATGGTTAGACTTTGTCTTGCCTACTTTGGTCATGTTGTCAAAAGGGACCATTCCCTGGAGAAGGATATCATACTTGGTAAAGTGGAGGGTCAGTGAAAAGGGGGAAGGCCCTTAATGAGATGGATTGACACAGGCTGCAGTGATGGACTCAGGTATGGCAAGGATAGTGAGGCTGGCACAGGACTGGGCAGTGTTTCATTCTGTTGTACACAGGGTCACTATGAGTCAGAGCCGACTCAGTGGCAGCCAACAACAACAACAACAACAACAATACATGGTGCGGATTGAAGAACTTCGTAAGGCTATCCACTAACCAAAAGTTTCTCAATTTCTATATCAATATATTGATCTTCTCATCCCTCAGTATAGCCACATACGGCCTGGAGTACATAGAAATCCTTGAATTATTTGCCTACCGACACAAACAGTTTCATCTGAGTATACCAATGATACAAAGATCATTTGTTATGTGTGTCCTTGTGTGGAAAGGCTAGAAAGCACTATATTTTCCTATCAAGTCTAAAATTCTGAGTTTTAGATACAAGAATGCATTAAGTAGCAAAGACAAGGACATTTTCTTAGAAAGTTCCCAGTGCAGATTTTTTTATGAGAAGTAGTATTTGTTCCTCTCCCAGTAGCTGTTAGATGTGGTCATCAGCTCAGCCAGAAGGCATAGAGAGCTAAGTATAGCTGTGGAGATGGAATGTAAGTGGAGGGGGAGACGCTGGTGAATCGCTCTGGGTGGTTCTAGTTCAGGGGTGCCACTGATAGGAATGACTGAAGGAAATAAAATTTTTAAAAATCAGGTCATATTTCACTTGCGACTACTGTATACTTTGTGTACATGTTGAAAAAAGTACAATCACTCCACAAATTTACATTCTAAAACTAGTCTCAATAATATTCTCATGTTTGATTTATATTTATTTGGTCATATAGTCAAAACTTTTGTTCTTTATAGAATACCTAGCCAATAATGTAGGAGGTCTGGTAGTATAGTGTCTAAGGCACTTGACTGCTAACCAGAAGACTGGCAGTTCAATCCACCAGCCACTCCTCGGAAGGAAGGTTGGGCAATCTACTCCGTAGTGATACTGCCTGGCAACCCAAGGAGGGGTCGCTATGAGTTGGGTCTGACTCGACGGCACATAACAACACAACAACAAATCAATAATGTATAAGAATGGTTTTTCTCTGTGGTTATAGCAGAAGTACAAGCTTCAAAAGTGGGACAAGCAGGGAAGATATTAAGAAAGCCAGTGTTCAACAGATCTATAAATTGTAAATATTATGCAGAACCTTGGACCCCTTCCTAATGATGTTGTACTTATTATGAAACTTCACTATTATAATGAGGGTGGGTGGAGACCTCTAATCAACTTCTTTCCTAAGTGCTGAACTAATATTTTATGTAGATAAAAGAGTTTTGTAGGCATTTGGAAGAGACATATGTTGCTACTAATGAAAGATTTATCTCAGTTATTCTATTTTAAATCACATTCTTTGATGACATGCTGACCTTTTCATTTTGCAGTAATCTCACATAATTACCAGCCTCCTGGATTTCAAGAAGGGGTAAATTCACACTTCCTGTTGTTTGACCAAGAGCCTGTCAGCCTGGAAGTGGGACTGGTCTCCTCTGGCTTCCACAGCATGAATGTAAAAGTCACAACTGAGGCCACCGGAGTGTCTGATTTGGAGAACAATCTCTATCAGGAGGACAACTCTACCAAGATGGCCCCTCAAGGTCTAGACATGATGATGATGAGGAGGAGGAGGAGGAGGAGGAACGCAACAATCAGACAATAAGGCAAAGCTTATTCATCCTCTGGTGTTTCAGTTCAACATGATTGACATTTTTCAGTTCCTACTCTAGTCATGTCACAGTAACAGGGTCCAGTGGAGTGTGCCAGGCTCAAAAACTGAAACAAAACTAGCCCCTGATATCAGGGAGTTTTAGTTTAAAAAAGTACCATTTTCAAGAAGAAGATAACTTTGTTAAATGAAATTGTCTATTCCTAGGAGGAAAAAAAAAAAAAACTTTCCAATATACTTGTTTTGTTAAAGGTACTCATAAGTTTAGAAAATTTGTGGGCTTTCTTTCTTTTATAAATAACACATTTTCAATTTTTTGTTGTAGTAAAATATACATAACTTAAAATTAGCATTTTAATCATGTTTGAGTATACAATTTGGTGGCATTAAGAACATTCACAGTGTTGTGTAACCATAAATACCACCTATTTCCAGATCTTTTTATCATCTTAAACAGAAACTTTATACCCATTAAGCAACAGCTTCCCATTGCCTCCTCGCCTCAGCCCCTGGTAACCTCCATTCTACTTTCTGTCTCAATGAATTTTCCCATTCTAGGTACCTCATAAGGAGCTCTGGTGGCACAGTGGTTAAAGCATTAACCCAAAGGTTAACAGTTCTAACCAAAAAGTCAGCAGTTCAAACCCACCAGCTGCTCTGCAAGAGAAAGATGAGGCAGACGGTACATCTTCTGTAGAGACATACAGCCTTGGAAACGCTATGGGGCAGCTCTCCTCTGTTCTGTGGGGTCGCTGTCAGTCAGAATGATCTTACTCAATAGCCAGGGGTTTAGTTTTGGGTTTGTGGAACTACCTCACACAAGTGCAATCATGCAACATTTGTTCTTTTGCGTCTGGCTTATTTCACTTAGCATAATGTTTTCAGGGTTCATCTATGTTGTAGCATGAGGGTTTTTTTTTTTTTAATCATGAAAGGGTATTGGATTTTGTCAAATGCTTTTCTGCATCAATTGAGATGGTCATGTGGTTATTTCCCTTTTATTAATGTGGTGCATTACATTGATTGATTTCGTATGTTGAACCATCTTGCGTTTCTGAAACAAACCCCACTTGGTTATGGTGTATGGCATAATCCTTTTAGTAAATTACTGAATTCAATTGTTAGTTGTGGTAGTTAAGGTCATATGTCACCTTGGCTGGGCCGGGTTGAGTGGCTGGGCAGCTGGTTGTAGTTATTCCCCAGGGTGAGACTGGTGATTAACTTCATGGCAGAATCTACTAGACCAGCTGAGTAGCTGCTTAAGGGTTATGGGTTGCTTCTGTTATATAAGGAGCAATTTTGAGGAAGGTCTCTAGCTTTTAGCGTTCTTGGACCCTGCGTGTAGCCAAGTCATTGTTTAGCAGCTTGCCATGCCCTGCTGATCCTGGGATTTCTGGATTTGAATTAGTGGAATGCTGTGTTTGGTAACATTGGGACTGTGCCTTTGTACTTGTTGACCTTGGGTTTGTCAGTCTCAGTACCCATCAGTTGCCTGAGTGAAGAAAATCCTCCAGCTTCAGTGGGCTGGGAGCAGGAGGCAGAGCTGAAACTCAAGATTGAGGGGCTTTCACCCAGCCCCTAGAGCCTGGCACTTTGAACTCAGACTTAAAGCCTCCCAAATGTTAAGAGAATAAACTCCTGTTTGTTATAGCCATCCCATTGGCGGCATATTCCTGTCAGAGTGATAACCAGAATGTTACTATTTTGTTGAGGATTTTTGCATCTATATTCATATTCAATAGTATATTCTTACTATTGGCCTGTAGTTTTCTTTTCTTTCTTTTTCATGTTTTTGTCTGGCTTTGGCATCATGGTAATAATGCAGTGAGTTGCATCATATGCAATTCATGCAGTGCAGTGAATTGCTTAATATAGCCTTTCTAGCCATAGTCCTCCATTTTGTGATGTATTGTGAATCCTAGACTCTGTTATGGTTCCATTTTGGGGTGAGTTGTCTGTTGCGTTGATAAGGCAGGATTAGAGTAGGATGTATCTTGAGTCCTGCCTTGCTGGGGGGTAGGCTCAAGTCATCACCCTTAATTTGCTTGAGGGTATATATGTGAATGTTCTGGTAAAATTCACTCTCTTGCTCTGAATCATGCATCTGGTTCCTCATGATCTCATCCCCAAATTTTGGGACTTGAGACAGCAGCCAGTCTTCTAACCTGCTGATTTGGGTTTATCACCCCCCTGCAACCATGTGAGTGAGGAGAATCCTCCAGACTGATGCCTGACCCAGGGATTTGAGACTTGCCAGCCTCCACCACCACAGGAGCCATTTCCTTGGCAGTTTTTGAGTTCTGTAAGATGTTACAGTGAAATATGGAACCCTAAGACAAGAGGGAGAGTACTGAGGGTAGGAGGAGAAGTTGATGTTAAGAGATGACGGAGTGATACAGCAGTTTGGAAAAGTTGGATATTTGGGACATGTTTAATCTTTGCTGCATAGGGACTAGCCTTGTGCTGATCCTTCTAAAAGAAATTATTTAAGCACCTTATAACATAAGTTAGGAAGTGTTCCTTTTCTACTTTTTTGAAGACTTTGAGAAATATTGGTATTAATTCTGCTTTAAATTCACCAGCCAGCATCTCTAGGAATATGACAGCCTTCCCACTACCATGGAGGAGCAGAGGAATGGGGGATGGGAGCCGATTAGTGCAGGTGGCTCACCTAGGAGAGATCATCTGCCCATCCTTTCATAAAACACTCCCCTGGTTAATGTAAGCATCCAGTTAGCTTCCAGAATTCCAAAGCACTTGATTTCAATTGCACTTCCCAGTTCAATTGTTGTTTTAGTGAAGGGACTGACCTCTAGAGCTTCCTACTCTACCATCTTGTGTGACATCACCTTTCTTTGATCCATTTTGAGTTGATTTTTGCATTAGGTGTAAAGTACGGGTCCAACTTCATTCTTATGCATGTGGATATCCTGTTTTCTCTATACCATTTGTTGAAAAGACTATCCTTTCCCCACTGAATCATGTTGGAACTCTTGTTAAAAATCAACTGGCTGTGTATGTGAGGGTTTATTCCCAGACTCTCTATTGTATTCCATTGGTCTATTTGTCTACCCTTATACCAGTACCGTACTGTTTTGATTATTGTAGCTTTCTAATAAATTTACAAATTGAAAAGTCTGAGTCCTCCAACTTTGGAGTTATATTTTTAGTATTTAAAAATACACTCTAGTTGTATATTTATACTCACTGAAAGTATAAATGAATTCTTGAGTATTGAGGTAATTGGGTGGAGAGGATTGGGAGATAAAAGGGTTATGGATTAACCAACCAGAGTGAGATAAAAATGATAGTCAACTCTTGTTATGTGGAGAGAGAGGAGCTTGGAGGATAAGTTACTGGGGAAAGCCAGGACTAGACATGGTTGGAGCCAATGGAGCCAAACATGCAGGATTTTGAGCCCTTTCCTTTCCTACTTCCTACAATGGAGACATGGAATTGAGTGCATCAGGGCCTCACTGTACCTCAGGTAAATTCAGACCCTTAGCTGACTATTGTCTGGAAAATAATATTTACTGTATAGCAACATTATACTAAAAGGGTTCTGAGTTAGACAAAAAGAATTTTTAGATTCTTCTGCTTACTGGGAAGGGATGCTACAAAATCTCAGGAGATATTTTAATGTTAAAATAATAACTTACTTGTTTGAGATAGTTTGAGTTCTACTTAAAGATAGATGAATACACTAGGTAACTTCTGAAAGTTTCTTCTAGTTCTTTAACACTGTGTTATGTTTAATACATTGAAAAGAGATCCTCGTCTTAATTCAATTAATATAAATTTTGTAAGCAAACAAACAACATTTAGAAAAAAATTTAGTGTTTTGCAATGTCAGACATGATAATGGCTTTGGTACAACTTTCTTCTGATTACACTCAAGGAAGGTATATCGCTAACACAGAAAGGTGAAATTAAGAAAAGAATGAGTATGTTCCAACTAGAATTTTATCTTTTCAAAATTTAAGAATTTCTTTCTCTTTTACCAACTGAAAAGAAAGCAGCATTATCTGAGAAGGGACAGTTCGGTTGATAAATTACCGTATTTTTCACATAAACACCCATGTCAATAGCAAGCACATACATATAACATGAATAGTGTGCATAGGAAACTAACACATGAGGGGGTTGTGTAGTTTGCAAAAAAAAGTGCATAATGCATGTGGTATTTACATAAAAATGTGTTAAGACATATGATAGCATTTCCAAGCATATATTTAGTAAAGTGAAGAGAACTTGATGCACTTACTGATGGAGATCAAAGACTACAGCCTTCAGTATGGCTTACACCTCAACATAAAGTACAACAAAAATCTTCACAACTGGACCAATAAGCAACATCATGAGAAGTGAAGAAAAAAACTGAAGGATGTAATTTTATTTGTACCTATAATTAACACCAGTGGAAGCAGCAGTGAAGAAATCAAATGATGTAGTACACTGAGCAAAACTACTGCAAAAAACCTCTTGGAAATGTTAAAGAACAAAGATGCTACCTTGAAGACTAAGGTGCCCCGACCCAAGCCGTGGTATGGTGGTATAGTGCCTAAGGCAGTTTGATTGTTAACCAGAAGGTTGGCAGTTCAAACCCACCAGCCACTCTGTGGAAAGAAGACTGGGCAATCTACTTCCATAAATATTTACCACCTCAGAAACCCAAAGGGCCGCTATGAGTTGAAATCGACTCGATGGCAGTGAGTTTGTTTTTTTTTTGAGTTTTCATATGCATGCACAAGTTGCACAAGGAATGATGAAGACTGGAGAAGAATTGATGCATTTGAATTGAGGTGAACATTGTTGGGGAAGAACATTGAATATACCATGGACTTCCAGAAGAATGAACAAATCTGTCTTGGAAGAAGTACAGCTAGAATACTACTTAGAAGCAAAGATGGTAAGATGTCATCTCATGTAATTTGCACATGTTATCAGGAGGGACTGGTGTCTGGGGAAGGACATGATGCTTGGTAAAGTAAAAGATCAGGAAAAAGAGAAAGACCCTCAATGAGATGAATCAACACAGTGGCTGCAACAATGGGCTCAAACATAGCAAAGATTGTGAGGATGGTGTAGGACCGGGCAGGGTTTCGTTCTGTTGTATGTAGGGTTACTAGGAGTCGGAACCATCTTAACAGCACCTAACAACAACAACCAGCCCAGAGACTGAGGGAGATAGGGTGTATGATAGCTGAAAACCAGTTTTAAGTCTCCTGGAGTCCGGTTTCTGGAGTCTGTGGAGTTGGCATGATATACCCAGGCCATTGCTGTGGAGGTCTTCTTGTTGAACCTTGAACCACAAGAAAACTGGTTTCCTAAAGTTATCTTAAGGGAGCTCTGGTGGCGTAGTGTCTACAGCATTTGACTGCTGGTTCAAACCCACCAGCCACTCCTTGGAAGGAAAATTGGGCAGTATACTTCCGTAGAGATACCGCCTCAGAAACCCAAGGAGGGATTGCTGTGAGTAGAATCAACTCAACAACTCAACAGCAGTGAGTTTGGTTTTGGTTAAAGTTATCTTTAAGTCACACAGTAACCTAGTAAATAGCTTGTTACGTGCCGTCGAGTCGGCCCCGACTCATAGTGACCCCTCCTTGGGTTTCCGAGGCAGTACCACTACGGAAGTAGGATTGCCCAACCTTCCTTCCGAGGAGTGGCTGGTGGGTTTGAACCACCAGCCTTCTGGTTAGCAGTCAAGTGCTTTTGCCACTATGCTACCAGAGCTTAGTGGAGACAATTTTGCCTCAGGCATTGGGCTCTCCTGAAGAATTATTAGCTATTTTATTTATTATTATTAGTCACTTTAAAAAACTATTAATTATTGTTGTTGTTGTTGTTGTTTGCCGTCGAGTCAGCCCCGACTCATAGCGACCCCTCCTTGGGTTTCCGAGGCAGTATCACTATGGAAGTAGGATTGCCCAACCTTCCTTCCGAGGAGTGGCTGGTGGGTTTGAACCACCAGCCTTCTGGTGAGCAGTCAAGTGCCTTAGGCACTATGCTACCAGAGCTCCTATTAATTATTATTAGTCACTTTAAAAAAAAAAAAGGAATTTCAGAGCCAAACTGGAAGCTGTAGGTTAGAGTAAATCGTTACCATGCAAACATTGTTTGCTGGCATTTTTCCATGGCAGTGTTGCTAAGGGAGATGTAATCGCGTGTCAGAAACTGCCTAACATTAGGAGGGATAGGAATCACCATGATCAGCACAAAGCTGGTCCCTATTAGGCAGAGGTCATATATACCTCCACTCTACAGCCTTTTATTATTATTTTTTTAAAATACAATTTCTGACATAGGCTACCCACCCCACAGCATTCTCTACTTCTCTGCTGGTGCTTGTTCATTTCAGTGGCTGCTCAGAACTCACAGACCATACTCATGATTATGTGGTTTATTACGGAATTAGCAGGCTACATACTCAGGAGCAGGATCAACTGGAAGTAACAGGATACAACTCAAGAGGCAGAATACAGTTCCTCAATCAGGACAGATTCCAACCAAGAAAGCTCTCAGCTTTTTAGCTGTGCCTGCAGACAGGCCCTTTCTGACCTTGCCTGCAGATCATGCCAGCCAACAGCTTTTCTCTTGTCCTTTGCCCTTCTCAGGCAAGTGTTACAACTCTTTAGCTTTGCCAGAGGCCTCCTGCATGAAGGTGCTCAGTGCTCTATTTCTCCATGGGACTGCAAGCCCCCTGCACAGTCTTGGGCTGTCTCCTGATTCCCGCCACTTAGTCTGCTGCTGTTTATTTGCCACTTGACTCTGCTATGCTTGCTGCAGCTTCTTGCTGTCTCAGTGTCTAGGAGTGTCTTCTGGGTTTAGGAGGTTCTCAGCACAGGAACCTCAGGCCCAAAAGACGTGTTCTGCTCTGGACTCTTCTTGATGGTAGTGAAGTCTCCCCTCAACCTCTTTGGTATTGAACCTTATATTCAATTTCAAGGCATGGCTCTCCTAGCCAGACCATGAACTGACCAATCTCTGCTAGGTCACTTAATCCTATTGGGTGGTTTTACACACTGTCCTTGAATGGCAATTGACCAATCCATTGCAAGATTGTGGACCAGCTAATCATTTTGGGCAGAATTATAAACCTAAGACCAGAAGGGCCGAACATAAGAGAAACCCATTGTACTACAATGGGGTATAATAGGAAAACTGAAGAAGAATTGATACATTTGAATGGACTGTGAGGGAAGCTCTGGTGGCATAGTGCCTAAGGCATTTGACTGCTAACCAGAAGGCTGGCAGTTTGAACCCACCAGCCACTCCTCAGAAGGAAGATTGTGCAATCTACTTCTGTAGAGATACTGCCTCAGAAACCCGAGGAGGAGTCGCTATGAGTTGAATTGACTTGACGGCCGAGAGTTTTGAGTTTACAGATTGCCAGAAGAATGAACAAAGCAGTCTTGGAGAAAGTAGAATGCTCCTTATAATCAAGGATGGAGAGACATCATCTTGCTTACTTTGGACACATCACAACTGGACACAGCTGGAGAAGGCCATCATGCGTGGTAAAGTAGAGGGTTAGTGAGTAAAGAGGGAGGTCATCAATGAGACAGATTGACACAGGGGCTGCAACAGTGGGCTCAAACATAACAGTGATTGTGGGGATGGCTGTATTCTAATGTCAAAACTTGTCTACCTCCATCTACAAGAATCGGGATCACTGTAAAACCAGTTCCTATAAGGTGGAGGTGGAGGTCAGCCATACCTCCACTCGTCAACTTTTTTTTTTTT
>NW_006921784.1:5927333-5929362 GCF_000298275.1 Orycteropus afer afer
CTTATTAGGGATGTGTAAATGGTAGTAGTAGTAGCATCAGCATCCATCTAACTTAAGGTGGAATAATGACCAGGATCAGCCCCGAGTTGATTCCCATAAGGTAGAGGTCAGACATACCTCCGTTCTCTGACCTTTTTACCAATTCTGATACTAGCTGTCTCTCCCAGTACTCTCTATTTCTTTCTGGTTTTGATAACCCATTGCAACAGCACTCCCAGACCATACTTACAGTTTGGTGATTTATCACCTTGTTACTTACAAGATACAACTTGGGATCAGGATCAGGATCAGGAAACATGTAGCAAAGTCTCCCTTCTTCAGTTCAGGATAGCTTTCTCAGCTTCTCTGGGCTATGCAGGCCTCCCCTCGGCCCCCCGAGGACAGGCTTCTCTAGGCCCTGCCATCTGTTACCAATGACTCTGCTGCAGGGCCCCTTCTGGGCCTGTTGCTGGTGGCTCTACTGCTGGGACCCTTCCGGGCCTGTCTCTTCAGTGTTACAGCCCTTGGTCCGTCTTACAGCTCTTTCAGGAGGTTCCTTGCCTCCTCTCTCTCTGCTGCTTCTCTTTTGCCTTTTATCCTTTCTGCTGCTTCCTATTTTCTGTCTACCTGCTTCTTTCTGTCTGAAAAATCTCTGTGAGGTTGACTGCCTAGCCGCACAACTCTATGTCAAATTCGAGGCATAGCCCTCCCACCAAGGCCACAAACTGACAAGTCCACTCTCAGTAGGCCACAGATACTTCATTTGCATAGTGGGCCACAGGCACTTCATCTACAGACCAATCCCCGCAGGGCGCATAAAAATCATGGGATGGGCTACAGCCAAGGGCTAGAAAATAAGTGTCAAACCCAGTTGTTTACCCAGGAAATATCAATCAACCTGGACAACAGTAACAGATCCTCTGATGTAGAAAACAAGGCCAAAAGTAATCCTCAGGGTTTAGGGGAAAAAAAAATCTCTCAAGCAGTTTTTCCAAAGAATCAAGGCAAAAGACCGCATAAAAGAACTCATTTCACCACAGAAAGTAACAGGCTGCAACTTGGAATCAAGATCAATTTGGAAGTAACAGGATACACTAGGAGACAGAATCAACTTTGTCAATCAGGACAGCTCCCAGCTCCTTCCCAGCCATGACCGCAGACAAGCCCTCATCTCCACCACGCATGTGCCCTTCCTGGGCGGTGCATGCACCCTTCTCTGCCTTTGGCTTCCTCGCTGCTAACTGACCCAACTCATGGCCCCTGGAGTAGCCTGCATGGCTGCTCCCCTTCTGTGGGTTCTCAGCCAGGCCCATCCCAGGCCATTCTGTCACCAGCTCCCTCTTGACTTCGGCCACCAGGCCCCTTTGGCCTGTGCTGCTGGGCTCCTCTAGGCTTCTGTCCTGCTGAGTCAAGTGTTAGAGCTTCTTTTAGCTCTTCTGACAAGTGCCCAGAGGCACCCCTCTCCTCCAGCAAGTGTCCTGCCCAAAGGTGCTCAGCTCTCCATGCTGGTTGGTTGAATTATCTGCCAATTCTGTGGTTCCCATCACTCGTCCTACAGCCAGTGTTTTTCTGCTGCTTGGCTCTGCTGTGCTTGCCGTAATTTCTAGAGGTCTTGTGCCATCTTCAGTGTCACAGCTCTCTTCTTGGGGTAGGAGGTTCTCAGCTCAATGACTTTGGGTCTAAGGGGCACACGACACTCAAGACTTTTCTTGATGGTAGTGAGGTTCTCCCCTGAACATCTGTGGGATTAGCCCTTTTATAAGTCTAGCAGGAAGGCAAAACTAACCAATACCTGAGGGGGACTGCAAAGGGCTCGATTTTTTTTTCCATGTACATAAGTTTATTATGAATTTTACTGATTTAAAGGGTGTGTTAATAATTAACAAACAATAGTAAAATATACAATACTCTTTACTGTAAATTCCATTTAGTCTATTGATTCTCACAGAATGCTTTTCTTTTTTTTTTTTTAATTGTGATTTGGGTAAAATTTACAGAGTGAATTCACTTTCCATACAGCAGTTCACATACACTTTGTCTCATGACATTG
>NW_006921784.1:5930427-5932960 GCF_000298275.1 Orycteropus afer afer
GGGTCACCCATGGTGGATAAGTTTCAGCAGAGCTTCAAGACTAAAAGTGACAGGGAAAAATGATGGGTCATTCACTTCTGAAAAAAAAAAAAAAAGGCCACTGAAAGCCTTATGAATAGCAGTGAAACACTGTCTGATATATTACTGGAAAACTTTATGAATAGCTGTGAAACATTGTCTGATACAGTGCCAGAAGATGAATCCCTCAGGTCAGGAGGTGCTCAAAATATGACTGAGGAAGAGTTGCTTCCTCAAAGTAGAGTGGACTTTAATGACATGGATGGAGTAAGGCTTTCGAGACCTTCATTTACTGATGGGGCACAACTTAAAATGGGAAGAAACAGTTGCAAACATCCATTAATAATTGGAATTTGGAATGTACAAAGTATGGGTCTAGGAAAATTGGAAGTTGTCAAAAATGAAATGGAACACATAAAGGTTGCTATTCTAGGCATTAGTGAGCTCAAATGGACTGGGTTTGGCCATTTTGAACCAGACAATCTTGGTCTACTATGCTGGGAATCACAAATTGAAGAGGAATGGTATTGCATTCATTGTCAAAAAAAAAAAAAAAAAGTTTCAAAATCTATCCTGAAGTACAATGCTATCAGCAATAGGATAATATCCATCACTTACAAAGAAGGCCAGTTAATACTACTAGCATTCAAATTTGCACAACAACCACTGAAGCCAAAGAAGAACTTGAAGATTTTTTACCAACTTCTGCAGTCTGAAATTGACCAAACATGCAATCTAGATGTATTAATTATTACTGGTGATTGGAATGAAGAAGTTGGACAAAGAAGAATCATCAGTAATTGGAAAATATAGCCTTGGTGATAGAAATGATGTGGGAGATCGCATGAAATAATTTTGCAAGGCCAATGACTTATTCATTGCAAATATCTTTTTTTCTTTTTTTTAATCAAAAACATATATGGCAGCTATACACATGGACCTTGCCAGATGGAATACACAGGAGTCAGATTGACTATGTCTGTGGAAAGAAGCAATAGATAAGCTCAATATCTTCTGTCAAAACAAGGCCAGGAGTGACTGTGAAACAGACCATCAACTGCTCTTACGCAATCAAGTTGAAGCTGAAGAAAATTAAAACAAGTCCATGAGAGTCAAAATATGACCTTGATTATCCAAAAAAAAAAAAAAACCAAATTCACTGACATTGAGTTGATCTCGACCCCCTTCAGGTTTCCAAAGTGGTAGGTCTTTATGGAAGTAAGTTGCCCAGTCTTCCTTCTGTGGAGTGACCAAGGGATTTGAACTGCCAGCCTTCTGGTTAGCAGTCAAATGCCTTAGGCACTACACCACCAGACCTTGATTATATCCCACCTGAATTTAAAGACCATCTGAAAAATAGGTTTGATGCATTCATCACCAAAGACTAGACGAGTTGTGGGATGACATCAAGAATATCATACATGAAGAAAGCAAATGGTCAGTAAAAAGATAGGAAAGGAAGAAAAGACCAAAATGGATGTCAGATGAGACTGAAACGTGCTCTTGAATGACAAGTAGCTAAAGTGAATGGAAGAACTGGTGAAATAAAAGAGTTAAACAGAAGATTACAAAGGGCAGCTTGAGGAGACAAAGAAAAGTATTATAATGAAATGTGCAAAGACATGACGTTAGAAACCAAAAGGGAAGAACATGCTTGGCATTTTTCAAGCAGAAAGAACTGAAGAAACAATTCAAGCCTTAAGTTACAATATTGAAGAAAGATTATTTGGGCAAAATACTGACTGATGTAGGAAGCATCAAAAGAAGATGGAAGGTGGCAAGAGAACTGTTACATTATGGGGACTGCAATCGTTGTCATGAAACAAAATGTGTATGGAAAAGGAATTTGCTCTATAAACTTTCACCCAAATCACAATTTGAAAGAAGAAGGAAGTGAATACGCAGAGCCACTGTACCAAAAAGAATTGCTTGATGTTCAGCTACTTCAGGAGGCAGTATAAGATCAAGAACCAATGACGTTGAAGGAGGAAGTCCAAGCTGCACTGAAGGTATAGGCAAAAAACAAGGCTTTGGGAATTGAAGGAATATCACTGAGATATTTCAACATAATGGATGCAGCACTGGAGGTGCTTACTTGTTTATGCCAAGAAATTTGGAGGACGGCTACCTGGCCGACTGACTGTAACAGATAGATATTTGTTCCCATTCCAAAGAAAGGTGATTCAACAGAATGTGGAAATTATCAATAAGTATCATTAATATCATGCACAAGTAAAATTTTACTGATGATAATTAAAAAATGATTGCAGTGATATATTGACAGGGAACTGCCAAAAATTCAAGCTAGATTCAGAAGAGGAAGTGAAACTAGGGATATCATTGTTGATGTCAGATGGATCTTGGCTGAAAGCAAAGAATACCAGAAAGATATTTACCTGTGTTTTACTGACTTATGCAAAGGCATTTGACTGTGTCGATCATAACAAATTATGGATAACATTGCAAAGAATGGGAATTCCAGGATACTTAATTATGCTCATGAGGAACCTGTACA
>NW_006921784.1:5933315-5934649 GCF_000298275.1 Orycteropus afer afer
TTGGATTCACAATCAGTACCTATGGAGGCAGCAGACCAGAAATCAGATGGTGTATTGCACTGGGCAAATGTATTGTAAAAGACCTTTTTAATGTGTTAAGAAGCTAAGATGTCACTTTGAAGACTAAGGTAAGCCTGACCCAAGCCATGGCATTTTTAGTGGCCTCGTATGCGGAAGAACAACAAATCTGTCCTGGAAGAAGTGCAGCCAGAACATTCCTTGGAAGCAAGAATGGTCAGACTTCGTTTGACGTATTTTGGTCATTTGTCGGAAGGAACATCCTGGAGAAAGGTTCATGTTTGGCGAAGTAGAGGGTCAGTGAAAAAGGGGGAGACCCTCAACAAGATAGATTGACACAGTGGCTGCAATGATGGGCTTACGCATAGCAAGGATTGTGAAGATGGTGCTGCACTGGGCAGTGTTCCATTCTTTCTGTTCTGGGGTCAATATGAGTTGGAGTCGACTTGACAGCACCTAACAACAACAACTTTTGATGGTAATCAGTCAGTCCCTTGCAAGACTGTGGCCCAGCCAGTTACTTTCAGCAGAATTATAAACCCAAGGCCAGAAGGGCCTTATAGAAGAGAAATCCATTGCACTTGCAATGTGGCAAGATTGAACAGCATTTAGTTCTATTATACATAAAGTTGTTATGAGTTGGAGCTGACTCAGTGGCACCTAACAATGACAGCTGTTAATGGGCATTTGGATACTTTCCAGTTTTCAGCTATTGTGACATGTTCTACTCTGAACATTCTGGGATTTTTTTTATTGAGATATGTGCACATTTTGGTGGAAATACATGTTAGTGCAGACTTGCTGTGCCAAAGGATATGTATACCTTTAGCTTTGGTAGCTTCCAAAAGCAGTTGTGCCAATTTACATTCCCGTTAGCAATACATGAGAGTTGTGGTTGCTCCACATCCTCACCAACCTTTGGCAATTCCCATCTTTTTTATTTTAGCCATTCCGTTCTGGTGGGTATGTAGTGGTATGTCATTGTGGTTTTAATTTGCCTTTCCCTGATGACTAATGAAGATGACTACCTTTTCATGTTTTTATTGGCCATGTTGGGTATCTTCTTTGTTCAAATTGCTTGCATTTACAGAGATGTACTCTTTATGTTTTCCTCTATTGGATCATCTTTCTAATTGATTTGTGTGGACTCTTTGTATATATTCTGCATCTAAGTCTTTTGTCAGATGCATGTATTGTATCTCCTTTTACTTTATGAGTTGCTGTTTTACTCTCTTAATGGTGTGTTTTGATGAACAGAAGTTTTTAATTTTAATGCTGCCTGATTTATCAGTCTTTTCATCAATATTTGCCAGTTT
>NW_006921784.1:5939095-5939792 GCF_000298275.1 Orycteropus afer afer
AACTTTCTATTAAGAGAATATTTGTGGTTATTCCAAAGAAAGATGATCCAATAGAATGTGAAATTATTGAACAATATTATTATTATTACATGCAATTAAACTTTTGCTAAAGATAACTAAAAAATTGTCACGGCAGTATATTGACAGGGAACTGCCAGACATTCAAGCTGGATTCAGAAGAGAAAGTTGTTGTTGTTGTTGTGTGCCATCGAGTCGGACCTGACTCATAACAACCCCTCCTTGGGCTTCCGAGGTGGTATCACTACGGAAGTAGATTGCTCAACCTTTCTTCCGAGGAGTGGCTGGTGGTTTTGAATCACTAGCCTTCTGGTCATTGATGATGTCAGGTGGATCTTGGCTGAAAGCAAGGAATATAAGAAAGATGTTTAGTTGTGTTTTATGGATTATGCAAAAATATTTGACTGTGTGAATCATAACAAATTATAGATAATGTTGTGAAAAATGGGAGTTCCAGAACACTTCATTGTACTCGTGAAGAAACTGTACGTAGACCAAGAGGCTATCATTGGAAAAGAACAAGGGGATACTGCATGGTGTAAAATCAAGAAAGGAGTATGTCAGGGTTGTATCCTTTCACCATACTTATTCGATCTGAATGCTGAGCCAATAATCTGGGAAGCTGCACTATACGAAAAAGAATGCAGCATCAGGATTGAAGGAAGACTCGTTAACAATC
>NW_006921784.1:5940067-5956675 GCF_000298275.1 Orycteropus afer afer
ATTGAAATTGTCGAGGATTTCATTTTACTTGGATCCACAATCAACACCCATGGAAGCAGCAGTCAAGAAATCAGACATCATATTGCACTGGGAAAATATGCTACACAACACCTCTTTACAGTGTTAAGGAGCAAATATGTCACTTTGAAGACAAAGGTGAGCCTGACCCAAGTCATGGTATTTTCAGTCATCTTACATGCATGTAAAAGCTAGACAATGAATAAAGAAGATTAAAGAAGGGTTGATGCCTTTTGAGTTGTAGTGTTGATAAAGAATAGTGAAAATACCATGGACTGCCAGAAGAACAAACAAATCTGTCCTGGAAGAAGTGCAGCTGGAATGCTCCTTAAAAGTGAGAATGGCCAGACTTTATCTCACCTACTTTGGTCACGTTGTCAGAAGGGACCAGTCCCTGGAAAATAATATCATGCTGGGTAAAGTGGAGGGTCAGCAATAAAGGGGAAGACTCTCAACAAGATGGAATGGAACAGTGGCTGCAACACTGTGCTCAAGCAAAGCAAGGATTAGGAGGGTGGGGCAGGACCTAGCAGTGTTTCATTCGGTTGTACATGGGGTCGCCATAGTCAGAGTTGACTCGACAGCACCTAACAGCAACAACAACAGTCACTGTGAGGAAAACAAAGGAATATATGATATAATTTCTTCCTTTGAGGACACTGGGTGATGAGACAACACTTAAACAATAAAATGCAAAATAATACTGAATAGTATATGAATAACAGCAATAATATTAATGGGGAGCTCTGGTGGCATAGTGCCTAAGGCATTTAACTGCTAACCAGGCTGACCGTTCAAACCCACTAGCCACTCCTCAGAAGGAAGATTGGACATTCTACTATTGTGCACTGTTCTCAGAGCTTACATGTGCTGCAATTGCATGTATAACCTTATTAGATCTTATCCTGACTTTAATTGCATAGGGAAAAGGTCTTTCTACTAGAAGTAGTTAAAGCTTGTTCAGAGACCGCTGGTGGTGCAGTGGTTAAGCTCTTGGCTGCTAACCCAAAAATCATAGGTTCAAACCCATCAGCCGCTCTGTGGGAGAAAGATGGGGCAGTCTGCTTCTGTAGAGATGTACAGCTTTGGAAACCCTACTGAGGCAGTTCTGGTCTGTCTTACAGGGTTGCTGTGAGTATGAATAGATTCAATGGCAGTGGGTAGGAACTGAGGGTCATTAACCAGAACCAGACTCACTGCCGTCACGTCTGTTCTGACTCACAGAGACCCCGCCTTGGGTTTCTGAGGTGGTATCTTTATGGAAGTAGATTACCCAGTCTTCCTTCCAAGAAGTGCTGCTGAGTTTGAACCGCCAGTCTTCTGGTAGCAGTCAAATACCTTAGGCACTACACCACCATTAGAAGACTCTAATAATTTATGACACATACCTAAAAAACAAAAAACCAAACTCAGTGCCATCAAGTCAGATCCAACTCCTAGCGACCCCTCCTTGGGTTTCTGAGGCAGTATCACTACAGAAGTAGATTGCCCAGTCTTCCTTCCAAGGAGTGGCTGGTGGGTTTGAACTTCCACTCTTCTGGTTAGCAGTCAAATGCTTTAGGCCTACACCAACCAGAGCTCCCATGACACATACAGATACTTGTAAAAAGCAGCAGGGCTAACGTTGCCCGGGTCTCCTTTGGAGACCTAGGATCTTAGTTTATGAAGCCATTACAGGTCTTTAGGAATGAATATTTTTAGATAAGGGTCCATATCCTCTCATTTTAAAATTTCTGAGATCCTTATGAGTGTATATCTCCATATTGTAAAGAGTTGCTAAATACTCTGTGCTTATTTATTTATTTATGTTTTTAGGCCTTTCCTTTGAATCTAGGAGTCTTAATCCGGAATGTTATATTTTTCCCATCTGTAATATATTAATTTCACTGAAAGAGAAATAATAAATACAAATGATGTTTTTTGAGGAGGAGGTAGAAGCAAAGAATACTGTTTTCTTAGAAGACCCACAAGCATTTCTAAAGAACCAACTCAATTGTTTATCATTTAAAAAGCTAGTTAAAATGAATGGTTTGCTTTTTATTTATATGTCCAAACATACACACTCTACCCCACTGTTTTCCAAGTGTAATCAAAAAATGGTTTGCATTTTCATGAATTTCAGTGTTTCATTTCAGTTTTAAAATAATATGTTGAGGTGGCTTTTTCCTTTTTTATGAATCCCACACAAAAAAATTATAAATATATGGTTACTTGGACACATTTTTTTTTTCTCTGTGAAGCCCATTTTGCACCCTTTTGTGCTAAAACTTTTGATTAAACTGCAAATGGCATGTTTTTAAGAAATAAGAATGTAGCAAAGGACAAGTACAGACACTTCACCAAAGAGAACATTCAGGTAGCCAACAAAACTACAATGAGATACCATTTCTCACTGCTAAAATGATAATAATAAAACAGTAATTGTTGGTGAGGATGTGGGGAGATTGGGACCCTTATCCACTTCTGCTTGGAATGTAAAATGGTACAACTGCTATGGAAATCAGTATGATGCTTCCTCAGAAAATGAGAAACAGAACTACCTGTGAATCAGTAATTCCACTTGTAGGTATATACCCTAGAGATCTAATAGAAACCCTAGAGATCTAATAGAAGAGACATGAACAGACATATGTACACCTATGTTCATTGCAGCACATTCATAATAGCAAAAAGATGAAAATGAGTGTCTGAGTGTCCATCAATGGATGAATGGATATACAAAATGTGGTACATACATACTATGGAATACTATGCAACCATTAAGAATGATGAATTCTCAAAACCTCTTGAGACAAATGTGGATGAATCTGGAGGACATTATACTGAGCAAAATAAGTCAACCACAAAGGAACAAATATTGTTTGATAACACTTTTATAAAAAGAGGAGATTAGGTATATATACAGAGACCAATGTTCATCAGTGGTTTCCAGGATGGGTGGTTGGAGAGGGGGAATCATTCTCTAAATAGTGTACATTTTTCATTTTTGGCAGTGGTAAAAGTAACACAAAATGTGGGTGAAGTATTCACAGCTTGGCCAAGCTAAATGATACCACTAAATTGTACACAAGAAAAAGTATGTTTTGGTATATATAATTTTGCAAAAACAACAGGCAAAAAATGTATGTTTATATATATATATACATATATATATATCGACCTTCCTTCCGAGGAGTGGCTGGTGGGTTTGAACCGCCAGCCTTCTGGTGAGCAGTCAAGTGTCTTAGCCACTATGCTACCAGAGCTCCCTATATATATACGTATATATATATAGGGAGCTCTGGTAGCATAGTGGCTAAGGCACTTGACTGCTCACCAGAAGGCTGGCGGTTCAAACCCACCAGCCACTCCTCGGAAGGAAGGTCGGGCAAGCCTACTTCCGTAGTGATACTGCCTCGGAAACCCAAGGAGGGGTCGCTATGAGTCGGGGCCGACTTGACGGCACATAACAACAACAACAACAACATATATGTGTGTGTGTGTGTGTGTGTGTATACACACACATATATATAAAACAAATAGAGGTAATAGATATTGATATTTCTAGGACATAACCAATCAGCTCATGGGATTGATTTTCTTATTTGAAGGTTTAGGACCATAGTCTCATGGGTCAACTCAGTCAATTGGCATAATATAGTTCACAAAGTTTATGTTTTACATCTTAGATTGGTAAGTATTGTCTGGGGTCTGAAAAACTTTCTTGTGGTCATCTAAGATACAACTATTGGTTTCTCCTCTAATGGAACAAAAGAGAAAGAAGAAACCCAAGATTCAGAGAAGGAAGTAGCCTACAGGATTAATTGTCTACATGAACCATGGCCTCCTCTATCCTGAGTCCTAAAGAACGAGATGGTGGTCACCAGCTTCCATACCAAACATTCTGATCAGTATGGATCCTGAGAGAAAGGGAGGAAAATGTGGAACAGACCTCAAATTCTTAAAGGTTCCAGACTTAATGGACCAATGAGACTGGAGGAATCCCTGTTGCCCTGAGATACTCTATAAAGCTTGAACCAAAACTATCCCTTGAAAGTCATCTTTTAGCTAAATAGCAGATTAGATCATAAAATCAGGAATGTCACCCATGAGTACTGTGCTCCTTTAAAAAATCATCTATATGAGACCAAGTGGTGAACAATTACTCTAAAGCAAACAGAAGAAGGTAGGGGGGTAGGGAGCCTAGGTTATTGGAAGCACAACAACTAGACATGAAATCATGAGACTGTGGACACAATGTGAAGACTGTAACCAAGGTCACTGATCAATATGTGTAGAAATTGGTGAATGGAAACCTCTTTTTCTGTGTCCACTTTCACTAAAAATACAATAAAATATATATTTAAAAAAAAAAAAAAAGAAGATAAAGTCAATGGCCCCATTCAAGTGTGGACTAGAATGATATTTTCTGAATTCTTTAGAATTGCTTTGTATTTCAGGCTGTAGCCTAAAATAAGAGCCTTTTCATTCAGAACCTATTTTCTCCCACTCAGCTCTGAAGTTGAAGAGTTGAACTTCTGAACTGAAGTTTTGCATTTTTAAGGTATAGTCTGATGATTTTCATATCATCACATCTCATGAAGCATATATGCCTTGTTTGATAAAATGTAGTGTTGGCAAGAATAGCTCAGATTCTTGGAAGTGGCGATGATTAATGAAAACGTTGAAGGAGGCACATTATCTACAGAAAATATTCAGCCCTAAACCCACATATTATCCTCTCTTTATCATGGGACTATAGTCCTTTCACTAAGTTTCTTTTTCTCAAATGGGAAATTTTTTTCAATTTATTTTTCTGTTTGGCATTACAGAATATAATTGTTATCCTCTGTTAACTGTAGAAAAAGGAATGAAAGTTGGTTGGCTTTCCCATCAGTCTTGTAAGTCATTTCTTTTTTATATGAATCATTCTATAACATATCAGAGAATTATTTCCTTCCTGTAGTGAGTGGAAAGAGCCACACTGATGACCAGAACATGTTTCACTTGCCTAGGGAAAAAAGGCGTATATTGGTATATATTATGACAGAAGAAAATTTGAGCACAGTGAGTAATCTCAGGTAGGAACACTTTGGTCGTTGTTATTATTAAATCCTAGCATTAAAAGAAATTAGTTCTGTGAAAAAAAGAAAGTGCAAGGTTGAAATGTTCTGTTTGAACAAACAAACAAAAAGCCTGTGTTAATACAATGTTTACATTACACTGAATTCAAGGTAGTAATATTTTAGTTAGGTTTTATTTAAATTTGGATTTTTTTTTTCAAAATGAAGACGTTATTGAAATGTTTTAAATTGCATGTTGAAAAAATATGATCATGTTATTTAATTACCTAGAACTATATTTGTCTAATTTTTCTAATACTGTTATATGTGCTTTTAGTTTTTCATTTGAAGCTAAGTTGTCTATTGGTAAGTGGATGAGATTATGATATGTAACAAATCAAGGCATCATAGAGTAATTCTTTTACCATTTGTATTAGTATCTCAAAACTAGTCTCTAAAACTTCAGAAAACCAGTCCTTCAGACCATGGTAAAGAAGAGCTAGAAACAAAAGTATATATGGAACCACCACCTCAAATCCTCAAATCTGCTTCTTCAAGCATGACAAAGAGCTCCTCCTGTTTTGATAACCAAATATAGAACAAACAGAAATGTTGTAATTAATGGGACTACAGTCATTACTAATGGCACTATTTTGACATTGGAACAAGTCTACGTAAAGTTCTATGCAAAGAAAGTTTAAAACAGTATCTTAATCAACCATAAGTTATCAGCATTCATGCACTCAACAAACTTTCACTGCACCTACCATGTTTGAGTAGTGCACACAAAGATAAATAGACAAATCTCTGATTCAGACTTACTCAGGGGAAGTGAAACATAAACGAATAGCAGTAATATAAACAATAATGTGGCTGTGTTGTTGTTAGGTGCCGTTGAGTTGGTTCTGACTCATAGCAGCCCTGTGTGCAGCAGAACGAAACACTGCGTAGTCCCTCATCATCACGGTCATTGCCACTCTTGAGCTTATCATCACAACCACCATGTCAATCCTTCGCTTTGAAGCGCTTCCCTTTTTTCACTGATCCTCTTCCACTTTATCAAGCATGGTATCCTTCTCTGTCTACCGGTCCCTTCTGACAAGATGACCAAAGTATCAGTAACAAAGTCTGGTTATTCTTGCTGCTAAGGAATATTCTAGGAGCTCTGGTGGTGTAGTGCCTAAGGCATTTGACTGCTAACCAGAAGGCTGGTGGTTCAAACCCACCCGCCACTGTTCAGAATGAAGATTCGGTAATCTACTTCCATAGAGATACTGCCTCGGAAACCCAAGGAGGGGTCGCTGTGAGTCTAATCGACTTAATGGCAGTGAGTTTTATTTGGTTTTAAGGAGTATTCTGGCTGTACTTCCTCCAAGACAGATTTGTTCATTCTTTTAGCAATCCATGGTATATTTAATATTCTTTGCCAACACAACTTAAATGCATCAATACCATTTATTGAGTGATTACAAAGGGATTTATATACATATGGCCTCAGTTAATCCCAACAACAACTTTGCATAGCATTTTATAGCTGAAGAAACAGAAGCCCAAAGACATTAAATAACATGTACAAGGTTGTCCAACTAGAAGGCAACCGAATCAGTATTTGAACTTAGGTCTTTCTGGCTCCAATGTGCATACTCAATTAATTGAACCACATATTCTTCCTCATAGGGAAGTGTGTGAAAAGTCCCATGAGAGGTAAAAATTTTATAGCAAAATGATCAGGCCTTAAAGGAGTAACTGGTAACAGTCCTGTTTCTTACTGTAAACAACAAAAAAACTGAGCAAGTTGTTTTCTGATATTTAATAGGCAGTGAAGGCCTGTGAGCCCTGAAAGAAAAAAAAAACCAACATGACCCTTAATATTACCCTGTCAGGAGGCACTTTCCAGACCACTGGCTCAGGGAGGGGGAACACAGGCAGAGCATGGCAATCTTGCTGAGTTGAGGGAACAGATACTGACATGTGGGGAAGATGAGACAGCTGGAATGTGGGTGCCAGAATATGAGGGGAGGGAACTACACAGAGAAAGAGCTCCAGAAGGCAGCACCGGGGTCCCCCTGAGCCTTGGGTTGAATATTCACCTTCTTGAATGTAAGCTGAAACTCTACAAATTGGACAAAGAAAACTGGTTGGAGTTGGAGAACTGTAAGCTAAACAATTCCCAGAGCTCCCACGGGGCCGGGAGATGGTCACATAAGACCGGTCAGAATAGACAGACCCTGGTGAACACATGAAACATTCAGTGGAGACTCCAGGCAGATTACACCTTAGCTGTAGGACTCAACAAACCCTTCACTAAAGGCTTCCGGACACTCTAACAAAACAAATACATGTCTTGAAGGATCAGTCTTATCTACAAATAGCTTATCTGCCTGTCAAAACAAAATCCAACACTTTTTAGAGGAAGACAACAAAATCCAAACACTCAGCAATGTAAAAGTTCTTGTAGTTCAGAATCCAATACTGAGCTAGTAAAGCAGTACAGCAGCAGGAAACCGACTTATAATTGGGGAAAATCAGTGGAAGCAGCCCCAGAAATGTCAACAATGATAAAATTAGCAGATAAAGACTTTAAAACAGCTATTATATCACATGCAGTGATACTGTGTGTTCACACAAAAACGTGTACCCAAATGTTTATATTGTTTTTTGCTAATTCCTTCAGTGCAGCTTGGACTTTTTCCTTCATTACCATCAGCTCTTGATCATATGCTACGTCCTGAAATGGTTGAATGGTGAGCATTTCTTTCTGGTACAGTGACTCTGTATTCCTGCCATCTTCTTTTGATGCTTCCTGCTTTGTTCAACATGTTGCCCATAGAATCTTTCAGTATTGCAACTCAAATCTTCATTTTTCCTTCAGTTCGTTCAGCTTGAGAAGTGCTGAGAATGTTCTTCCCTTTTAGTTTTCTAATTCCAGAAATTACATTACTTTGTAATACTTTATTTTGTCTTCTTAAGCCACCCTTTGAAATCTTCTGTTCGGCTCTTTTAATTCATCTTTTCCCCATTTGCCTTAGCTACCCACCAGCCACTCCTCGGAAGGAAGGTTGGGCAATCCTACTTCCGCAGTGATACTGCCTCGGAAACCCAAGGAGGGGTTGCTATGAGTCGGGGCCGACTCGACGGCACATAACAACAACAACAACTCTATGTTCAAGAGCAAGTTTCAGTCTCTTGTAACCACTGTTTTGGTCTTTTCTTACTTTCTTGTCTCCTTAATGACCTTTTGTTTTACTTGTATATGCTGTCTTTGATGTCATCCAGTAACTTGTCTAGTCTTTGGTCATTAGTGTTCAATGCACCAAATCTATTTTTGAGATGGCAAACATCTAGAAATGTAAATAATTTTGTGTATTAATCCTGCAACCTTGCTTAACTCATTTATTAATTCTAGTAGTTTTTTAGTGGATTCCTCAGGAATTTTTATATGCAAAATTATGTCATCTATGAATAGTTTTACTATGATATGTTTTCCTATGATAGTTTTACTACTTCTTTTCCAATCTGGATGGCTTCCCCTACCCCCCAGTTGAATTTCCCTTTACTACACCTCCAGTACAAAGTTAAATAGAAGTGGAGAGAATGGACATCTTTGCCTGATGACCATTTAGGGGGGAAATACTGATTTAGAGGGAAAATATCCAATCTTTCACCATTAAGTATGATGTTATTGGTGGGATTTTAGTAGATGTCCTTTATCAGGTCGAAGAAGTTCCATTCTGTTCCTAGTTTGCTGAGTGTTTTTATAATGAAGTGGGACAGGGCGGAATAGTGTATCCCCACTCTCAGGTGCACTTGCACAGAATTTAGCCTCAGCAATAGGTATCTGGGAGCAGGATGAGAAATGCTGATGTGCTTGCCCTCCTGAGAAGATGTAGCCCTGGTAGCTGAGTGTAGAGGGAGCTCTGTGTTCCTGGCTTCACCATCTGGAGTGCAGTTTCTGTCTTACTGAGCTGGAGAGGCCTGAATTCAATCAACACAAATATCCCCAGCCTTTTTTTTTTTTTCTTAATAGTTTTCACCAGTTTCATTGGGGAGTGGGTACATGGAGCTCCTCATGCTGTCATCCCCGATGTCTATGTCATGTACAGTGAAAGCCGTGAGTGTCGGAACTTGACAAGACTGCCTTGTTTTTCCAGGTCTTGCAAGTTTTCTGTCTTTGACAGGGTAGAATACTTTTCTATTATTTGTTTTAGTATTTGAGTTTTCCTTCTCTGATAGGTTTCTGCCTAACATAAGTTCCAGCTTTTGTAGGTTTTACTATACAACATTCTTGCAAAGACAAAACTACAGGAACTGCAAACAAATCAGTAATTGCTAGGGGGCTGGGTATGAGAATTGATAACAAATGGCATGGGAGGATTTAAGAGAGATCATAGATTGAACTGAGTCTTCCAAAAATATGTGTCAAGTTGGCTAGGCCATCATTCCTAATATTGAGTGGTTGTCCTCCATTTTGTGATCTGATGTAATTATCTTCCATTTTGTGATATGTGTTGTAAATCCTAACTTCTATATGTTAATGAAGCAGAATTAGAGTGAGTTGTATCTTCTTAAGTCACAGCCTTACAAGAGTGCATGACTTAAATCACATCCTTGCTCAAGTCACCAGCATTACTCAAGTACTCAAGTAATGCCCTTAGTCAAGTCACACCCTTTCTTGAGTCACACCTTTTATCTTATTAGAGATAAAAGGGAACAGAAGCTATCAGAGAGGAGAGACCTGACTGCTACCAAGAAAGAGGAGTGGAGCACATCCTTTGGACATGAAGTCCCTGGACAGAGAACCTCCTAGACCCAGGGAAAGACTGCTATCAAGACACATGGAAATCTCCAAGGACCTTCCCTCAGAGCTGGCAGAGAGAAAGACTTCCCCTAGAGCTTGTCCCCTGAATTTGGACTTCTAGCCTCCTAAACTGTGAGACAACAAATTTCTGCTTATTAAAGCCATCCACTAGTGGTATTTCTGTTATAGAAGGACTAGATAACTAAGATAAGGGGTGATGAAACTGGTTTATATTTATTGTGGTGGTGGTATAAATGACTGTACCATTTGTAAAAACATGAAGAATTGTATACTAAAAAGAGTTACTTTTACTGTATGTAAAGTATAACAAAACAAAAGTATTTTTTAAAAAAAGGTATTGTAGTAGACTTCTGGCCAAAATGGCAACTTAGTCAGACACATCAGGCTGTCCCTCTACAGCAAAGACCTGAGGAGCTAAGTGAAACAGATAGAGAAGACAATCCTGGAACCCTGAGCATCCAATGAAAGGGTAAAGAGCTAGATCTATAACTGATTGGAAGAAAACATTGATTGAAAACAGAGAACTAGAAAAAGTGGAGTGGAGGGGCCCTGCCAGCCAGCCTAGCACAGCATGGCCATATAAAGACAAAGACGGTAGCAATGCTGGGTAAGGAACACAGAATGCAACTTCGTGGGCATAGAGTAATTTTGTGGACATACCCAGAATGAAATAAGGTCTTGATTGCTGGCTTCAGCCAATGGGAAGAGCTCAGGCACTCTTGCCCAGAGACCAGAGGAACACATCACCCCTGCTTCCACCCTCCTGGTGATTAGCAGCACAAAAGCCCCCATTCCTACAGCTCTGACTGTCAGGGACCAAGGTAAAAGCCTCCCTTGTCCACTCCAGCCCTGCTTCCAAATTTCCTTCCCCACCCTGCTTGCCCTGCCATTGCCACTGCCAACCCAGCTGAGCAGTGGCAGGCCACTCCGGCATGGCATCAGCCACTCACTGCACCACTCCCACCCACTGACCCAACCAAGTGGCACTGGCCACTCCCCTTCCCCCTCCCCCTTACCATCCCAGCTGAGCTCCTTACCCCCTCCTCCCACCTCGTGAGAGGCGGCAGCAGCACCACCTTGCATGCTTCCATCTGCCACTCCCTCTTCCCTTCTCTGCTTACCATGTGCCCCTCTCTTTCCCCCTCACGTGGAAAGGGTGGTGAATACATGATTGCATGCACACCAGCTCACCACTCACACTCTGCTCTCTGTGTAAAAGGTGGTGGCAGTGTGCAGTGTGCACACCTGCCCACCACTCACCCACCAATCCTACAGGCAGTGGTGACTATGCCCCGACTAGCCAGCAATACACATCATTCCTGCCATCCTGTCTACTTGTGAGTGCCATTGTCTGCTCCTGTGCCACTGGACTAATGAGAGACACAGCCAATATCTGCCCAAACTGCCTTCAGACATTCCACAAGACCAGTGAACATAGACCTATACTCACATACTCAGTTGCTACCCCACCCACATGGACTCAGAAAATGAGCATTCCAGTGCAACCAGACTAGTGACCTCCGTAGCATGCCCATCCTGCCTGCCCAGTTACATCAAACGAAACATAACAAAAAATCAGGATACAGCAAACATATAATTAATAAATAAATGTAATAATGCTTTAATGCCTCAGAAACAACAGACTATCAAATTATCTAAAGAAGCAGGACAAGGTGGCTCCAGCAAGTGACCAAAATAAAGAACCAGGAAACCTCCTTGAGAAAGAAATGGAACTACTTGATAAGGAATTGAAAAGACTTACACAGATAGCCTTCCAAGAGATCAAGAAAGAGATCAAAGAAATCACAGATAAAATCAAGGAAAACACAAACAAAAACAATATAAGAACAAAAATGACAAAAGAAATAGACAATTAGATACCATACAAAAACAGCAACTAGAAATCCAGAAGATTAATACCAAAATATCACGAATAGATAATGCATTGGAAGGACAAAGGAGTAGAATTGAATCAGTGGAAGTCAGAATCAGCAAAATAGACAACAAATCCTTTGATACCAGTTTGTTAGAGGAACAATCAGAAAAATTATTGAAGAAAGCCTAAGAGTTATGTCAGACACCATCAAGAGGAATAACTTATGCATGATTTGAATTCCAGAATAGGAGGAGTCAAAAAAAAAACCACAGAGAAAATTTTTGAAGACTTGCTGCCAGAAATGTTCCCTAATATCATGAAAGGCAAGAAGATGTCCATCCAAGAAGGTTAACAAACCCCAAATAGGAATAGACTCCAAAAGAAAATCACCAAGGCATATCATAATCAAACTTTCCAGAACCAAAGACAAGGAAAGAATCTTGGGAGCAGCTCAGAAAAAAAAAAAATGAAATATTACCTACAAAGGGGAACCAATAAGAATAAACTCTTATTTCTTGGCAGAAACTATGTAGACAATAAGGCAATGAAATGACGTATAAAACACTGAAAGAAAAAAATTCCCAACCAGGAATAATATATCCAACTGAATTGTCCCTCAAATACAATGGTGCAGTTTGGACATTTCCAGATAAACAGAAATTAAAGGGATTTGTAAAAACCAGACCAACCTTACAGGAACTACTAAAGGGGATCCTTTGGAGAGAGAACCAACAACAACAGACAACAACCTGAGATTAAGACACATGACAACATTACCCAGAAACCCAGATAAAGAATTTTAAAAAATAAAATAAAGCTACAAGACTGAAAATAGGGAACTGGAAATGTCAATCTATAAATGATGACAACCACAAAATGAAAAGTAGGAATAAATGGTCTACTTACAGAACTTCCGTATGGAGAGGAAGTTAATGCAATATTAAGATAGAACAGACTGTTTTAAACTTAGATAAAAATAAATTTCAGGGTAACCACAAAGAAAATTAATAAACCTGCTCACCAAATAAAAAAGAAGAAATCATACACTCAGTAAACACAAAATTAATGGCAATGAAGGAAATGAAAAGAAAGGAAACAAAAAGAACTCAGCATAGAAAAACATACAGAACAAATAAATCATCAGCATCACAAAAAGAGCAGGAAAAAAATGACAGCAGTAAATTCATACCTATTGATAATTACACTGAATGTAAATGGCTTAAATGCACCAGTCATGAGACACAAAGAGGCAAATGTATAAGAAAACATAACCCATCAATATGCTGTCTATAAGAGAAACACCTTAGACTCAGATGTGAAAATAAGCTAAAATGCAAAGGATGGAAAAAAAATATCAAGCAAACTACAATTAAAAAGAAGAAGAAGAAGAAGAAGAAGAAACAGGAGTGGCAATACTAATCTTTGATAAGATAGACTTTAAACCAAAAACTTGCATAAAAGACAAGGAAGGGCATTATATAATGATTAAAGGGTCAATCCAGCTACAATACATAATTATATAAAATAAACTTCAACAGAATTGGGAAAATAAAGACAACTCCATAGTAATAGTAGGAGACTTTTGATGAAGGCAGAACAACTAGGAAGAAGCTCAGCAAAGATACAGAAGATCTAAACAATACGGTCAGCCAACTTGATCTCATAGACATGTACAGAACACTACCCAACAATAGAAAAGTACACATTCTTTTCCAGCACACATAGATTATTACCCAAAATAGACCATATGTTGGGCCACAAAGCAAACCTCAAGTATTTTAAAAACAAAAAACATTGAAATAATATGAAGCATCTTCTTAGATCACAATGCTATATAATTAGAAATTAATAATAGGAAGAACAAGGGAAAAACTGAATAATGCCCTGCTTAAAAACCACTAGATAATAGAAGAAATAAAACATGAAATAAAAATAGTTCCTAGAATCAAGTGAGAATGAAAACACAACATACCTAGCCTTTGGAACACAGCAAAAACAGTGCTCAGAGCTCAATTTATAGCATAAAGTCACACATCAAAAAGGAAGAAAGGACACAAATCAACACCTTAACCCTACAACTCTAACAAACAGAAAAAGAGCAGCAAAATACAAACAAACAAACAGAAACACTCATAGTCACCAAAAAATCCTAAACTCACTGCCATCAAGTCAAATCCAGCTCATAGCAACACCTCCTTGGGTTTCCAAGGCGGTATCTCTAAGGAAGTAGATTGCCCAATCTTCCTTCTGAGGAGTGGCTAGTGGGTTTGAACCTCGAGGTTTCTGGTTAGCAGTCAAATGCCTTAGGTATTACACCACAGAAGAAAGAAATAATAAAGATTAGAGCAGAAATAAATGAAACAGAACAACAATAGAATCAACAGGACTAGAAGCTGATTCTTTGAAAGGGTTCATAAAATCAACAAACCACTGGCCAAATCATAAAAGGAAAAGGAGAGAAGATGCAAATAACACAAATAAGAAATAACATGATGTACTGCTGTGACGTTACAAAACAGAACCAACTGAAATAAAAAAAGATAGCAGGATACTATGAAGAAGTGTACTCCAACAAATTTGAAAACCTAGAAGAAATGGACAAATTTCTGGAAACACCTACCTACCTAAACTAACTGACTGTGGTAGAAAATTTGAACAGATCCATAACAAAGGAAGAAATTGAAGAGATCATAAAAAAAATTCTCAACAAAAAGCCCCTGGCCCAGATGTCTTCACTGGAGAATTCTACCAAACATTCAGAGAAGAGCTGATACCAATTCTCCTCCTGCTATTCCAGAACATAGAAAAGGATGGAATGCTCCTGAATTCATTCTATGAAACTGACATAACCCTGATATCAAAGCCAGGCAAAGACATGACTAAAAAAGAAAATTACAGACCAATATCCCTCATGACTATAAATGCAAAAACTCTCAACAAAATCCGATCCAATAGAATCCAACATCATATGAAAAGAATTAATAATACATTATGATCAATTGGGATTCATACCAGGAGGTCTGGTGGTGTAGTGCCTAAGGCATTTGACTGCTAACCAGAAGGCTGGTAGTTGAAACCAACCAGCCATTCCTCAAAAGGAAGATTGGGCAATCTACTTCCATAGAGATACTGCCTTGGAAACCCAAGGAGAAGTCATTGTGAGTTGAATTGACTTCACGGCAGTGAGGTTTTTTTTTTTTTTTTTTTAATGTAAGGATGGTTCAACATTAGAAAATCAATCAGTGCAATCCACCACATAAATAGAACAAAGGAAAAGAACCACATGATCATATCAATTGATGCAGAAAGGCATTTAATAAAAGCCAATAAACCTCCTTTCCTGGTAAAAACTCTCAGCAAAATGGTAACAGAAGGGAAATCCCTCAACAGAATTAAGGGCATATGTACAAAACCAACAGCCAACATATTATCAGTGGAGAGAGGATGAAAGCATTCCCTTGAGAATGGGAACCAGACAAGGGTGCCCTTCAACACCACTCTTACTAAATATTGTACTGGAAGTCCTAGCCAGAGCAATAAGGCAAGAAAGAGAAATAAAAGGCATCTAAATTGGTAAGGAAAAGTTAAAACAACAACAAAAACTATATATTCAGATGTTAGGATTCTATATATAGAATCTCAGAGATTCTACAAGAAAGCTGCTGGAACTAGTAGAAGGATTTAGCAGAGTGGTAGGGTAGAAGATCAACATACAAATATCAGTTGGATTCCTCTACACTAACAAAGAGAATTCTGAAGAGGAAATCGGGAAAAAAAATACCATTCACAGTAACCCACTACCATTGAGTTGATTCCTACTCATAGCAACCCTATAGGACAGAGTAGAACTGCCCCATAGGGTTTTTAAGGCTGTAATCTTTACTGAAGCTAACTACTACATCTTCCCCTTCACCATTGTCATCTCCCTGCCGCACCCACAGCAAGTGTCCCTAACCAGCTTCCCTGTCTCTCAATATCCCCTTTATCTTCCCATTGTCTCAAGCCCAGAGTCTTGAAGTCATTCGGCAGTCTCCTTAATTAGTCAGGTATCAAAATTCCCCCAAGCCCTTCCTTTCCAGTCTGTACTTCCTGCCAAAACTCGAGTCTAGGCCTTCATCCTCTCCCACTTGAATTCCTGCCACAGCCTCCAGGCTCTGCCACAGCCTCCCACTGTCCCACATACCACTGGCAATCTAATCTTCTTTAAATATAACTTTCATCATATCACTTCCCTAATCGAAAATATCTCATGACTCCTATTTCCTACTCCATCAAGTCTAAACACCGATACCTGGCTTTCATGCAGTTCATAATCTGGCCCCACCTTGCCTATATTATTTCCCACTGTTACCCAACTTGCTCCTCTTCCGTGACCTAGGTCATTTTTCTCACTTTGCAAGAACAAGCCAAGTTCATTTCTGCCTCTATATCGTAATGACTACGCTTTCCCTTGTCTGGAATGCCTCTCTTCAGATGACCCAAATCATATCCATCTTGCAAGATAATTGCCTTTGTTTAACTGTGTTCCCTTCCTTGCTTTCTATTCTCTTCAACCCACTTTAATCAGGCTTTAATCCCAATCCACTGTCCAATACACACTTCTTGTTTTCCTAAAAGTAGTCACTTCCTATGTCAGTATGTTTACTTTCATTCAATTCTCGGTATTTCCCTTCTTAGTTAATAACACCATCATTCACCCTGTTTCTCAAACCCTGGGACTCCTGTTTGATTCTACTCCTTTATAACCCACATCCAGTCCAATAGCAGGTCCAATAAGCTCTCCTTTAAAAATACGTTTCAACATATCTGACAAGGGACTTATCTCTAGAATTTATAGAACACTCCAACACCTC
>NW_006921784.1:5958540-5973058 GCF_000298275.1 Orycteropus afer afer
AAAAAAAAAAATACGTTTCAAATATGACCATTTTTCACTATCTCACTGCTACCACTCTAGCCCAAGCACCTGGTACCTCTGCAGGAGTCTCCTTGTTTTCCTTTGTACCCTTATTCAGTTTATTCAACACAAAACATCTAGAGTTATCTTGTAAATATTAGAATTTGTTCATTTTGTTTTCTTTCCATGGTCTTCAAGATCATCTCTGATCGGCCTAGCCCAAGGCTCCCATCCTGGCCCCTGCTGTTTTCCCTCAATCCCTGTCTTCAGTTTCTGTGGCTTTTATGGTTCTAGAATAAGGCAAGGAGCTCTGGTAGCGTAGTGCCTAAGGCACTTGACTGCAAACAGAAGGCTGGCGGTTCAAACCCACCAGCCACTCCTTGGAAGGAAGATGGGGCAATGTACTTCCTAGTGATACTGCCTCGGAAACCCAAGGAGGGGCCACTATGAGTTGGGTCCGACTCGATGACACATAGCAACAACAGAACAAGGCATGGATGTGTGTGTGTGTGTGTGTGTGTGTGAGAGAGAGAGAGAGAGAGAGAAGGAGAGAGATTTGGGTGAAAGTTTACAGAGCAAGTTTGTTTTCCATTCAATAGTTTGTACGCATTTTGTTCCCTGTGGTTATCTTTTCCTTGTGTCCTTTCCTATGCATTCCTGCCCTCTGAGCTATCTCCCCGTGCAAATGCTGTTTTTCGGGTCTGCCATGGTTCGTTGTTCTAAGGAGTGTACCTACCTGGTGTAATTGTTCACCTTGTAGGACCATTACAGGCCCAAAGGGTGACAAGGGGTGCTAGGATAGTCTTGGGGTTTCACCAGTCTCTATCAGACTTGAGGGTTTTGTTTTTGTTTTTGTTTTTAATGAAGTTGGGTTTTCTTCTACATTTTTCTCCCACTCTGTGCAGGATCTCCTATTTTGATCCCTTTAGGAGTGGTTGTGGAAGGAAGGTTGGGCAATCCTACTTCCGTATTGATACTGCCTCGGAAACCCAAGGAGGGGTCGCTATGAGTCAGGGCCGACTCGATGGCAAACACAACAACAACAACAAAGGAGTGGTTGAAAGGAGCTCTGGTGGTGCAGTGCCTAAGGCATTTGACTGCTAACCAGAAGGTTGGCAGTTTAAACCCACCAGCCACTCTGTGGAAGGAAGTCTGGGCAGTCTACTTCCATAAAGATTTTCTGCCTCAGAAACCCAAAGGGAGTTACTGTGAGTCAGAATCGACTCAATGACAGTGAGTTTGGTTTGGTTTTTGAGGAGAAGTTGACAGTTCTTCTGGGCTCAGGGTTATGTAAGCTGAGGTTTGCATGGTCCTTTAGTCCCTTGGACTAATTGCTTTTATGTGTCTTTGATTTTCTTCATTCTTCTTTGCTCCAGATGAGGAGAGACCAATTATTACACCTTAAATGGCCACTCACAAGCTTTTAAGACCCCAGTTGCTATTCACCCAAGATATAGAACAGTGTTTTTGTGTAGTGTGTTATGCCAATTGAGCCTGATGTTCCCTGCGACCATGGCAAGCCAAGCTTCTTGACACCTCATTTACACATTGTTGTTGTTGTTGTTTGCCATCGAGTTGGCCTGACTCATGGACACACTTAAAAATAATCACTGAATAGGCTTAAACAGTTTCAGTAGTATTTGTTAGTAAGACTTTTATTGTATCAACAGGGGGGAAAAAAAACAAATACTTCTGGTAAAATCAATATTTTTGTATAAATTTATTTCAAGAGTCTCAAACTTAGAGAAAAGCTGTAAGTATAGTGTAAATACTGTTTTTTCTGAACCTTTCGTCTGATCACCTCTGAATACTGTAGCGTATAATTCCTAGAAATAAGCCTGTTCTCCTACATAATCACAATAGAACCATCAAAACTGGAAAATTAACTCTGATGCATTATTACCTTCTAATCCTCAGATTCCATTGAGGTTTTGTCAGTTGTCTCAATAATGCCTTTTATTGCAAAAGGATCTCGATCAGAATCACATGTTGTATTTAGTTCTCAATTTCTTTAGCTCCCTTTCGTCTGAAACAGTTCCTTGGTCTTGCCTTGATTTTCAGCACCTTGACATTTTCTAAATAGAACAGGCCAGTTATTTTGTAGTTTCTCCTTCAGTCTGAGTTTATCAGATGTCTCCTCCTGATTAGGTCGAGGCTCTGCAGCTTTTGCACGAATGTCATGGAGGTGATGCTGAATATTCCTTCCTTCCTATCAAGTAGCACATGTTTTGATTACTGATGATGCTTATTTTAATCGCTTGATTAAGGGGATGTCTGCCAGGCTTCTCTGTTGTAAAATTACTCCTTTCCCCTTTGTTATTAGTATTTTGTATGAAAGTACTTTGAAACTATGTAAATTATCCTGTTCCTCATCAAACTGCCCATTTATTCATTCATTCATTTATATCAGTATGGACTCCTGGGTCCCTGTTTTATTCACTGTTATCATTACTTCTTTTCATGTTCACTTTGTCTCAGATTTTGCCAGTGAGAGCCTCTTCAACTAGTTTCTGTGTCCTTTGACATGTACTCCTAATTCTTTGAGGACGTCCTTATATCGTGACACAACAAGCTATTCCAGACTCATCTTGGACTTTCCCTGCCCCGATCCTGGAATCAACCATTTATCCATGGATCCATGGTTATTTTAGTTTCTTGTAAAAAGGTGTCTGACCTCCACTAACTTCACAAAGGGGAAGGGGGATCCAGAACAACATCAATAGCCCCAAGACTGATTCCTGTGAGGCAGAAGTCAGACATGCTACAACCTTCTAACCCTTTTGCCAGTTCTGACGCCAACCATCTCTCCCACGGCACTCCTTCTCTGCCGGGTTTGATAATTTGTTGCAGTGTCCATACAGAACTCACAGACACTACTCACAATCATGGGGTTTATTAGAGAAATAACAGGTTATAATTTAGATGCAGGAATGCTCAGTATACAGTTCTTCTATCAGGATAGCCTCCCATCAGCCATGGCCATAGGCATGCCTCTCTTTGGCCCTTAGTCCCTCAGTTGGCCTCTGCTCTGCTCAGGCAAGTACTGCAAAGCTCTTTTAGCTCAGCCATTAGATGCCCAGAGAAGCATCCCACTCCACCAGCAAGCCTCCTGCCCAAAGGCAGTCAGCTTTCTTGCTCTGTGGACTGGGAAGCCCACCACCGTCTTATATGGGCCTCTTTGGTGCTGATTCGACTGCTCCTGCTGCTGTCCTATCTTTGCCGTCTCTCTGCAGTTGCTTCTCACCATCTCAGTGCAGGGACCTCAGATCCAAAGGATATGCTCCACTCCTGGCTTTTCTTTCTTGATGGTAGTGAGATCCTCCCCTTTTCTGTTTCTGGAATGCCTCAGTTTAAGCCCAGCAAAATGGCAAAACTGACCAATCCCCACATTGTTGTTGTTGTTGTTGTTGTTATGTGCCATGGAGTCGGCCCTGACTCATAGCACCCCCTCCTTGGGTTTCAGGGGCGGTATCACTACAGAAGTAGATTGCTCATCCTTCCTTCCGAGGAGTGGTAGGTGGGTTTGAACTGCCAGCCGTCTGGTTAGGAGTCAAGTACCTTACACACTGTGATAGTTGGAGCTGTGTGTCAATTGGCTGGACCCCAGTTCTGTGTGGTTATTCCCATGATGGGATCAGATGACTGTGTTCTGAGTGGCCAATCTGCCCAAGGGGAGTTTCCCCAGGGGAGTGGCCTGCTTCCAGGATATCCAGGGACATCCTGGGAAGAGAGACATTCTTTGAGGGATTGGGACCCTGGTGTGCTGCCTACAACCTTCCGTGAGTGAGCAGTGGGCTGCTCGGCCTGGAGATCTTGGATTCGTCTTTTGTTGGAGTCAACAACCGGTGTACTGCCTGCCAGCCTTGAATTTCTTGGCCCCCTGCGGTTGCGGAAGCTAAGGCTGCCTCCAGCCCGACGTTCCCTCCAGGGACTTTGGACTTGCTGGCTTCTATATGTTTGTGAGGAGCTCTGGTAGCATAGTGCCTAAGGCACTTGACTGCTAACCAGAAGGCTGGTGGTTCAAACCCACCAGCCACTCCTCAGAAGGAAGATGGGGCAATCTACTTCCATAGTGATACTGCCTCAGAAACCCAAGGAGGGGTTGCTATGAGTCGGGTCTGACTCCACGGCACATAACAATAACAACATATGTTTGTGAGCCATTTTCCTAAGATAAATTTCTCTCTCTCTCTCTCTCTCTTTCTCTCTCTCTCTATATATAAGCTTTGCTGTTTTTTGTTTCTCTAGGGAGCCCAGTCTAACACATGCACTATGCTACCAGAGCTCCTATCCCCACATTAGGCTTCCATATACTTTCTTTCCATGCTTCCACCCCCCCTCCACAAGGGTGCCATGTACCTTATCTACATTATTAATAAGCTATCCGATCCCTTGGTGAGCCATAAGCACCTCACATTTGCATAGTCCTACTCAGTCTTTTGGTGGGAGTTACAAAGACTATGGCTAGAAGAGCCATACCAAGTAATTCCCTGCACCGCTCTCGTAATTGCCAAGATGTGGACTCTCTCAGTGGATAGAGCTCAAGAATATATATATGTACACACACACATAGAAATCTGTATTTATTTCTATATCTGTATCTATAGAAATCCATGAGTTCACACTACTACTGCCAATTCTAATCCAACACTATAGAGGTCATTCTAGTTTTCTTGCTTTTCATACTTGTAACTTCTTTCTCCATCAGTGAGAAACATAGCTCCTGTTCTATTTAACATATTTACTTATGTGATCAGTTCCCTTGAATCAATCTCTCATCTTTGCCACCTGCCCTCCCCACACACATAGATACCCATCTCACCCTTTGTGATAGTTAAGGTTATATGTTAACTTGGCTGGGCCTGGTTTTGAGTGGCTGGGCAGCTGGATGTAGTTATTCCCCGTGATGAGACTGGTCATCAACTCCATAGTGGAATCTCCTGGAGCAGCTGAGTAGCTGTCTTTGGGACATGGTCTGCTCTTGGTATGTAAGGAGAAGCTTTAGGACTGGTCTGTAGCTTTTTTGCACGCTTGAACCCTGCATGTAGCCAAGTCATTGTTCAGCAGCCTGCCATGCCCTACTGATCTTGGGACTTTTTCTGGACTTGATTTAGTAGCCTGCCATGTTGTTTAGTATTATTAGGACTGTGCCTTTTCACTTATCGATCTAGGGTTTGTCAGCCTCAGCAGCCAGCTGCTTGCTACCTGAGTGAAGAAAAGCTTCTAGCTTCAGTGAGCCACGAGCAAGAGGCAGAGCTGACGCCCAAGGTCAGGGGGCTTTCATCCAACCCCTAGAGCCTGGCACTGTGAACTCGGACTTCCAGCCTCTAAAACTGTAGAAGAATAAACTCCTGTTTGTTGAAGCTCTTCCACCTGTGGTATTTCTGTTAGAAGAGCATAAAGTAACCAAAACCCTAGAAGGCCTCTAACTCCCTCCCCAAACTGCCCCCTCATCCTGCTTGAGCTTCAACAGTGTGTCAAGGCCTTTTCCCCACATGTCTATGTCTTCCTTACCTTGCCCAGGCTTGGACACCCCACTGTGGGTTGCCCGTACCTGTGGCATGCTCTTCACTTCACTAGAGCTCTGACTCCCCATACCTAGCCTATACGTCAAAAGGTTGTCCTCCTCACCTTGTTCAGGTTCTGATGCTCTCCAAGTGGATGCCTACCTAGATTTGCCACATCTAGCAATGGCTTTACCAAAACCAAAACCCACCTCACTGCCATCAAGTCAGTTCTGACTCAGCAACACCCACTGGGTTTCTGAGGCAATAAATCTTTACAGAAGTAGATTGCTTCATCTTCCTTCCACAGAGTGGCTGTGAGTTTGAACCACCAACCTTCTGGTTAGCAATCAAATGTCTTAGGCACTGTGCCATCAGCAATGGTTTTAGGACTGAATTATTTAGGAAGGGATGGGAAGAGGAAGAACTAAAGTCAATATTTTATTTAGAAAATACTTTCTAGTTTGTATATGAATTGAGAAAGCTGTAATGTTTGAGTTCTCTTTTCCCTGAAAAGCACATATTATTAGTATCAGAGTGAAATACCACAGCCGTCAGTGGACAAGAAGTCAAATGACTTCTGAAAGAACCCCGACCTAGATCAATGTAGAAATAAAACATCCAAATAAAAGATAAAAACATCTTGACATTTTCTTTCATCTTTTGTTCAAATGTTTTGCTGTTACACACACAGCCTCAGCATCACTGTCAAATGCTCATGATTATGATTAAGTTCATAAGGTTTACATCTTGAAGATGATGGTTTCTGATGCCTGAGGCCCTTGCGTCAAAATTAATCTTATCTTTTAAAACTGGGACATGCAAATACTTAGTCACAATAACACTGCTATCATCTAGTTATATCCTAAGACGTTGCAAGGCAATGTCTACACTGAATTGATTGTCCTAAGTAAAACCACTGCGAGATCCCCCTTGATAACCTTTTCACAGAGGTGATGGGGAGTCTGAATGTTGCCATCAGAGGCAGCGTCCCAGAGCAAATCAAACAAACAAACAAAACAGGTTTGCCTCCAAATCCCCTCAAGATAAAAACTAACCATTCCAAGCAGTAGCTTTCTCAGTCCGACTCTTACTATAAATTCTCTTGGTCTGAGAGGCTAATTCAGCCTTTCTTCTAAATAAAAATATGATATGACTGGACTTTTGTTTAATTCTAAGCCAAAACATTCCAAAGCACCCACTGCATTCCTTGGAAGGCCTAAGTGCCATTGAAGTGGTCTTTTGGCCATGTTTCGTTCCTTTAAGAAGTCAAATACTCTCCATCCATATCTTCTTGGAGACCATGAAAAGGGAAACAGTCTCTTGTGCCTGCTCTACCAGGTGGGTCAGCTTAGCCTTACAGTCCATTTACAAAAGCAGCGAACAAGAGGCCTTCTGTGGGTGTTAGTGCACATGTTACTAACTGCTGATGACTTCATGAGCCAAAGAAACTAGGTCTCACATTTGGATTGAGCGTAAATATTAATACCGCTTTATATTTATGTCGTGTATTTTTTCCAAGGAACTCTAACCTCTTTACAGACATTATGTCATCAATTCTCAAAGCATTACTGTTTGGCACATGGCAAATATTATCATCCCCCTCCCTTTTTTTTTTTTTTTTTTTACTGTGATGGAAACTTGCAAGTTGGTGATGGAATCCAGTCCCCTTGGTTCTCAGTGTATGATCTATACCGCGAAAAAAAGAAAAAGAAAAAAGCCAGATGGATAGTTTTTCAAGTTTATTCATTGCTTCTTGGGTGGGATTCTTGAGAAGTGTCTCAGTTTGTAGGAGTTTCAGTTTTCAGTAGTTCTAGCTTCTCTGCTCCTCTTTTCTTCTTCACCGTGAGTTAAGCGATTTCAAATGTATACAGTTTCTCTTTCCCTGTTGCATTCACAGGAACAAATACATTTGTAGCTGAAATTTGAAGTCAAAGACTTGGTTATTGAGTATGTCATCTCACTTATCACTCAGACCTCCCTTATACTTCTCATACCACCACCAAGTTGCATTTTTGTTCTTTTTTTTTTTTTTTTCTTTAAATCCCCATGTGAAATTAGAAGACCTTTCATTGATCTCAGCCACATGTTCACTGAAAACCAGCTAATGTTCAACTGGACAGAACCAATTTGTATTGTGTAATTAACATGTACCAAATATCATTGTGCTCAACATTTTCAAATATGTTGTCTTATTTCACATATGTAACATGCCATGAAAACCTGGGAGATTCAAGTCCTGTTTGTGTGGGAACATGCTCCTAGAGTAGGGCAGGAGAAAAAAGCAGCACTACTGAAAATAGGACCTCGGCATCTGTGTCCCCACAAAAGAGCCCCTCAGTGAACCCTGATTCCTTTAGTGGAAACTCCTGGCATAAATACTTCCACAAAAGGAGATAATGTGGGTAAATTCTAAAAACCACCAGGAATTAGTTCAATACCCACAAAGTCAAAAAAAAAAAAAAAAGCCCCAAATTGGTTTCTGCGTCGTCAACAGTTAATGCAGAGCACAGAAAAGATAGCCAAACACAGGCGTATAACTAACTGTGACAAGTATTTCTTGATTTCACTTGGTTACACATTTCCTGATCAGGACTATCAGAATCAGACATTAAAAACTACAATGGCATAACTTTTCGTACAAAGCCCAGCATTTCTCAGCTCATCTTTTTGATGACACATTGTTTTCCGAAGTGGCGGGCATCTACACATTGCTGGATTAGGTAATGCCAGTGAGATGAGTGACACTGGGGGGAATTAAGAGCTCTTCTTCTAAAATGAGGAGAAACTTTCAACTTTTGCTGATTCAATTCTGAAAGTGTCAGAGTAAAAATAGGCTAGATGCCCTACAATAGCAACCCTCTTTCACTCTGTTCTCTGGCCCCACTAGATCTGAAATTACCCTACATTTCTAAATAAATAGTGTTTAATTTGAAACTGAGCAGCCCTACCACATCATGGAAAATCTTTATAGGCTGGAAAATATGTACAGTATGCCATGCTTTAAGTATATAATCTAGCCGTAAGCTGTAGCATAGCTACGCTGAAGTTGGCGCGCTCAACAATCTTGGGGTTTTAAGAAAATATAATCATAACATTCCAAACTTTTGGTTTCTTCCCTATCACAGGAAGTATTAGCCAAAAGGAATACACTTAATCCCACATAAAAATCCAGTGATGGGAAAACTTAGAACATGTTAGTCAAAAAATCGATGTTGGTCCCGAAAGGGTTGCCTGCATGTCTGTGCTGATGGTGCTGGAGTCCAGCGACACCTGACACGTAGACAGCAATGTGAACGGTGCCTCCTGGAGTTCAGCAGCGCCTGGCAGCCCTGATTTTAATTTATCAGCAAAGCTTTAGAAAATGCTGTTTATTTTCTGAGTCACAAACTGAAGACTAATTGTGAGTTGCCATAGGGCTTTCTGTGTGTGCAGGATTCTTAGCTTTTCCTCCCATGTTGGTTCCAAAAGGCTTCCCGACTGACCGAGCTGCAGCACACTGGGCTCGCATTCTCCCAGCTCCGGGTTTTGATGAGTCAGGGAAAATATGTACGTTCTGAGAAGCTGGCCAGACTTGCTTCACCAGGCCTGGGCTAACTTACGAAGCCCCTCCTCCCATTCGCCTTTTCCCTCTGCGTTCGTCCAGCGCACTGCTTGTACCTTGTTGTTGTTGTTATGTGCCATCGAGTCGGCCCCGACTCATAGCGACCCCTCCTTGGGTTTCCGAGGCAGTATCACTACGGAAGTAGGATTGCCCAACCTTCCTTCCGAGGAGTGGCTGGTGGGTTTGAACCGCCAGCCTTCTGGTTAGCAGTCAAGTGCTTTAGCCACTATGCTACCAGAGCTCCTTATTTAGTGCTTATTTCATCTTACTGTGTGAAATGTTGGTTAGAGTCGGTTGTTCACAAGTCTGTGTCCCTCGCTACGCTAGAGCACTCTACCTCCCATGTCCGTCATCCTGTTGCTACCCATCACCACCACAGCCCTTAGTATGTGTCTGGAATGGTCTGCTTTCCTGGCCCTCTGCCTTTACCTGTCCGCTGTCTACTTCTCTCTCATTTCCTTTAGTCGGGAGGAAAACAGGTGCTATCTGGATGGGAGGGGGCATAATGGAGCAATGAGCGGAAAGTACACCCCATACGAGATCTAGAACGGCCCTGAAACTCACATAAAATGTATCTCCGCTCTAAACACCCAGCTACGTCTCTTTGTTGCTGCTGTTGTTAGGTGCTGTTAAGTTGGCTCTGACTCATAGCGACCCCGTGTACAACAGAATGAACACTGCCCGGTCCTGGGCCAGCCTCACAATCCTTGCTGTACCTGAGCCCATCGTTGCAGCCACTGTCTCAATCCATGTCATTGAGGGCCTTCCCCTTTTTCGCTGACCCTCCACTTTACCAAGCATGATATCCTTTTCCAAGGACTGGTCCCTTCTGACAACATGACCAAGTTGGAGAGACAAAGTCTGCCCATTGTTGCTTCCAAGGAGCATTCTGGCTGCACTTCCCCCAGGACAGATTTGTTCGTTCTTCTGGCAGTCCATGGTACTTTTGGTTTTCTTTGCCAACACCACAACTCAAAAGCATGAACTCTTCTTCTGTCTTCCTTATTCATTGTCTAGCTCTCACATGCATATGAGGCAATTGAAAATACCATGGCTTGAGTTAGGTGCACCTTAGTCTTCAAAGAGACATCTTTGCTCTTCAGCACTTTATAAAAGGTTTTTTTGCAGCAGATTTGCTCAGTGGGATACGATGTCTGATTTCTCGACAGCTGCTTCCATTGGTGTTGATTGTGGAACCAAGTAATGTGAACTCTTCAATGATGTCAATCTTCTTTCCATTTATCGTGATGCTGCTTAATGGTCCAGTTGTATGGATTTTCGTTTTCTTTATGATCTTGAGAGGTTTTCTTTTTCTTCTCTTTTTTGTTAAGGTGAACTCAAGGCCAATTTAAAGTGAAAATCTGACTTCTTAGTGAATGTATCTTGTGATTCTCCTCCACCTCGGCTGGCGGACCTTGCTGGCAGATGCAGGCGTTCCTACGTTTTGTATAATTCACTCTCTCCTTCTTGCCAGTGAGAGTAGGCAGTTATGACATGAGATTTGGATATCACATTAATAGAGACCTTCCATCTTGGACAGTCTTCGTGCCAGAGTGGTCTTTCGTGAGTATCTGATGGCACCTACCTCCATAGTCATTTCTGTACTTACAGTTAAACTATATTTAACACCTGCTTAAGCACTTTACAGACATTCAGATTCAAGCAAATGACCTACATAGCAAGTCTATAAGAAGCAAGGGTATCACATTTCCAATTCTGTATCTGTTATCTGTTCATCTCTGTTCTGAAGACTCAGCAAACTTGTGTCAAGTTCAGTATATCTAATAACACCCCCTTATCATTGCCTATAGGTTTCCTTTATCCATGCCACAAAAGAAGATGCAACTTTTTCATTTTTATAATTACTTCAAGTATGTGCTTGTGCGTGTTTATATGTCTCACCTTCAGCTACCATAGGATTTATAGTTAATTAACAAGGCATTTCAAAGTAGAAATGTAACTGACATTTTTCTGTTGAAAGCATCGAGTAATACTTGAGAACGTTTTATAATTTTAAAAGGTAAGCTAAATAAATGTAATTTTTACATTCTTTTGTTACCTTTCCAGCTTGCAGAGAAAATTATTTCACAATAAAGCTTTGATCACATGAAAATAAAGGGAAAAGATTTGAAAGTAATACACATGTTGATTTATAAGCATATCAAATAACAAAAGAATAATGTTAACAGAATAAATAAACAAATGAATCAAGACTTAATGTTTTAATTCAATTTTAACTATACAATTATACGAATGAGAATACATTCTCATAGAAAATTCAAACACTGCCAGTAAGGATAGTCCATATTTTACTTTGTATTTAAACACACACACACACACATACACACTGAGGAGATACACTCTCCGAATGGGTACTCACTACCCCCACATGTGGCTGTTGAGTGCTTGAAATGTGTCTGGTTTGAATTGAGATGTGGTATAAGTGTAAAACACACACTGGATTGCCAAGATGTAGCATGAAATAGAGAACATTAAATATCTCAAAAACTTGTGTTGATTACATGTTGAAATGATAATATTGTTTATATATTGGGTTAAGTAAAATACTAAAAGAAAAACTCACTGCCATCGAGTCAGATCCAACTCATAGCGACCCCTCCTTGGGTTTCCAATACAGTATCACTCTGGTGGTGTAGTGCCTAAGGCATTTGACTGCTAACCAGAAGGCTGGTGGTTCAAACCCACCAGCCACTCCTTGGAAGAAAGAAGTAAAATACTAAATTATTAAAATTTAATTTCACCTGTTTTGCTTCTTTTAATATGGTCACTACCTCACTGCTGTCGATTAAAATTATATATGGGCTTGTATTCTATTCTTGTATTTCTATTGGACATACACACACATACACATATCTGATTTGTGGGATAACTTTTTCTTTTTCTGAAACTTGGTGTGTTTTTCTTTCCCATTTAGTCGTATGTTTTAGAGATTTTATAATCAGTACATTTAGATCAGCAACTTTTTTTCAACTACTACATAGTATTCCTTAGTATTAAAATCCTCTTGTTTGTTTCTGAAGGAGGCCTGCTAACACAGTAGTTAAGTGCTCAGCTGCTAACCAAATGGTCAGCTGTTCGAGCCCATCAGCCGCTCTGTAGGAGAAAGATGTGGCAGTCTGCTTCTGTGAAGATCACAGTCTTAGAAACCCTACAGGGTGCTCTCCTCTGTCTTATAGGTCCTAGGAGTTTTTGTTTAGTTTGTTTCCACTTTCTGCTATTAAGGGAATGTTTAAGTTGCTTTCACTTTTGCCTTTAGGAGCAATGCTTCAGGGAATGTCCTTTGATGGTGGCCCTTTGTTGCATATGGGAACATTTCTCTAGGATGGTGTGTGGTTATAGTTGTGTGTCAACTTGGCTGGGCAGCTAGTGGTAGTTATTCCCCATGATGAGACTGGCAGTCAACTCCATGGTGGGATCTACCACAACCAAAGTCTTGCCATCCTCGCTTCTAAGTAGCTGCCTTTGGGATGTGGTCTGCTTTCCGTATACAAGCAGCAGCTTTGGGAATGGTCTCTAGCCTATGGCACACTTGGACCCAGCATGTAGCCGTGTTGTTGCTCAGCAGCCTGCTATGCTCTGTCGACCTTGGGCCTTACGATGGACTTAAATTAATGGCCTGCCATGTGGTTTGGTAACATCAGGACTGTGCCATTTTATTTGTCAACCTTGGGCTTCTCAGCCTCAGCAGCCAGCAGCTAGCTGTCTGAGTGAAGAAACGCCTCTAGCTTCAGTAGTCCGGGAGCAGGAGGTAGAGCTGAAGCCCAAGGCTGAGGGGCTAGAGCCTGGCACTTTGAACTTGGACTTAAAGCCTCCAAATTTTAAGAATAAACTCCTGTTTGTTAAGGCCATCCCATTTGTGGTATATTCTTGTCAGAGTGGCACTAGGTAACCAGAACAGATGGATTTCTAGAAGTCAGAGGATATCTGATTTTTTTTTTTTTTCCATCTTGCCAGATTGTCCTGTTCAAAGACTATAGCACTATAAGAAAAATATTTTCCTTAGTAGTTCATAATTTTATCTCTTGCTTAAGAACATCTTCTGGTGGCTGCCAGTGGTCCTTGGCTATGGCCACATCACTGCTCTCTCTTATAAGGATACATCTCAAGATCACATCTCCAAAGACCCTTTTATTCCTCCATATAATAAGATTCACAGTTTCCAGTGATGGGCACATGGACATCAGTTGGGTGTTCATTCTCCAGTCTTCTGTGATGATCCAGTCTGGCTGGAATGGGCAGTAGGAATGATAACCTCAGTCAGTCCCTGAATGACTCATGTGTGAGATGTTGTATCTACTGCTCTCTATCTATGCTAGCTCATTCACTCATTACAAAAAATCTGTGGCATTAGGAGACAAGGAAGGAATCTAATATGATGACGTTTTCCACCTTTGAATGACTGGGAAATGGTGAATAACCAAAGCTGGAAAATCACGAGGAAAAATTGGTTGCAATGGAAAAAATGAATTTTACTTTGGCAATGTTGAGTTTGAGATCCCTGGAGACTATACCCCAAAAAGGGTCAAACCCAGGTAGAAACTGTCAACCCTACAAAGAGTTCCAGTGGACTCTTCTGCATTTTCCCACCACTGTTTTTCTCCTTGGGTTGAAGAAGCAAGTTGTAAGGAACATTTATGTTGCTCTTAGGTGCTGTCTAGTTGGTTTCCAACCCAGCAATCCGATGTACAACACAACAAAACACCACCCAGTCCTGCACCATCCTCACAATCATTATTATACTTGAGCCCATTGTTGCAGCCGCTGTGTCGGTCCATCCCAATGAAGGTCTTCCACTCTTTGGCTGACCCTCTGCTTTACTGAGCATACTGTCCTTCTCCAGGAACTTGTCTCTTCTGATGACAGAACCAAAGTCTTGCGATCCTCACTTCTAAGGAACATTCTGGCTGTCCATCTTCCAAGACAGATGAGTTAGTTCTTCTTGCAGAAAATGGTATATTCAACATTTTTTGCCAACACCATAATTCAAAGACATATTCCTGGTCTTCCCTATTCATTGTCCAGCTTTCACATGCATATGAAGTGAGTAAATATACCATGGCTTTGGTCAGGTGTACTTTAGTCTAGAGACCTGGATTCAAGATTTCCACTTAGTGATTGTGCAACTTGGAGGAGTCATTTCACCTTTGCTGAACTTTAGTTTCTACATCTTTAAAGAGGAATAAAAACTCCCTCCCTAGCCCCATGCAGTTCTTGTTAGGAATGACTGAAATAAAATAACGTGGTATTTTTAGTACAGTATATGCTACTATAATATAAATCGATTTCCCCCCTTTCTAAGCAGATGAGCTAAACCCTGCTTCATAGAATAATGAAAATCATTACGTATGAGTTATTCAACTTTCTGCAATCATATTTAAAGAGTTACTTG
>NW_006921784.1:5974163-5975587 GCF_000298275.1 Orycteropus afer afer
ACACTGCTGCCATAGGGTCTTTCTAAAACAAATCTGCTCTTGGAAACCCTTCAGTGGCCCTCCATTACAGGGTAAAATGTGTAGACTTTAGAAAAGGTCATTGCCTGACCCAGCCCACCACACCCCACCCTTCCCTTCAGTCCCACTGAACTATTTCAGACCCCAGAGGAATGCCACTTTGGACCACTGAACCTTGTGCCCATTCTGCCTAGAAAGTTCTCCCACAAGCCCATCCCCTAGGGCCATTTGCCGGGTGCATGTCTGCGTATCTCCTGCTACTCGGGTCAAGCTTCACATCCCCTTTGAAGACTGGCCAGGCCTCCCTGGGAAGAACCAGTAAGATCTCTTCTGAACCCCTGTTGTGCCCTATGCCTGAACTATCATTTCATCTGTGACTCTCTCGTTTCCCCCACCAGGCCCTGTTTAAGGACATGGTTGTTGTTAAGTGCCGTCGAGTCGGACCCGACTCATAGCAACCCCTCCTTGGGTTTCCGAAGCAGTATCACTACGGAAGTAGGAGTACGTCTTAATCAGCTTTGTAGCTAAAGTGTTTGGCTCAGTATGTGGTGCAGAAATGGGGCTCAAAAAGCCTTCACTGAATAGGTAAGTTAATTATAGAAAATTTAAGCTGTCAAGTGCCTTAGGTAATATGGAGAAAGGGAGAAATGATATAATAACTTTTGGAGATAGAAGGGGATGTCTGGCTTTGGCTCTAAGGAGAATACATGTTGACCCCTGACTAGAGAGTCATGGTGAAGAACCCTGGTCATAAACTACAGAAACAAGAAATTAAAAAAGTGGTCAAAGCTTTCATAAATCCCAGTGAAACTTAAGACTTGTTCCAGCATACTGGAGAGTTGAGCATCCTTGGCATTGGAGAAGGTAAAGCATTCTCTCCAAACATTTGGTTTCTTACTGCTCATTCACCATGATGTTAGCAGAAGCTACACTTATGCTCACAGCATTTATTTTATCATTGCTGTTGATCTACCTCTCATTGTGCTAAAAAGATAATTACTAAGAGAGAGGGATCAAAACAAACACTGGCAAAATAACTTACTAGTAGGGCCACAGACCCTCTCTGAACCATAAAATTCCCTGATCTGGGAATTGCCAAAATGCAACGATTTCAGACTTCAAACTTGATTATAAATCTATACTGGTAAGTACTGGTTTTCTAAAGAGAAAACATTTTGCCAGATCTGACCTGACAAATAATTTCAAAGTAAGCAAAATTTACCACACTCTCACCCGGGCAGCTGAAGTATTCTTGCTGTTTCCTGGCTGCCTGGGGCTGCTCCTCCCCTTGCCCTCCCCTCCTACTCTGGTTCCCCTGGCAGGTCTGCCCCCTAATGCAAAGTAAGCACTCTGTCCTAAACTGCTCTTTCTATATTGAAAGATTCCTTCCTTGTCCTCTTCCCCAA
>NW_006921784.1:5976146-5977819 GCF_000298275.1 Orycteropus afer afer
GACACTACTGACCACCAGCTCTTTTCCCCTCTGTTCCTTCTTCTTAAAACCTTCTTAGCTTGGCCTTCTTGACATGGAAGTCAGCTAGTCTTATCTCTGACTGTCTTTCTTGGTCTGCTTTGTTGCCTCATCCTCACCTAATCTCTAAATGTTAGCCTCCTTAAGGCTGTGTACTGGCCCCTTTCCTTGTCATCACTTATCTCTCAGGAAACAAACTCATCCACACCCCTGGCATTAATTAACTTGTATAGGCTGATGACTTTCAGATTTGCATCTCCAACTAGAGACCTCTCTCCTGAACTCCAGATTTCTGTATCCAGCCACCTATTCAGCATATCCACTTGGAGGTTTTGCATATCCACTCCAAACTCAGCAGGTTCAAAATGCCCATTGTTCTCTGCCTAAGAGAATGGCACAAGCCAGGAACTGGGAGTTACTATTTATCTCCCTCCCTCTCCTTCTCCACCATCTCCAATTGGCCATTCTTCTGTCTACCTTCTATGCATTTTTCTCACTGTTAACTTCTCTCCATCTCCACTGCCACACAAGTTATAACCTGACTACACCTGATTGCATGACCGATCACCCTGCATGCACTTGATGCCTCCAGTACATTTCTACACTGCAGGCAGAGTGCTCCCTGAAGAGTCATTCATTCATGCATGCATCAAAAATATTCATTGAGCCCTACTATGTGCAAGACCCTTGCTAGATGTTGGTGATACGAATGTGGCCAGGACAGCCATGTTCCTGACCTCCTGGGACACTATTAAAAGTGCACGATTAGGGAATCTAACTTAATTGGAATGTGGTAGGGAGAATTTCTTTGAGGAAACACTTTTTCATCTGAGATCTGAAGAATGAGTAGGAATTAACAAGGCAAAAGGGAGGGTTAGGGGAGGGGGAAGAGCATGTTGGCCAGAAGGAACATCCCGTGTCTTTATACGGGACACGGAGAGGGCAGAGAGTAAGAGGTAGGTAGAGTGGAGGAGCTGTGACAAAGTGACTCTGCCTGGGAGGCACTCAGGGGGTCTGTCCGTCCCCTCAAACTGCCTGCCACAGTGTGTGAGTGTGTGAGTGAAGGTGTGTGCTCTTTTCTGAGCACAGGGGGTAGCTTTTGCGTTTCACAGCCAGTTTGTGCCACTCCCCACCTGCCTCCAGTAAAGAGCCCCTGCTAGTGTTTGAAAGGCCGGGGTAAAGACTTTGGACTTCATGCTAAAAACAGAGGGCTGCCATTGGAAATTGTTACGTCAGAAAGAAACATGGCCAGATTGTACATCCACAGGGCAGGGATTTTTCTCTCTTTTGTTCACCCCTGTATCCCAAACACCTAGAACAGTGTCATGTACGTAGTTGGCCCTCCATAAGTAATTGCTGGATGAATGAGTGTATGTCTACTATGGTCATTATTAAGGAGCTTTAGTGGCATAGTGCCTGTGGTAGTTATGTTTGTGTGTCAACTTGGCTGGGCCCGGTTCAGTGGCTGGGCAGCTGGTGGTAGTTATTCCCCATGATGAGACGGCAATCAACCCCATGGTGGGATCTACCACAAGCTGAGTAGCTGCCTTTGGGATGTGATCTGCTTCCTATATATAAGGAGAAGCCTTGGGAATGGTCTCTAGCCTATGGCACACTTGGACCCTGCATGTAGCCATGTCATTGCTCAGCAGCCT
>NW_006921784.1:5978514-5984328 GCF_000298275.1 Orycteropus afer afer
CCAGAAGGTTGGTGGTTGGAACCCACCATCTGCTCTGTGGAAGAAAGATGGGACAGTCTGCTTATGTAAATATTTACAGCCTTGGAACCCCAATGGGGGTTGCTATGAGTCAGAATTGACTTGATGGCAGTGAGGTTTTTGTTTGTTTGTTTGTTTTTTAATGACATTATATTACACTCAGGTATTTAATATTTCTCCCTTATAAGACTCAATTCTTGACAACTACTGTGTCTTATTATGATACTGCATGTGTTAGCTACTAGGGCCCAGCACAGTGCCTGGCTTAAAAATCAGGTTCACTATGCATTCAGTTATTCAGCCAAATAATTAATGAGCATCTACCAGATGCTGGGAATTGGAATACAAAGATAATGAACATATTGTCTCTAATCTCAAGGAGCTTACACTCTGGCTGAGAAGACTGGTAAGTAGGCCTGAAAATACCATGTAGTAGATGCTACAAAAGGGGGTGTCATGGAAGGCCAGCAGGCAGAAGAAACTCCGTGGCTGACCCTGGACCAGGTGAAGAATGGGGGAGCAGAGTATGGGAGTGGGCATTACAGGCAGAGTCCACAGGGGAGCAGGCAGGGCCCATTTGAAGAAGTACAAGTGGTTCAGTAAGTCTGGGCTTGGTGAAGCAAGAGATGGGCCGGAGCCACAGAGGGTTTGGACTTTATCCTGAGGACAATAGGAAGCTGTTAATGAATGAATAACTATCAGAAGAGTGATGTGATGAGATTTGCACATAAGACTACTTAGGCTCCAGAGTGGAGAATGGATTAGAGAAGCAGTAATGGTGGGAGTAGGGGCCCAGTAACTGGAAGAGATGATGTTGGCCTGGACTAAAATAGAAGCAGTGGGATGAAGCAAAGTGAATGGATTTGAGAGACATCGAGGAGGTAGGATCAACAGGAATTAGTGACGCTACTTTTGGGTTGAGAATGATGGGAGTCATCATCCGTGGTGACTCCCAGGTTTTTTATTTTTATGCCTTGGGGAAGGTCACACAGAGTCAGAACAAAGATCGGCAGCAGGCTTAGAGAGGAAGACGATGAATTCCAATGTGGACATATTGCATTTGTGTTTTCTTGGAACATCCAAAATGAAACTTTAGTAAGCAGTTGGATACATGCAAAAGCGCTCTGGTGGTGCAGTGGTTAAGGCACTTGACTGCTAACCAAAAGGTCAGTGGTTCAAAGCCGCCAGACACTCTGTGGGAGAAAGATGGGGCAGTCTGCTTCCATAAAGATTTACAGCTTTGGAAATCCTATGGGGGTCGCTATGAGTCGGAATCCACTTGATAGCAGTGAGTTTGATTTGGTTTTTGGATACACATGTGGATCTGGAGTTCAGAAGTAAGATCTAGGTGGAACATAAAAATGTGGAGATTTTTGCTTACTAACAGTAATTGATTTTTCCAAAAACCAAACCAAACTCACTGCCATCGAGCCAGTTCCAACTCATAGCGACCCCTCCTAGGGTTTCTGAGGTGGTATCTCCACAGAAGTAGATTGCCCAGCCTTCCTTCTGAGGTGTGGCTGGCGGGTTTGAACTGTCAGCCTTCTGGTTAGCAGTCAAATGCCTTAGACACTGCGCCACCAGAGCTCCTAACTGATTTTTAGGAGTGGATAAACTCATCCAGAGAGTGTGGAGATGAGGAGAAAGACAACAAAGAGAACTCTGAGAGAACATTCAAATAATAAGCATTAAAAAACCCCAAAAAGAAGTAGAAGAATGAATGAATGAATGAAGTAATAAAATGGAGAGAGTTGTCAGAATAAGGCACTCCTTCTAGTGCTGCCCAATAGCTCTACTGAGGCACTTGGCTGTCCTACCTGTGAGTTAGGCAAAGCACATTCTTTGGCTTCTCAAAACCAAAGATGGAAAGCAGGAAAATTTCACATAGCAGAATGCATACCATCAGAGCTTTTTCAGACATAGTAGCTTCTTGTTAATCTGTATACAAGAAACACTCTAAAAGCTATATTTTAAAAATATACCATGAAATGTATTAGAAACCCTTTGATGTACTTGTCTGATGTTGCTCAAATCATCCGGGTAATTAGTCTAGCCTGCTGATTGCTGGCCCTTTGCGTGGCTGGTTGGCTTTGGCATCAAATATGCAAACTTAGCCAGTTGGAACACACCTGGAAAATGTTTCTCAAATGTTCCTTTGTATGGATAAATTTGTTGGTTTATACAGTTCACTTAATCTGTGTTGGGGAGCATCCCCTGACTAATAACAGGCTTGCTTTTGAACCCACTGGTTTCTGTAAACCAGTGTTGAGAGTTCCCAGACCTCACTGGCTGCCTTGAAATTGTGTACATTATTGAAGATGTTTTGACTAACTCATTGCAATAAAATTGCAATTTGGCAATTTGGAATCAAACTCGGGTTTACTGAGCAGTAGAAGCAAAGGAGAACAAAGCTATTCAACCCTCAGGCCAACTTGCCGTTCAAGAATCTATCCACCCATCTTGTCCTCTTCCCAGAGCACCCAGATTTGATAGAAATGAGGATAATTTGGTTCAAACAGAAAAGACACCAAAGCAACATATTTAGACAAATGAAATTTTACCAAGTATTCTTCTTATAGCCAAACTGTAACAAATTCATCTCTTAGATAAAGAAGTTTGTTTTGTGCTTTTGGGTTTTTTACGTTGGCATTTCCTCTCCTTTAAAGCTGGCTATGTCAAAGTTGTACCTTTATAAGCAAATCAGTTGTTTGGTAAGCAGCTTCATTTCTTTTCTCAGATTTTACTGTTTCAAACTTCTAAATTTAAAACATTTAAAAATAGGAGCTCTGGTGGCATAGTGCCTAAGGCATTTGACTGCTAACCAGAAGGCTGGCAGTTCAAACCCACCAGCTAAATGTCTATTAAAATAGTCTATGTCCTGCCCTAGGGGCGGAAGGGGTTTAGTGGTAGAATCCTCACCTTCCATGTTGGAGATCAAGGTCGGATTTCCAGCCAGTGTGTTTCCTGTACACCTACCATCTGTCTGTCTGTCAGTGGAGGCTTGCATGTTGCTATGATGCTAAACAGCTTTCAGCAGAGCTTCCAGACTAAGATGGAGTAGGAAGAAAGGCCTGGCAATCTACTTCTGAAAAATCAACCAGTGAAAACCCTATAGGCACAGTGGTCCGATCCACAGCCCATCAGGGCAATGGCACAGGACTGGGCAGCGATTCATTCCATTGTGCATGGAGTCTCCATGAGTCAAGAGCCCACTCAGCAGCAGTGACCAAGAACATGCCTTGGGAAAAGTATATATATGAAGGGAAACTTTCTTTGTTGGTTGCCAAGGGTGGGAGGGGAGGGAAAGGAACACTACAAAAAAAAAAATAATGATAATGCATTGACCCATGTCACTTTAGTTTTGTTTATTTCACTGTACATAAATTATATTTCAATAAAATGCATTAAAAAAAAAAAACATGCCTTCGTTTAATTCAAAGGGAATTTGTGGTTGCTGAGATCAGGAAGTACACAGCTTTTTCTAAAGATAATGTATGAATTGGTTTTTAAGTTAGCCATTTTCAGACCCAATCTTTGGTTCTAAATGCTACTTGAATGCTTTATTGACAGTCATATTATTTTGTAGTAAAAAAAATATATTATTTTGTAGTAAAAACAAATCAATAATAGTGACCTGTATCTACATCAAAAGAGAAAAGATCACAATGTTGGAGCCTCTACTAGATATTCTGACAAGTCTTGCTTAAATACATACATACATACATACACACGCACTCACATACACACACATATAAGGACCTCTGCTGGTGTAGTGACTAAGGCATTTGGCTGCTAACCAAAAACCTTAGTGGTTCGAACACACCAGCTGCTCCACAGTTGGAAGATGAAGCAGTCAGCTTCTGTAAAGATTAACAGCCTTGGAAACCCAGTGGGGGTCACTGTGAGTTAGAATCAACTCAATGGCAGTGAGTTTGGGTTGGTTTATATATGTGTATATGTGTGTGTGTGTGTGTGTGTATGTATACATAATTTTATCCTCCTACCAAAAAAAGAATAGAGAATATGGAAAAACTAATCCTCCTGTCTAGTGAAAATGCCCTCTATCTCTTTCTTGGAATTCAGGGATTCAGTTAAGCAAAAATAAATTCTAAAATCTTTACCAAAGTTGAGCCCATGGTGCAACGCACTGCCATCGAGTCGGACCCGACTCATAGCGACCCCTCCTTGGGTTTCTGAGGCAGTATCATTATGGAAGTAGATTGCCCAACCTTCCTTCCAAGGGGTGGCTGGTGGGTTTGAACCACCAGCCTTCTGCTTAGCAGTCAAATGCCTTAGGCACTACACTACCAGAGCTCCCAATGGTGAAATATGTATTATAAATATATATTGTAGTTGTGTATGATGGTTCACTAACCTTCCCATTAATCAATAATGTACTTCTCTCCAACTAGAAGGGCCACGTCCTTCCTAATTCCCTAATCTGAACATATAATAGAGCAGACAAGGTTGCGTGTCTCTGCTGATTGAAATTTCACATCTAAAGCAATCAGTGCCCTAGATCTCTCCTGACCCTTACTTGCTCCTTGTTAGCCCTGCACCTTGACAACCCTTCCCTCAAGAGTTGGATGTGCTTAATTCACTAGACAGAGCCAAGAAGCTGTCCCGAAGTTGGCTGCCTCCAGGGGCCTCAGCTCCTGAAACTTGGAATACCAGACTCTGATACTGGCATCTGGGCCTTCGGGCAGGGCCAGGCCAGCCCACAGGAAGGCAGGTTTGGATCCGTTATGCAGCTAGAGGGATTAATGCCTGGTCTGCCTGTTTTGTGTGTGCCTTGAGCAGACGTCAAACCCTTGACTGAATTGTGCCTCTCTCTGGTGATTCTCACAGATTCAAAGAATGGAATTTGTGTATAGTCAGCAGAATTCGGAGAGCTTCAGGAAGAAGAGGAAGAGCAGAGAACAAAGGAAAATCTTTATGCCTAACAGATAACGAAAGCTGGAAGAAGCCTTTGTTTCACTACAATTCTTTAAAAGTAATTTTAGTTTGCAACAAACATGCATAAAGTGTCTTAATAGGAAAGTGAGTTCTTATCGTCAAAACCTAGCTTAAGAAGTGCCAAGTTACTGGGTGAAGGAGCCCTGGTGGCGCAGTTGGTTAAGTGCTCGGCTGCCAAGCAAACTATCAGCAGTTCGAACTCACCAGTCGCTCTGCATGAGACAGATGTGGCCGTCTGCTTCTGTAAAGATTTCAGTCTAAGAAACCTATGGGGCAGTTCTCCTCTGTCTTATATTAAAAAACAAAAACAAAAACGCACTGCTGTTGAGTCAATTCTGACTCATAGTGACCCCCATTGGGTTTCTAAGGCTGTAAATCTTTACAACCTCATCTTGGCCCATCTTCCTCCTGCAGAGACTGGTGGGTTTGACACCCTTCTGGTTTGCAGCCAAATGCCTTACCCACTACACCACCAGAGCTCTTTACTCATTGACATTGACTCAACAGGCAATGGGTTTGTTTTGTTTTGTTTTTTCAATCACCAGTGAGGACTTGGGCTCATTTTGCCCCAAAGAAACAAGGTCAGTGGGGCTGCCTTTGGTTGGCATCACTTAGTGGCGCAGTTAGAGATGAGACAGCTTTATGTTTGCAAAAAACCACAGGAGGTCTTTTGAAAAGGAAGGAGCCCTTCTCAAAGGAAAGAAAGGTTTCTCTACATAATTCAACTCCTCAGGCAGTTAGACTACTGTCAGACATTTTAACTTGTAACTTGTACACTGGAATCCCTTCCCAGCTAGAACCCCACAGAATTGCATAGAACACGTGTTGTTGTTGTTGTTG
>NW_006921784.1:5984888-5995835 GCF_000298275.1 Orycteropus afer afer
TTGAATCGCCAGCCTTCTGGTTAGCAGTCAAGTGCCCTAGGCACTATGCTACCAGAGCTCTTAATGATTAACATTACTGCATAGTAAATGACTTAAAGTATTATTTTTATTGTTTATATTTATACATCAGTGTAATCATTTAAGTGGATAGGACTAAGATAAATGAGGTTAACTATATGTGCTTTATGGCTAAAGAAAACCAAAATGCAAGGCATTTTTCTGCTCCATTTTTTTTCCAAACTGGAAAAAGTTTATTTCCTCAGATCAGTGTTTCTCAAAGTGGAGTGAGGACAATGCTGGAGTGAGTGTTAAAATACAGAATATTAGGCCGGCCTCATTTCTGTTAAGATGTCAGGGGGTGCAGCCCTGTGGAAAAGTCCCTCTTTTATTTTTATTTTTTTATTTTTTTTGCCCCCAGAAGAAGTTTTATGTGTATCTTCCACTTCTGTAAAGATTTACTGCCTCAGCAACCCAATGGGGGTTGCTAAGAGTCAGAATCGACTTGACAGTAGCAGGTCTGGTTTTTGGTTTATGGGTCAAAACAGTATTAAGTAGACTATCTTAACAGCAAGGGATACTAGGAAATGTAATTTTTAAACTTCACTTCTTTTTTTTTAAATTGTGGTTTAGGTGAAAGTTGACAGAGCGAATTCATTTTCCATTCAACAGTTCACACATTTTGTTTGATGACATTGATTGCAGTCCCCATAATGTGATAGCTCTCTTCCCACTTCCTCCCTCTGGTTACCCTTTTCTTGTGTCCTTTTTTCCTACGCATCCCTGCCCCCTGAGCTATCTCCCTGGGGAAGTACTGCCCTTCTGTTCTCCCATGGTTGAGTGTTCTAAGGAGTGTACATACCTGGTGTAAATGTGCACCTGGTAACGCTTGTCTGTTGAATGGCTGGACGCCACAGGAATGAGTTCAGTTCCAGGCTTGAACGGTGACTAGGGGCCATAGTCTTGGAGGTTTTACTAGTCTCTATGAAACCAGTAAGCCTGGTGTGCTTTATGATTTTGAAACTCCCTGACTCTTGTGCACATGAAAGATTGAGAACCTGCAACCTCTGACGTAGCTAAGGGGAGAATCTCTGGGGCCAAACAGGCAGAAATGGACGCAGGCCAGCCAGCCGAAGACTGGGTATGACAGCAACAGGCTTTTCCAGCACCTCCCTTTCCCAGACCCATGACCACTTCTGGTTCTCCAAGGGTGGCCTACAAAGTGGAGTCTATTTACTGATTTTTCAAATTTTTATTATGATTTGGGTAAAAGTTGACAGAGCAAATTCATTTTCCATACAGCAGGTCATACACATTTGTTTCATGACATTGACTGCAATTCCCCACCATGTATCAGCTCTCTTCCCACTTCCTCCCTGTAGTTACCTCTTCCCTGTGTCCTTCCCTCCCATGCACTTCCACCCCCCTCCCCCAGTTGTCTCCTTCTGAACTGCCTTTCTGTTCTCCCATGATCAACCGCTCTAAGGAGTATATCTACCTGATATAAATGTTCAGCCTACATGCCTGTCTGTTGTTTGGCTGGAAGCCACAGGAGTGAGTTTAGTTCCAGACCTGAGGGGTAACTAGGGGCGATGGTCCCAGGAGTCTCACCAGGCTCTGTCACCAGGACACCTGGTCTTTTTTTCATGATACAAAATGGGGTCTTGAAGTAGACTGTAACAACAGGACCTCTGGAAAGGTCCTTCCCCTTTGCTGGCATGGCCACTGTATTCATACATGCTCACTAAAAGGTGGAGGAGGGGAAAGGCATTAGTTTTATGATATCCTGGACAGAATCGTAGCCTGAGTCACCACAGTTTCTTTTAAGAGAAGCACAATAAGAGATTAGCCGTCTGGCAGAGGGATTAGGCTTGTTCTGTGTGTCTCCAGAGGGCAGAGCTGAAGCAGAATTGGTGATGGCTACAGGAGGTCAACCGGGCTCTGTCTCAGGAGGAGCTTTTTAACGCCACAAATTGTCAAAATTTTGAAATGGGCTACCTTGTGAAGAAGTGAGCTTACTGTCACTGCAAGGGTTTGAACACAAAGGAGCTTTTTCACAAAGCCTGGGAGTCTTTGAGGGGCCCTGGTAGCCCAGTGGCTAAAGCCAGAGGTCAGCAATTCGAACTCAGCAGCCTCTCTGTGGGAGAAAAATGTGGCAGTTACTTCCGTAAAGAATTAAGAACAAAAAAACAAACTCACTGCTGATGAGTTGGATCCAACTCATAAGGACTCCCCTCCTTGGGTTTCCGAGGTGGTATCACTATGGAATTAGATTGCCCAACCTTCCTTCCAAGGAGTGGCTGTTGGGTTTGAACTGCCAGCCTTCTGGTTAGCAGTCAAGTACCTTAGGCACTATGCTACCAGTTGTTGCTGTTTGCCGTCGAGTCGGCCCCGACTCATAGCAACCCCTCCTTGGGTTTCCGAGGCAGTATCACTACGGAAGTAGGATTGCCCAACCTTCCTTCCGAGGAGTGGCTGGTGGGTTTGAACCGCCAGCCTTCTGGTGAGCAGTCAAGTGCCTTAGGCACTATGCTACCAGAGCTCCTACATAAAGAATTACAGCCTTGTAACTCCTATGGTGCAGTTCATCTCTGTCCTCTAGGGGCGCTGTGAGTCAGAATCCACTCACCTTCAGTGGGTTTGGTTTGGGCTTTGCTTTGCTAAAAATTTACAGCTTTGGAAACCTATAGGGCAATTGTACTCTGTCCTATAGAGTGGCTGTGAATTGGAATCAGCTCAATGGAAGTGTTTTTCTTTCTTTCTCTTTCTTTCTTTCTTTCTTTCTCTTTGATGCTCCAAGTAAATTTGTTACATGGAGTAATTAATCAACCTGAATTTCAGAAGAAACTATTTTGTTTAAAGGGGGAATTTAGCTCTCAATCTGCGTTTATAATTTTCCTACACTTAGCTTGAAGAGGCGATCCACTTCTCAAAGAATTGGCCAGTGAAAACCTTATGAATAGTAGTGAAACACTGTCTGTAGTAGTGAAACACTATATTACTGGAAAATTGTCTAAACACTGTCTATAGTAGTGAAACACTGTATTACTGGAAAATTTTATGAATAGGCCTGAAACATTGTCTGATACAATGCTGGAAGATGAGCCCCTCAGATTGGAAGGCGCTCAAAATACAACTGGGGAAGAGCTGTCTTATCAGAGTAGTGCCTCTACCTTAATGATATGGATAAAGTAGAGCTTTCAGGACCTCCATTTGCTGAGGTGGCACAACTCAATATGAGAAGAAACAGCTGCAAACATCCATTGATAATCAGAACATGGAACGTATGAAGTATGAATCTAGGAAAATTGGAAGTTGTGAAAAATGAAATGGAATGCATAAGATTGATATCCTAGACATTAGTGAGCTGAAGTGGACTGGTTTGCCATTTTGAATCAGATAACCATATGATCTACTATGCCAGAAATGACAAATTGAAGAGGAATGGTGTGGCATTCATCATCACAAAGAATGTTTCAAGATCTATTCTGAGGTACAATGCTGTCAGTGATAGAATAATATCCATAGCCTACAAGGAAAGCCAGTTAATACTACTACTATTCAAATTTATGCTCCAACCACCAGAGCCAAAAATGAGCAAACTGAAGATTTTTACCAACTTCTGAAATTGACCAAATCTGCAATCAAGATGTGTTAATTATCACTGATGACTGGAATGCAAAAGTTGGAAACAAAGAAGAATCACCAGTAGTTGGAAAATTTGACCTTGGTGACAGAAATAATGCTGGAGAGTGCATGATAGAGTTTTGCAAGACCAACAACTTATTCATTGCAAATACCTTTTCTCAATGACACAAATGGCAGCTATACATGTGGACTTCACCAGATGCAGTACATCGGACTCTGATAGACTACCTCTGTGGCAAGAGGTGATGGAGAAGCTCAGTATCTTTAGGCAAAACAAGGCCAGGAGCTGAATGTGGAACAGACCATCAACTGCTCATTTGCAACTGTTCAAGTTGCAGTGCACACAATTAAAACAAGCCCACAAGAGCCAAAATATGACCTTGATTATATTCCTCCTGGATTTAGAGACCATTTAAACAATAAATTTGATGCATTGAACACCAATGACTGAAAACCAGAGGAATTGTGGGATGACATCAAGAACATCATCCATGAAGAAAGTCAAAGGTCATTAAAAAGATAGGAAAGGAAGAAAAGACCAAAATGGATGTCAGAAGAGACTCTGAAACTTGTTGTTGAACAGAGTAGATAAAGCAAAGGGAAGAAATGACAAGATAAAAGAGCTAAACACAAGATTTCAAAGAGCAGCTCGAGAAGACAAAGTCTATTATTATAATGAAATGTGCAAAGACCTGGAGTTGAAAAGCCAAAAGGGAAGAACATACGTGACATTTCTCAAGCTGAAAGAACTGAAGAGGAAATTTAAGCCTCGAGTTGAAATATTGAAAGATTCTATGGGCAATATGTTGAATGATGTAGGAAACATCAAAAGAAAATGGAAGGAATACAGAGTCACTGTACCAAAAACAATTGGTTCATGTTTCATCTATTTCAAGAGGTGGCATATGATCAAGAACCAATGATATTGAAGGAAGACGTTGAAGCTGAACTGAGGGTGGTGTTGAAAAACCAGGCTTCAGGTATTGACGGGATACCCATTGAGATGTTTCAACAAACAGATGCTGCTCTACAGGCACTCAGTCCGCTATGCCAGGAGATTTGGAAGACAACTACCTGGCCAACTGACTGGAAAAGATCCATATTTGTACCCATTCAAAAGAAAGGTGATCCCATAGAATGTAGAAATTATCGAACAATGTCATTAATATCACATGCAAGTAAAATCTTACTGAAGATAATTAAAAAATGGTTGCAGCAGCATATTGACAGAGAACTTCCAGAAATGCAAGCTGGATTCAGAAGAGGACATGGAACAAGGGATATCTTTGCTGATGTCAGATGGATCTTGGCTCAAAACAAAGAATACTAGAAAGATGTTTACTTGTGTTTTATTGACTATGCAAAAGCATTTGATTGTGTAGATCATAACAAATTATGGATAACATTGAGAAGAATGGGAATTCCAGAACACTTAATTGTACTCATGAGGAAACTGTACATAGACTAGGAGGCTGTTGTTTGAACGGAACAAGGGGACACTGCATGGTTTTGAATCAAGAAGGGAGTGTGTCAGGGTTGTATCCTTTCACCATACTTATTCAATCTGTGTGCTGAACAAATAATCTGAGAAGCTGGACTATATGAAGAAGAATTTGGCATCATGATTGGAGGAAGACTCATTAACAACCTACGTTATACAGACAAAACTTTGCTTGCTGAAAGTTTGGATGACTTGAAATACTTACTGATAAAGATTGAAGAATACAGTCTGCAGTATGGATTACATCTCAATACAAAGAAAACAAAAATCCTTACAACAGGACTAATAAGCAGCATCATGATAAATGGAGAAAAGATTGAAGTTGTCAAAGACTTCATATTACTTGGATCTATAATCAACACCAATGGAAGCAGCGGTCAAGATATCAGATGTTGTATAGCATTGGGCAAATCTGCTGCAAAGGACCTCTTTCAAGTACTGAAGAGCAAAAATGTTTCCTTGAAGACTAAGGTGCACTTGACACAAGCCGTGGTATTTTCAGTCACCTCATATGCGTGTGAGAGTTGGACAATGAAAAAGGAAGACTGAAGAAGAGTCAGTGCTTTTGAGTTGTGGTGTTGGCAAAGAATGCTGAAAGTACCATAGACTGGTAAAAGAACTAACCGGAATGCTCCTTGGAAGGGAAAATGACCAAACTTTGTCTCACCTACTTTGGTCATGTTGTCAAAAAGCACCATTCCCTGGAGAAGGATATCATACCTGGTAAAGTGGAGGGACGACGAAAAAGGGAAGACCCTCAACAAGATGGATTGACACAGTGGCTGCAATGACTGGCTCAGGTATAGCAAGGATCATGGGGCTGGCACTGGGCAGTGTTTTCGTTCTGCTGTACGTGAGGTCACTATGAGTCGGAGACAACGTGACGGCACTTAACAACAACAACAACAACAAGCCTGAGGAGGCAGTGATGGCGTAGAGCCTATGGCATTTGACTGGTGGTTCAAACTCACCAGCCATTCCTCGGAAGGAAGACTGGGCAATCTACTTCCATAGAGATACTGTCTCGATAACCCAAGGAGGAGTCACTATGAGTCATAACCGAACACTTAGCCTGAGGTTGATGGATTCTGTAAGTCAGTCTAAGATCTGAATCAATCTTGAAAATGTCTGTTATGATTTTATTCGTTATTGACACCCCCTTCCTCAACAGGATGGTCTATCAGTGCCAACAGCTGGCATGTGTCTCTCTAATGCAGTCGGTAAAGAGAGAGCAGAGAGAAGTTGGCTGGGCCCTGTGTCCTTGGCTGGGGAATCAGGGAGAGAGAGATCTATCCTGAGGGAGATCTGATAACCATGGAAGGTGAAGTAGCTGATTTTGCACAGCATAGCTCATATACACAGTCAGCTAACAAGAAGGTTGGAGGGCGTCCAGTTCTATTTACTGAATGATTTATGAGGGCAAAGAAATGTTTTGTCTATTCATTTCTGTCCTTAATGGTAATGAAATGAAGAAACAGAAGTGCGTGAAGGAGCTGCAACTTCAGCGAGGAGACTGAAAAGCTAGACCCCAAGCTGGGAAGCCTGAGTTGTACTAGGACTAGCCATTCTCTCCAACCCCCAATCCCCACACACTGACTGTGTTTGATTCATCAGTATCATTACAAAGATTAGGTGGCGATAGTTTGGAAACTGGGACATTATTAAATTAAAAACTATGCAGGGGAAATTTGACTTCACGGTTTGGGGTTTTTCTGCCTTGACAGAAAGTGGTCTAGCTGGAAGGAGATGGGTGAGGCTTGTGACTGCCACTAGCCTTTGAAGCCAGGCACCGAAACCACACCTTCACTTCCCCTCTCTCAAGTCCCTCTGGTATCTGGGTTCTTTCACCCTCCAGCTCACCTCTGCCAGGAAGAGGCTGGAAACGTTCATCATGTCAACATTGACTTCACGCAAGTTCAAGGTTGTGTATGTATTTTTAAATTCCATGGACCAGTGGACCCAATTTTCAGTTTATCTTAAAATCATCAATTTATGGTTGTATCTGTACCATGATTTGGGTGAAGTTTACAGAGCAAGTTGGTTTTCCATTCAACAGTCCCTACACACTCTGTTTTGTGACATTTACTGCAGTCGCCACACTGCGACAGACTTCTTCCCACTTCCTCTCTGTGCCCACCCCTTCCCTTTAGCCTTCCTTCCCATCCCCTCTTGACTTCCTAGCTCTGTCCCTGGACAAATGCTGTCCTCTTGAGGTCATGTGCTTGGTTGTTCTAATGAGTGCATACCTTCCTGATGTTACGGTTCACCTTATATGCCTGTCTGTCATCATTGGGCTGGAAGGTGAGTTACAGGGGTTAAGGAGTTAAGTTCAGTTTCTAGCTTGAAGGCTGTCTAAGGACCATAATTTCAGGGGTTTTGCAAGTCTTCATCAGATCCATAAGATAGGTCTTTTCTTTTCTTTTTTTTTATGATTTTGAATCTTGTTCCACATTTCCCCCCAGTTTATCTGGGACCTCCTATTGTGATTCCTTTCAGAGTAGTCAGCAGTGGTAGCTGGGAGCCATCTAGGTCTGCTCATGGAGGCTGGGGTTCACATGGACCATCAGTCCCTTGGACTAATTGTTTCCTGTGTCTTTGATTTTCTCCACTCTTCTATGCTCTGCATGGGAAGAAACCAAAAGTCGCATCTTAGATGGCTGCTCCAAACTTTTAAGACCCCTCAATTTATGGTTTTAAATCCAACAGATTGGATATTTAGCGATTTCCACAGATTTGCATAGCAAAAACCACTTTCAGTTATCATCATCATCATTTGGAAGAAGGATCTAAATGGTAAAATGAAACTTCACACACTGTGTTTGTAAAAGTTAAGGCAAGGTCCTCCTAGCTAGATGATTCTAAGTGGCTACATGCAAGGTCCAAGTGTGCCATAAACTAGAGACCATTCCCCAAGGCTTCTTCTTATATACAGGAAGCAGACCACAGTCCCTAAGGCAGCTACTCAGCTGCTCCTAGTAGATTCCACCATGGAGTTGATTACCAGTCTCATCATGGAGAATACTACATCCAGCTGCCCAGCTAAGTTGACACACAAACTGAACTACCACACAGCCCGGTGTTTTAACCACAGTGCCACCAGAGTTCCTTGTGCTATGAGAAGAGATGGAATCAATAAGGAAGAGGAAAAGCTAAGGAGGAATTTGTAGCTGTCTTCAAATACACAAGGGCTGTCACAGGGAGGAGAGGACCACAGACACAGTCTGTGTAGTTTCAAAGAGCAGAGCACAAAGCCAGAAGGAGGAAGGTGTAGGAAGGCAATTTAGGCTCCCTGTGCTGAAGAATCTCCCCCCATGCTCAACAAGGTGCTTGGCACATAGAAGGCATTAGCCACAGTCGATTGTTTTGACTGGCAATCAGAGCTATGGGCAGCTGGCTGCTTCTGCCTACAGTGAGTGAGTTCCCATCACCAGAAGTGTCCAGCTTGAGCTGTCCAGAACAGTGTGCCTTTGGATGAGAGTTGAACCAAATGAGTACTGAGGTCTCTTTCAGCTGTAAAATTCTATGGCACTCTTCTTAATGATAGAATTTCAACAGAGACATTTTAGAGCAAAGGAACATTTCATAAATCCCCTTTCCCAAAGAGTGAAGTGGTTAGAACTGAGAGTTCTGAGTTAGACATGACCTGATTCAAACCCTGGTCATCACACTCACTGGCTGTGTGACAGGTCATTTGCTGTCTCTGTATCTATTCCATCAGCTGTATAAAGGAGACAATAACTGAGCTACCTTGTAGAGTTATTATGAGAGTTAACTCGAGTTAATTAAACATGTAAAGCATTTTGAAGAGTGCCCAGCACGTAGAGAGTTAAGTGCTCAGTAAACATTAGTTAAAAAAACAAAAACCAGACTCACTGCCATCAAGTCAGTTACTACTCATAGCAACCCCATTGGGTTTCTGAGACTGTAAATATTTACAGAAGTAGATTGCCCAGGCTTCCTTCTGCAGAGCGGCTGGTGGGTTTGAACTGCTGACCTGGTTAGCAGCCAAATGCCTTATCCGCTACACCATCAGAGCTCCTGGTACCCTTGCCACCTCTATAGCTTTTTAAGTCTTTTCAGTATGTGGAAAGAGATCCTTTTTACCATAATTGACCATGACCTTGTTTTTTTTTTTTTTTTTTTTTTCCCGAAATCCTGTGCCAGCCATGGCCCCTGTAATTAACCAGTGCATTTTCTGTCTCCTACAGGCCAGCTGTAAGGAGCTCTGGGTGGTACAAATGGTGTGCTCTTGACTGCTTACCTAAAAGTTGATGCTTCTGAGTTGTGGTGTTAGCAAAAAATACTGAAAGTGCCATGGACTGCCAGAGGAACAAACAAACCTGTCCTGGAGGAAGTACAGCCAGAATGCTCCTTGGAAGCTAGAATGGCCAGACTTCCTCTCACCTACTTTGGTCATGGTGTCAGAAGGGACCATTCCCTGGAGAAGGATATCAGGTTTGGTGAAGTGGAGGGTCAGCAAAAAATTGGAAGACCCTCAATGAGATGGCTTGACACAGTGTCTGCAACAGTGGGCTCAGGTACAGCGAGGATCGTGAGGCTAGCGCAGGACCTGGCAGTGTTTCGTTTTATGAGTCAGAGCCGACTCCACGGCACCGAACAACAAAAACAGCACTAACCTAAAGGTTGGTGGTTCGAACCCACCTGGCTGCTCCATGGAAGAAAGGCCTGGTGATCTGCTTCCATAAAGATTACACCAAGAAAACCTGTGAGGCAGTTCTACCCTGTAATACATGGGGTCACCATAAGTCGGAGTCAACTTGATGGTAATAGGTGTAGTGGATAACAAACCAGCTATAAAGCTAAACCAGCAGACCGGGGCTGTGGTGCCCAGTTTATGAAGGATCCTCACTGATGAAACAGTAATGGCCCAGGACACCTTAACCCTTTTTTGTGCTTGGCAAATAGTAGATGCTCAGCAAATATTTGTTGAATGAATCAATGAGCTTGGCCGAGTCCTTATTATTGCCTGCGTGCTCTTTCTTTATCTTTGGTTAGGTGACACATTCACATGATTTGAAATGCTAAGGAACAAAAGGATAAACCAAAACCAAACCCAACTCACTGCCATTGAGTCGATTGCAACTTGAAGCGACCCTCTTTGGGTTTCTGAGGTGGTAAATTGTTATGGAAGTAGATTGTCTAGTCTTCCTTCCATGGAGTGGCTGGTAGGTTTGAATCACCAACCTTCTGGTTAGCAGTCAAATGTCTTAGCCACTGTACCATCAGAGCTCCTGAACAAAAGAATAGATAGTGAGACATATCCTCCCTCCCTGTCCCCAGCCACTGAGTTCCCCTCTCCATAGGTAACTCGCATAACCACTTTGTTGTATGTCTTTCCAGAGCTGTTTTAAGCCTAAACAAGCCAATACACTTGCTCTTGTGATCCACAGGGTTTTCACTGGCTGGTTTTCCAAAATTCTTCATCAGGCCTTTTGTCCTTGTCCTTCTCAGCCTGGAAGCTCCACTGTGACCTGGTAGCATCATAGCAGCATACTTGCCTCCGCTGAGAGAGGGGTGGTGGCCGTGCCCAAGGTGGGTTGGCTGGGGGTTGAGTCTGGGTCTTCTGCATGGAAGGTGGGTTGAGCCCGGGTCTTCTGCACAGAAACTCCTAAATCACCAGAAATAAAACCAAAACCAAACACACTGCCATCCTACTTTGGTGAGTAGCAACTGGGATCTTCAAAGCTTGCAAGCAGCCATCTAGATGCAATGATGGGTCTCTCCTCATCCAGAGCAAAGAAGAATGAAGAAAACCAAAGATTCATGGAAACAATTAGTCC
>NW_006921784.1:5996375-6002264 GCF_000298275.1 Orycteropus afer afer
AAATCACAGTTTAAAAGAAAAGAAGATGATGATAATATTTAGCTCCATCAGGAAGACCTCAGTACTGTGCAAAAAAAAAAAAAAAAAAATCTGCAGACTGAAAGGAATAATTCTTAGTGGGTATCTTAGGCATTTGACTGCTAACTAGAAGGTTGGAGGTTCCAACCCACCACAGCCACTCTGTGGAAGAAAGATGGGGCAAACTATTTCCCTAAAGATTTACTGCCTTGGAAACCCAATGGGGGCGCTGTGAGTTGGAGTCAACTCACTGGCAGTTGGTTTGATTTTGGGGTTTATAATAGAAATACCACACATTGGTGGTTTCAAAAAGCAGAAATTTATTTTCTCACAGTTGAAGAGGCTAGAAGTCCAAATTCAGGGTGCTGGCTCTGTTGTTGTTAGGTGCCATCAAGTTGGTTCTGACAAGTAGGGACTCTTCCGTACAACAGACCGAAACACTGTTGCTGCCAAGCATGCCCATCGTTGCAGCCATGTGTCAATCCACCTCGCTGAGGGTCTTCCCCTTTTTCGCTGACCCTCTACTTTACTAAGGATAATATCTTTCTCTAGGGATTGGTCCCCTCGGACAACATGAGCAAAGTACATGAGCCAAGTCTTACCATTCTTGTCTCTAAGGATCCTTCCAGCTCTACTTCCACCAAGATAGCTTTGTTTGTTCTTCTAGCATAGGAGCTCTGGTAGTGTAGTGCCTAAGGCACTTGACTATTAACCATTAGGCTGGCGGCTCAAACCCACCAGCCCCTCTGTGGAAAGAAGATGAAGCGATCTACTTTTGTAAAGATTTACTGCCTTGGAAGCCCTGTGGGGATTGCTGTCAGTTGCAATCAACTCAGTGGCCATGGGTTTAGTTTGGTTTTTTGGTAATTCGGTCCACAACAGTAGGTTAATACAGAATGGATTTGTCCAGCAACCTGAAAGTGGCCTTTCTTTTTTTCTTTTCTTTTTCTGAACACTGGGAGTTTAACATAAGCCTAGCCTAGGAAACTGGAAGAAAGAGTGATGCTCTGGGAGCTCTACCTGGCCTTTCTGAACAGGCTTTAGTCAGTCAGTGGGCAGAAAACGTTCACTTTATTCCTTTGTCTTCAGTGTGCACACAAGCCCTGCTACTTTCTTCTAAGAAGTTCTAACATTCAGAACTACTTCTTGGTGATAAAGAACTGGTGTGGTCAGGGTATTACGGAGAACGGCAATATCTCTGCCCATCTGTGAGTTCCAGAAACGCATGTCATTCTGCAACCACAAGGAATGTGGTTAAGTCCCCTGGTCTCATCTCTCAACAAAGATTTATCTGTTTCACTGTTGCCTCCAAAGAGCTTTTCTCTTGGACTAAGATGTTAATTCATAGTGATGCCTGCTAATGGGCCATCCCTAAAGGGAAGCCTATTAAGGGAATTAATTACATTGAACTGTTGGAAAGTTCCAAACATAATGAAATGGCTGTAATAGCATGAGAAGAAAACCACTGAACTAAATCATCATGGAGACAAGCCCCTATCCAGAGAGATGGACGTTTGGTAAGATAACTGCAAACCCTGCGAGAAGCAAGATAATGAAAGTGTTAATAAGGAAAACAATTCTCACTGGTAGGAGTTTCTTAAACATGGACCATCTTTCCCCCAACATTTCAAATTCTTTATAAGCAGCTCATCTGAGGCCTAAGTTTGCCAATTTACTGTACAAGGTCATGATGATGTTTTTTTATTTAAAGTAAGAAACCAGTTCTCTCCAGTCGACATAGAATATGCAAAAAGGGACGTAGGATGAAGTGAGTGACATTCCAGTGACAGAGGAGGTGGTAGAGTTGTCTTCCGGATGTCTGGATTGGCTTCAATGCAGAGCTGCCAAAAGGCAGGGGAGCAGATTAGACGACTTTATGGTCTCATGTTCCTCTGGAAGAGCCAGTTGCACTGTTGAAACCTCCAGGCATGATGATGGAAGAAGAAAATAATGATAGAAGAGTAGCTGTAGGGCCAGGGACTGTACTGGTAACTGGTAGACCATCAGTGTGTCGGTTTCTAGGTGGGCCAGGGAGGGTGATGCGGCAGAGTGCAGCGTGGAGAGATATCAGAGATTTGTCAATCACAAAGTCTGGTTTTAATCTTAACCTTGGCTCCGCCTTTATTTCTGGATGGTCATCTAGCTCCTCCATTCCTATTTCTCATACTGTGAATGCCATCCACCGAGGGTTTTTAACAACCAGGACGTAGAAGCAGTATGTTCTGGTGCTGTGTTAGCTGGCTTCAAGTTGGCCCCAGTTCATGGCAGCCCCATGCATGATGACATGAAACGTTGCCTGCATTGTCCTGTGTCTTCCCCATGATCAGTTGCATGTTGGACCGCAACTATTACAGCCCATAGGATTTTCACTGGCTGAATTTTGGAAATTAATCAACAGGTCTTTCTTTCTAGTCCATCTTAGTCTGGAAGTTCTGCTGAAACCTGTTCAGGATTGTAGCAACACTCAAGCTTTCACTGGCAGACGGGTGGTGGCTAGGCATGAGGCGGATTAGCTGGGAACTGAACTCGGGTCTCCTGCATACCAAACCAAACCAAACCAACTCACTGCCATCGAGTCGTTTCTGACTCAGCCACCTCCATTGGGCTTCCGAGGCTGTAAATCTTTACGGAAGTAGATCGCCCCTTCTTCATTCTGCAGAGAGGCTGGTGGGTTTGAACCGCTGACCTACTGGTTAGCTGCCAAGTGCCTTATCCACTATGCTACTGCACGGAAGATAACAATTCTAACCATGGAACCACCACTGCCCCTGTGGCTTGTGATCGTCTATTCTAAATCTGGTGCAGTGCTCAAACCCCTCAGTTTGGGCTCCAGGGCAGCTTAGAGGAAGAGCGGAGAGCTCCCCTGGGGGACCGGTCCATTCACCAGTGGTTTTAAAGAGAGCCTGACACCTGATCCCCAGGAGCCAGGGGAGCCCCCCTCCAGGCATTGGGGTTACTATTGGGCAAAAGCAAGATCCATCTGAACTTCATCTGTGGTTAATTGAAACATGGGCTTCGGTCAGAATCTAATCAGCCTTAAGGGTAAACCTCAGGGAAAAATTGTTTTAATTAATGAAGTCATTTATGATTATGGTCAACAGAAAACAGTTACTTGCAGCTATAAACACTTTATGAGATTATGGTGATGACACACTATGTAAACTATGTCATTTTAGAAAAGTCACCGAGTTGCAAGATGAGGAACCGCCTCTCAGTGTTTACTATTGCTTGGATTTTAAGTGTTTCTTAGAATGGACAGGCCAAACAAAACCTAACACAGTTGTAGCTAAAAGCCATTAGTGTAACCGTTCTGATGGAAACTGTTAAACCAGTTCTGTAACCAAAAAGAGAAACAGCTTAAAACTGTCAAGTATCAGTATTATTGTAATATTCCCTTTATCAAAAAGCAATAACTGAAATTGATAGGTAAGAATTTACAGTAAGTGGCAGGTACTTGGAAACTTGTCAGTTAGGGTTTCCCATTATAAAAGAACTTCTGTAGTAAGCTTTTTAACCCTCTAAAGTCAGAAAATATTTTTTTAAAAAAAACTTTCACAATTAGTTTCTGAGGAAATTATACAGAGGTCATGGTACAAAGAGAAAAGGTCTAAATTGTCATTTCCAATGGCCTCCTAAAGGAAAGCAACATGTTTTTTTTTTTCTTTTCTTTCTTTCTTTTTTTTTTGGAGGGGGGGAGATACGGTGGGCGCTTATATAAATAACAATCAAAATCTCTTTTCCTGATCTATTTCAAAAGAAGGTAAGGTAACAAAATCACTTTCAAGTGATTTCCTTTCTTGCTGCTTCCTTCAACTCCCTCAAAATTGACAGTACGACAAATATTTGCAGAGGTTTATAATTCACGTTTAATTGTGGATAATCGCTGTGTGCGGACAGCTGGGTAAACAAGAGAGCTGCAGTTTCCTTGTGGAACATTCATCCGCCGGCTGAGTGGACACATCAGCTCTGGAAGCAGAGCTGGGCTCTCTTGCCCTCCTCCCTGAGTTTTGTTTGTGCTTTGTTTTCTTTTCTTTTTCTTTTTGAACGTGCTCCTCTGTATCAGTTCCTGAGCTATATACCTCACCAGCACGATGTTTTCTATTATCAAAGGCAAAATTATCTCAATCGGTGCACTCTTTCATCTACAAAACAACACACGGTATGTATGCCTCCGTTTCCACACAGTGAGAATTTCAAATGAGGGATTTGCCTTTGTGTGGATGCCATCTTAATGCGGGGCAAAGATCCTTCAGAACCCACTGGGTCTTAGTCATTTCATCCTTGATCCTCTCCTATCAGTCATTAACAATTTCACAATTATTTGACTATCTACCACAAAGCTGCTTCTCGTTTCCCGCGGCTCCTCCCAGGCCTATGTGAGGCGGCGAAGCACGTATCACTAAACACAAGTTTACCCAAGGCATTTCAACCCCAGGGCAAGGGTATAATTTACCAAAGGTCAAGGATCCTTCCTGCTCTGGACGTCATGCATCCAATTGTACAGTATATAGGCTGTGGTTTAGGTGAGAACTAGGCTTGTCGTGGTCATTCAGCTGTGACCAACTGAGGGGGTTATAGTATACCCTTGAGAAATCTCTGCTCTTTATTATACCCGGTAAATAATTCTAAGAATCCCAGCCACCCACCAAATGTCATGCATCCACCCTGACTAAAGTAGCCGAGGACTAACACAGGGACATGTATGTACGTCCTTCCGAAGCATGCATCAGAAAATGCAAGGACCATCAAAGCATGGCAAATGGCATTCCAGAGAAAATGAAATATAGCTTGACGAAATTACATTAAAAGTGATCGTTTTCTTCATTTCACAGCACGTCCTAGACATCTAAGCACTATACATATATAAACTCTTTTTTTAAAAAAATAATTTCTTTCTTTCTTAAATCCCTTTACCCATATCAGGCCTGTCTCTTAATTATCCATCTATTTTCCCTCCCCTCCCATCCCTGATGACCAACAAAGAAAATTTCTTTCCCTGCGTAAACCTTTCCTCAACTGTTTACAATAGTGGATACTTTCAATATTTGTCCTTCTGTGATTAACTTGTATCACTCAGCATGATGTCCTCCAAGTTCACCCATGTTATGAGGTGATTCGCTGATTCTTCATTATACTTTTAGTCTTGCATAGTATTCCATTGCGTAGTATTCCATAGTATTCCATTATGTACCCCAGTTTGGTTATCCGTTCTTCTGTTGATGGGTACTTGGACGGTTTCCGTCTTCTTGCTGTTGTAACTACTGCTGTGGTGAGCATGGCTGTGCATATTATTTATTTATGTCCTGAGTCTCTCACCTCTTTAGGATATATACCAGTAGTGGAATTGCTGGATCAAATGGTATTTCTATTTCTAACTTTTTAAGGATGTGCCATATATTTTCCACAGTGGTTGTACCATTGTACAGTTCCACCTGCAGTATATGAGATTTCCAATCTCTCCACACCCTAGCCAGCATTTACTGTTTTCTATCCCATTGAACTTTTCTATTATTGTTGGGGTGAGATGATATCTCATTGTTGTTTTGATTTTCATCTCTCTAGTGATCATGAGCATTTCTTCGTGTGTTTTTTGGCCACCTGAATATCTTCTTTGGTGAAGTGTCTGTTCATATCCTTTCCCCATTTTTGAATTGTATTGTCTGTGTTTTTGCTGTTGAGGTGTTAAAGTTTTCTATAAATTTTAGAGCTAAGTTCCTTGTCAGATATGTCATTGACAAATTGTTGTTCTTGTGTGCCCTCGAGTTGGACCCGACTCATAGCAGCCCCTCCTTGGGTTTCCAAGGCAGTATCACTATGGAAGTAGATTGCCCCATCTTCCTTCCGAGGAGTGGCTGGTGCGTTTGAACCGCC
>NW_006921784.1:6003363-6008070 GCF_000298275.1 Orycteropus afer afer
GGGTTTGAACCATCAGCCTTCTGGTTAGCAGTCAAGTGCCTTAGCCACTATGCTACCAGAGCTCCCGTATGTGTGTGTGTGTGTATATATATATACATATATATAATGTATTTTTTTCCCAGTTTTTTTTTTTTTTTTCAGTTATCTGTACTTTGTGAACATTCTACCGTAGGAAGGGATTAATTTAATTGAATATTCAAAACAAGCGTCTTAATCCACTTTGTAAATACTAGCCTAGCAAGTTTGGAATCTCTTAAGGTAAGTGGTGTGGGAGTACGGCTGCTTGTTCCCCCAAGCCCAAAAAGCTGCCCTGAAATTGGACTAAACATGATTTTCTTAAAGCAACCTGAAGACAGAGTTGTAGCGTAGAAACAGAAAACAGCTTTTCCTCCCAAAGCTTTTCACGTTATGTCCACTTCATATTGTTCTGTTTTCTTATAGGGGGAGGGTGGCGGTGGTGAGTTTTGGTGCAAAGAAAAATGTAGGCCAGTCAACAGGAAACCTGGTGTCCGTGATACGCACTGTGGCCTCTAATCAGAGCCTGGTTCCTTTCTCTTCCTTTGATAGGTATTGCAAAAATAATAAGAATATGGCACATTTAGAAAAACGTCTGCCTGGTAAACAAAACTGGTGTTGCACGCCAAGACATGAAAGGGCGGTCTGTGGAGCCAAGACAGTAGTGGTCACCGCTATGGTTGGCTGCAGCTCTGGCCAAGTCACATGTCATCCTGGCGACATCCACAGACGTAAACAGCACAGACCAGTGCCCACTCAACCTCAGAAACTCTCAGGAGCACAAGGAAATTGGTTTGAAAAAACGGTTTCTCTTCTTGTCCTCCTTGTTAATTGAATTTCTGCCTCTAAAGAAAAAGGCAGAAACAGAAAGTCATATTGCTTCTGGGGGAAAGAATCATCGAGTCATTAGAAACAGTAGCTTCCATCCTCACCCTGTCCCTGACCTGGTTTACCTGTTTCCAGGTGAGGAAGTGGAGAGGAGGGCCAAGGGCCAACATTTGCAAAGGGCCCTCTCTGGGAATTACTTTCGTATGCACATAAATTTCCAGTTAAGTACCTTCTGGAGTTTGCATGCAACTGAATTGCTCTTTCAAGTTTCCTGTCCAATGTTCTAACTTGAGTTGTGCTACCAGAAATTCAGGTGCATCTCAATTGCTAAGTCAAACTTGACTTGTTGGGAAAACAACCATCACTATCTTGAGCCTCTAAATCTACCCTCCATTTTTCCCCCATTAAAATACCTTTCACCCACAGTCCCTGGTCCTAGCTCTCTTAGATCCATTGCAGGTAGAAGCCATTTGGCATTTAAGATGCAATACCAGGCAGCCAAATGAATAAAATGAGAATTTTTCTTCACCCCTCAATCTAAGGTCAAGGCCCTTTTTGGTGAAAGTATTTTGAAAATTCGTTCTGCTTCTTTCTGTCTCAGTCTTCTTTTCTAGTGTCGGGACAATGATAAAGCAATGGATGAGACAGAGAACAAACAAGCTGTTCGGACCAACAACCAGTTAGGTGTCAAGAGTCACTACTGTGTGCAGATTTGGGAGAAACGCCATCTGGAAAAGGGTTGAAGATTTTGGGAGAAGTGAGTGCCTTTCTCCAGTGGTTTGAAGATATGAGTAGACAAAACAACTCACGTTGCTGTACAATTCACCTTTATGTATGATTTACAAAGTGCTTCAATTGCTTATCGGGCAGCTCTGGTGGCGCTGTGGTTAACACACTGGGCTGCTAACCAAAAGGTGGGTGGTTTGAACAGACCAGTTGCTCTGCGGAAGAAAGATGAGGCAGTCTGCTTCCATAAAGATTTATAGCCTTGGAAACCCAATGGAGCAGTTCTACTCTGTTCTGTAGTGTTGCTATGAGTCAGAATCGACTTGATGGTAGTGGGTTGGTTTTCTAACGCATATCCTTTCCCACTGATCTTGTGAAGTAGACAGTCCCTGTTATCCATGGCCCAGAGAGGTTGTGTTGGCTGCCCCAGATCATGCAGTGAAGTAGGACCTGATGTGTGTACTGTGGCCTTGTTCTCCTCACTCTTAGTCACCCTCTATACCTTGTCATGTTTGAGGTGATGTGTTATACTGCTGTCAAAGGCTGTCTCTTACCAAGTCGTCGTCTTGTTAGCTGCTGTTGAGTCAGCCCTGAATCCTGAGTTACGCTGCCAGGGTCCACGCCATCCCGGTGATCGGTTGCAGATAGGGTTATCTGATCAGTGGCTGGTTTCTGCAAGTAGGTCACCAGACCTTTCTTCTGAGTCTGTCTCAGTCTGGATGCTCTGCTGACACTTCTCAGCAACATAGCAATGCACAGCCTTGAGGACGGTGGCTGCCCGTGAGGTGTGTGGGTTGGGAATGGGACCCAGGTCCCGGGCATAGAAATTGAGGATTCTGCCACTGACCCACCGTGGCCTAATCACGCTCATCGGTTGAATGAATCTGTTTAGTGGTCAGCGTTTGGCTTCGGTGTTTGTCCCTTTAAACTGCAGCTGTGGCCAAGCAGTTTCTGACTCATGGTGACTCCACGTGAGTCAGGGTAGAAATGTGCTCCACAGGCTTTTCAGTGGTGGAGTTTTCAAAAGCAGATCACCAGGCCTTTCTTCCAAGGTGCATCTGGGTATACTCAGATGCACCGACGTGCATCTTAGCAGCCAAACACATTAACCTTTTGCACTACCCAGGAAGTCCTTCTTCCGCTCTTAAAACCCTTGCTGTCTGCTGCCCCACACTCTCAAACCACACCTCCCATTTCCCAGTCTCCTACCTTCTATCTCCAGAAGGCTGGCCGTTCAAACCCACCAGCCACTCCTCGGAAGGAAGGTTGGGCAATCTACTTCCGTAGTGATACCGCCTCAGAAACCCAAGGAGGGGTCGGCTCGACGGCACATAACAACAACAAGGTTTATCTCCTGTCTAAAACCTTCATCGGCTGTCCAGGGCCTCAATGTTAAGCCTAGGCTTCTTGGTGTGGCCCAAAAGGCCTGTGTGGTCTGGCTTAGCTCACCAGCACCCCCTTCACGCGGACGACCCCCGCCCACGCGCACCCACATCCCCTTCACGCAGACGACCCCCACCCGCGCGCACCCGCATCTAGCTGTAGCACATTCTTCTCTTTTCCTCCAACACTCTTCCCTCCCAGGGCTGTTCTCACCCCTCTTCATTCTTTTGATTCTTCCAGGAAGTGTCCGTTAGTGGGGTTGGATGCCTTGCTCCCTCTCATCCCCCATCCTGGCACCTAGAACCCACCGTGACTTTTCCCCTCCCACTCCTCCCTCACTAGCCTGTACGCTGTCTGAACGCCTGCACCACGCCAGTACCGGCCCCCCTCTCGACTCCTGTTAGTGTCAAAGAAAATTTCTGAGATGAAACCAAACTTTAAATTGATAATGAGTTCATTTGAGCAGCACCAAAGGATCCACGAGTCCAGCAGCATCCCAACCAGAATGGAAGGAGTTCCTCCAGCAGGGAAGGAAGTCACAGGTTTCTGCAACAAGAACAGGAAGTCAAGCACATGTTGTTGTTGTTGTTATTTGCCATGGAGTCGAACCTGACTCATAGCTGACCCCTCCTTGGGTTTCCGAGGCGGTATCACTACAGAAGTAGATTGCCCAACCTTCCTTCCAAGGAGTGCCTGGTGGGTTTGAACCACTGGCCTTCTGGTTAGTAGTCAAGTGCCTTAGGCACTACGCCACCAGAGCTCCTCATCAAGCACATAATGAAGTTTTAATATTTGTGAAAGTGAAGCATTTTAAATAGCTGCTAGTCATAAATGTGGGCAGTTGGTGTAGTCTCTTATCAACAGTCATGGGGCTGGCCGGAGGAATTGTTGCTTAGGCAGAGAGTACTTGGTGGGTCACATGGGCCAATAAACCCAGGGCCTGGTAGTTATCTGTGAGCGGGTTAACTCCCTCAGAGTTTGGGGCAGTTTTGTTCTGATCTTTCAGTTCTTAGGCTCTGGTATGTCTGCAGGGTAGATATGGGTATTTCTACAGTTGTCACCAAAGGGCAAGTGAGAAAAGAATGACTTGTACATCAGTGTTCATCCCCCCAGGTGGAAGCAGCCTGACGGTCCTCCAGCAGCTGATTGGCTAAACAGAATGGGGGCCATCCATACGAGGGAGTGTCATCCAGCCATGAAGAGAAATGGAGTCTGGATCCTTGCTACGACATGGTGCAACCTTGAAAACATCGTGCTGAGTGAAATGAGTCAGTCATAAAAGGATAGATATTGCATGTTTCCACTTATAGGAAGTATCTGGCATACACTCCTTCCTGTACAGAGACCTAAGTTTATTAGTGCTTACCGGGGTGGGAGGAGGGCGAGGGAGGAGTCTTTGCTTAGGGGGTACCGAGTTTCTCTTAATGGTGGCGGAATAAATTGGAAACCCATGGTGGTGATGGTTGCACATCAGGATCATAACCAGTGTCACTAAATTGTACATGAAAAATACATTGCATCAGCAAACATTTTGTTACATATATTTTTACCACAATAAAATAATAAGTTAAAAAATAAAGAAAAAAGCCAAACAAAGAACAGGCAAGTGAGTTAAACATTTACCTCAAGTAGACACACGCCCTGGAGAGAACAATCATGGGAGAAGGAAGGGCTGCTTACGCACAGGGAGATAGCTCAGGGTGCAGAAGAGTATGGAGGGATGGACACTGGGAAGAGGTAACTATGGGGAGGAAG
>NW_006921784.1:6008290-6036733 GCF_000298275.1 Orycteropus afer afer
CTTCTCCTGGGACACAGAAAATTCTCAGTTATTTCTTTAAATATGTTATTCTTGAAAATATTTCTATTTTTAAAGTGGCCTTCAATGCCTTCTTCCACATAACTGAGTAACTTCAGAAAATTAGATCTAGCCAATGATTGTAGTATTTTTTTAGTCAAAAGTGGAAAGGGGAGGTTCAAATAATAATAGCACCATAGAGAAATGAGCATTAATAGTAAATTAGCATAATAGTTCTTTCTGATATCCTGTCCCTTGGTCAAAGATGTCTGCCCATGTTGCCAGGCAACCCACGGACCTACGCACAAAGGGTATCCCGGGAGTCCAGTTTGAGTCAGGTATGGGGATGTCAGGTGTGGGATGTCAGCTTGGGGATGTCTGCAGTGACCAGACCAGGGCTGGAAATCACACACACAGAAGCCCATTCCCATCCCCCTAGGGATATAAGGGGAGAGGCTGAGAGAGGAGGAGAGTTAGGAGCTCTGGTAGCATAGTGCCTAAGGCATTTGACTGTTAACCAGAAGGCTGGCAGTTCAAACCCACCAGCCACCCTTTGGAAGGAAGGTTGGGCAATCTACTTCCGTAGTGATACTGCCTTGAAAACCCAAAGAGGGGTTGCTATGGGTCGGGTCTGACTCTACAGCACATAACGACAACAACAAAGAGGTTAAGGGATTTATCTGAGAGCAATTAAGACACTGAGGAGGGATGAGGGACCAGACATGAGCTTTGCCCAAAGGTCTGGAAATCATGTTTTACAATCACGATTCAGAATACCAAAACCAGGCCTAACAATGACAGTGGACCAAACTCCGCATCCCAGGGTGCACAGCTGCTGGGCATGTCAGTGCCCGTTGACAGAAATGGCCTGCCTGCGGCTGGGCGGCAGGGACATTCAAAGCCTCATGGAAACCCCTTGTGAGAGCACAAAATGAAGTCAAAACAACATTGGTTAAATCCAAAACAAGAGAATTCAACACAAATTAAGTTTGTAATACAATCATGTTTAAAACCCAATGGCAATTTTACAAGTTCATTTTAAAATGCATTTGATTTCAGTAGAAGTGGTTTTTAACATTGTCCCCATTGGTTTAAAATCTATGAAAGAAGTAGAAGCTGGTTGAGGCAGGGGCGGGGGCCAGGGGCCTGCGGGCTAAGTTTCTCCTGCTCTGGGCTTCACCTGCATCCGCAGGGGGCTCTTGCTGTCCGCCTGTGAAGCCCTGGCATTCCTCTGAGTAAGCTGGTGCAGCACCATGGGAAAAGCCTCTGGTCTATCCAGATGGGAAACAGTGGGTCTCAAACTGGAATATGCAGCAAACCTGGGGTGGGTTTCAGAAATGCAGATTCTCAGGTCCCACTCCCAGAGGCTGATTTGAAGACTCTGCCTTTCTCCCCAGCAGCCCAGCTGAGTCTGACGCCGGTCCCCCTCCCGCCCCACTGTGCTGGACGCGCTTTGTCCAGGGTTGTGACCGGCAGGCCCAGGGCACCTGCCTCCCAAGCCCAGTGCTCTTTCCACTAAACTTCACTGACTCTTCAACTCCCCACAGGTAAAAGTCTCAACTTCAGGCTGGTAGACTGAATTGCATTTTTCTCTGCACTTCCAGCGGAATCCATCTGCTGGTTTGTAGCTAAGGGCAGTGGTGGTGGCTCGCTGGTAGAAGTCTCAGCTGCCACGTGGGAGACCCCAGTTTGACTCCCAGTCAATGCACCTCGAGCACAGCCGCCAGCCAGCCCTCACTGGAGGCTTGCGTGTTGCTACGGCGGTGAACAGGCTTCAGCGGCGCTTCCAAGCTAAGACTCAGAAGAAAGGCCTGGCGATCCACTTTTGAAAATGAGGCAGTGGAAACGCTATGGATCACGATGGTCTGATCTGCTGCCAATTACGGGCAGGATGCAGGACTGGGCAACGCTATGTTTCATTACGCATGGGGTCGCCATGAGTTGGGGGCCACTCGATGGCCACTGATAACAGCAGCTGGTGGAGAGACACATGAACAGATTAGCTGGTTTCTGGATATGGCTTCGGCACATGAAATTCATCCAGCTGCTTTAATATTATTGCCGTTGCCAGTTATCTTCTTTTGCGAGTACTCCCATGATACTGCCTTTGGCAGGCACAGCTCTGAAGGGCCCTGTCAGCACAAGGTCATGCTTCAGTCTAACACCAGCTTAGAGGATGACACGGTTGTCTGTGTTGTAATAAGGACCTCGTCCACTAGAGGTTCACCTAAGAAGGAAAGGAGAACAGAAGGAAATGAGAGAAGGCCAGCTGGAGCCTCAAAGAAGCTTTGGAAACTGTCAAAGGGGCACCGTGCTCACGTGAAGAAAGAGTGTGACGATGCACTGTTTGGAGAAAAGCTGTAACATTGCACTTTTCTAAAAGTCTGCATGGACACACTTGAAGATAGGAAAGCACTCACTGAGCGGGAACAACTGGGGCACAGGTGTCCTCCTGGTCTCTTAAGCATTCTGCCTTGTAGATGTGGTAAGAGAAAGCTAACAGCAAGTTGAATACCACATTTTGGAAGTTTGAGGTGATGGCGTGGAACTCAAATTCTATCCCTTCCCTGTTGTTAGTGTTAGGTGCCGTCGAGACAACGCCGACTCATAGTGACCCTACGTACAGCAGAACGAAACACTGCCTGGTCCTGCACCACCCTCACAGTCCTCGCTATGCTTGAGCCCATCATGGCAGCCACCGTGTCAGCCCATCTCCTTGAGGGTCCTCCCCCTTCTTTGCTGACCCTCTACTTTACCAAGCATGATATCCTTCTCCAGGGACTGGTCCCTTCTGACAACATGACCAAAGTATAGGAGATGAAGTCTGGCCATTCTTGCTTCTGAGGAACATTCCAGGTTGTACTTCTTCCAAGAAGGAGCTCTGGTAGTGTAGTGCCTAAAGCCATTGACTGCTAACCAGAAGGCTGGGGTTCAAACCCACCGGCCACTCCTCGGAAGGAAGATGGGGCAATCTACTTCAGTAGTGATACTGCCTCGGAAACCCAAGGAGGGGTCGCTATGAGTCGGGTCCAACTCGACGGCACAGAACAACAACAGTAAAGCTTCTTCCAAGACAGATTTTTTTGTTGTTCTGACCATCCATAGTATTTTCAATATTTCTTCACCAACACCACAATGCAAATGCATCAGTTCTTTTGTGGTCATCTTTATTCATTGTCCGGCTTTCACATGCATATGAGGCTACTGAAAGCAAGAGAGTTTGGGTCAGGTACACGTTAGTCTTCAAACTGACATCTTTGCTTCTTAACACTTTAAAGAGGTCTTTTGCAGCAGATTTGCCCAGTGCAATATGTCATCTGATTCCTTGACTGCTGCTTCCACGGGCATTGATTGTGAATCCAAGTAAAATGAAATCTTTGACATCTTCAATCTTTTCTTCATTTATCATGCTGTTGCTTATGGATCCAGTGGTGAGGATTTTCGTTTTCTTTATGTGACATGTAATCCATACTGAAGACTGTTGTCTTGGATCTGCATCAGTGCTTCAAGGAAGTCTTCTTCACTTTCAGCAAGCAAGGTCATGCCATCTGTATATCGCAGGTTGTTATCGAGTCTTCCTCCAATCCTGATGCTGCGTTCTTCTTCACGTAGTCCAGCTTCCCAGATTATTTGCTCAGCATACAGATTGAATAAATATGGTGAAAGGATACAACACTGAGGCACACCATTCCTGATTTTAAACCACGCAGTATCCCCTTGTTCTATTCAAACAACTCTCTCATGGTCTACACACAGTTTCCTCATGAGCACAAGCACAATTAAGTGTTCTGGAATTCCCATTCTTTGCAATGTGTCCATAATTTGTTATGATCCACACAGTCAAATGTCTTCGCATAGTCAGTCACATTCCATCCCTAGTCAAAAAAAAAAAAAAAAGAGGAACATGCATGAATTGCTGTGAGCAGGGAGAGTGAGGGAAAAAAGAAAGAGAAGGGAGGAAAGGCCAGGGCCATCTTTGGAGAATGACAGCGTGATGAGGTTTCTTCCTCTGCTTTGAACAGTTTCATAGGGGTCTTAAGTTCTCAGGTGGTTTTCAAAGCCTTAGGGGTAAGTTACTCATGAAGAAGCAGCCACCCCAGACAGCTTGCAGGGAAATGGGGAGAGTCAGTGCCTTGGTGGTTTCTCTTACTAAGCCAGGACTTTTTAACGCTTGTGAAGCAAGCAGCAGAGAGTTTTCATAATGAGACGTTTTGCCAAGAGAGTCATCAGCATTGCAATAGAAAGGAAAGTTTCTCTCAGGAAGGAGGGAGCAGCACCCAGAAGGAGGCAGGGCTGCAAACCGGTTCATTCCAGGGCTTCTAACCAGTTCATTCCAGTTGGACCCCCTGCTGAGAACTTGCCTTTACCCCCCCCAGATATACTTAATTTCAACGGCACATAACAACAACAACAACCTACATCTTATGAGGAATTCTGGTGGCACAGTGGATAAGACATTTAGCTGCTAACCAGAAGGTCAGTGGTTCAAATCCACCAGCTGCTCCATGGAAAGAAGAGGGGGCTACCTACTTCCATAAAGATTTACAGCCTCAGAAACCCAATCGGGGTTGCTGTGAGTCAGAATCAACTCGATGGCAGTGGGTTTGGTTTGGTTTTATACATCTAATAAATACATAAGAATCACTGGGGTTTCTATGAGAATCACCCAGATTCTGATTCAGTACAGCTAGGGTGGAAATGCAGGTTCCCAGCAGGGGTTCTAACCAGAATGAACCGGTTTGAAGCTCTTCCAGGAAGAAGAGGGAGGGTTCTTTGGTGACTTGTCCAGGGGACTCTAGCAGCTGGAGAATCATTCCTTCCTGAGGAATGATTCCTTCCTCAGGAAGGAGTCCCCCTCCCCTTCAGGGCACAAGGGTTTCATTTGTACTTTGAAGGAATTGCACTCGATGATATAGTTGCCATCAAGATTCCAACTTCTGGCAACCCCTGTGTCTCAGAGTTGAACTGCTCCAAAGGTTGGTTTTGCAGAGGTAGATCTCCAGGCACCTCTTGGTGGACTTGAACTGTGAACCTTTCAGTTTGCAGCCAAGCACACTAACTGCACCACCTGGGGACTCATGGTACGAGGTGGTCTGTGGGCTCCGGACGGGTGGCCTTCTCCTTGTAGGACTGACTCATTCTTCAAGGATGATGCATGAAAATCGTCTGAGGTCTCCAAAGGTTGTTAAAGAAGTCCTGTTGTAAATCTAAAAGTGCTTCTGAAAGGTCAGTAACCACTTCTGAAAATATTCCTCTCATCCCTCCGAATTTTCATTGTCATTCCTGGAGTGTTCAAGATGTTGCAAAAGTGGTCATTTAGAATAATCTTCTGGCGCTACTCACTTGATTTCCCAGAACGTCATCTCAGACAGATTGGTTGGCCTGTTTTTTTAAAAAAAAGAAAAATTCTATGGCTTCTTTAGAAATTTACCACCAAAAAAAAAAAAAAACTCACTGCCATCAAGTTGATTCTAACTCATAGTGACCCCCACTGGGTTTCCGAGGCTGTAAATCTTTATGGAAGTAGATTGCCTCATCTTCCTCCTAGGGAGCAGCTGGTGGGTTTGAACTGATGACCTGGTTAGCAGCCAAATGCCTTACCCACTGTGCCACCAGAACTCCATAAATTTATTACAGTTATTTTATTTTACCAGAAAAAAAAATTATTTTTCCAAACACGCTGGAAAAGCACATCGCCTGCCCCAGTGCCGCTTTGGCTGAAGTGTTAATGAGGGGCAGTTCCTGGGCATGGTGTGTATTGATTTTCAGCGTAGTGCCTAAGGCACTGCGGTTCAAACCCACCAGCCACTACTCAGAAGGAAGGTGGGGCAATCTACTTTCATAGTGATAGCCTCGGAAACCCAAGGAGGGGTCGCTATGAGTTGGGTGCGACTCAACGGCACATAACAACAACCAATCCCTGGAGCTCTGGTTGCTCAGTGCCAAAGGCATTTGACTGCCAACCGGAAGGTTGGTGGTTCAAACCCGCCAGCTGCTCCACAGAAGGAAGATGGGACAATCTACTTCCATAAAGATTTACCACCTTGGAAACCCAACGGGGGTTGCTGTGAGTCAGAATTGACTCAATGGCAGTGAGCTTGTTTTTTTTTAATCAATCCTTACAATGTCTTGGGAGAGGCTTCTGTGCAAGGCCCCGGTGGAGTATCGGTGAGGGTGAGGTCCTACCCTCAGACGTCAGCCCCAGCTGGCAGTGACAAGCCCCAGGAGGGATGTCCCTGTTGTTATTAGCTGCCATCGAGTCAGCACCCAACACATGGAAACCCCATGCACAACAGGACAAATGCTGCCCAGTCCTGTGCCGGCCCCATGGTCGGTAGCAGGTCCACTATTGTGATTCATAGGTTTTCTCAGAAGCAGCTCACAAGGCCTTCCTTTCTAGTTCATCTTAGTCTGGAAGTTCCACTGAAACCTGTTCCGCATCATAGCAACACTCAGGCCTCCACCGGGTGGTGGTTGCACATAAAGAGTGTTGGTCAGGAATTGAACTTGGGTCTCCCACATGGTAGGTGAGGATTTAACCACTGAATCACGGGTGCTGACATTCCATGGGATAGGGTTAAAGAGTACAATCAGGACTGAGTACAGAGAGAAGACTACAATGGTGAAGGAAAGCTTCACAAAGACTAATCTAGTGAACCAATAAACAGCCTGAGTGTCAGAGTAGAACTGTGCTCCACGGAGTTTTCAATGGCTGATTATTGGACGTAGATCATTGGGCCTTTATTCTGAGTGCCTCTATGTGGACTTAAACAACCTTTCAGTTACTAGCCAAGCACATTAACTGTTCGCCCCACCCAGGGCCTGGGAAAGCTTCACAGAGGGGGCTTATCATGAGAAATTTGAGCAGGATCTTGGGGGAAGGTCAAGGTTTGGACGCACAGAGGAGAGCAGGAAGAGCATGCCCTCCCAGAAGGAACAGAGGGGCAGCTGCTCAGAAATCCAAGGATGACAAGAACATGTGCGGACAAAGAGCGGACCAGTCTGGCAGGATTTCCAGAAAGGACTGTAAGTCCTAGAAAAGTTTCAAAACTAAGTATAAATTAAAAGTTTGTAAACACAAGAGAACAACGATGGTTAGGAATCAATCAAGGGTTCAATAGGAACGAGCCATTTCCTGTTTTTTATAAGGTTACTAGACTGGAAACTAGAAGAACTAACTATCCTGAAAGTGCAGCTGGAATGCTCCTTGGAAGAGAGAATGGCCAGACTTCATCTCACCTACTTTGGTCGTGTTGTCAGAAGGGACCAGTCCCTGGAGAAGGATGTCATGCTTGGTAAAGTGAAGGGTCAGCAAAGAAGGGGAAGGCTCTCAACAGAATGGACTGACCCAGTGGCTGCCACGACGGGCTCAGGTACAGCAAGGATTGTGAGGCTGGCACAGGACCAGGCAGTGTTTTGTTCTGTTGTACACAGGGTTGCTATGGAGTGGAGCTGACTTAATTGCACCTGACAACAACAGACTGGAAACTAGAGAGTGTTGTTAAGGGGATCCTTATGATTTATTTGGTCTTTGCCAACCTAAGGTTTCTATGTTCCTGTGCAGGGCACCTGACAGAGACTGTGATAATCTTGGTGGGAATACAGTTTGTACAATTGCACCTTCATCCTCAAAGATAGCTGGTGACAGACCGATAGCAGCACAGAGGACAGTCTACAGTACTACTGCAGGATCTATGTGTGGCCCATTTCTTCTTTCCGACTTCATTGATGTTTACCAATGACATAAGGAAACACACACAGGAGTATCCAAGTATTGGGTAACATGAAACTGGAAGGACTGGAATGATGGACAAAAACAACTAGCTGAAATACGGAGTATAAATGTAGAACATGGTAGCTAGGATCAAGAAATCAACTTTTCAAGAAGCAGAGGGTGAAATATGTTTTAACTACTGTGCATGTGAAAAGAGACCCAAGGCTTTTAGATTGCCACCTACCTTGCCCAAAAGCCTGCATTTAATAAATATATGGTGTCTACTATGGTAGTTAAGTTTGTGTGTCAACTTGGCTGGGCCTGGTTGAGTGGCTGGGCAGGTGGATGTAGTAATTCCCCATTGGTGAGATTGGTAATCAGCTCCATGGTGGAACCTACTGCAGTAGCTGAGTAACTGCTTTAAGGATGTGATTTGCTTCCCGTATATAAGAAACAGCTTTGGGAACAGTCTCTAGCCTTTTGGCACACTTGAACTTTGCATGTAGCCAAGCAGTTGTTTAATAGCCTGCCATGCCCTGCCGATCTTGGGACTTCATCTGGACTTGAATTAGTGGCCTGCCATATTGTCTGGTAACATTGGGACTGTGCCTTTTCACTTGTCAGCCTTGGGCTTGTCAGCCTCAGCAGCCAGCAGCTGTCTGAGTGAAGAAAAGCCTCCAGCTTCAGTGGCCTGGGAGCAGGAGGCAGAGCTGAACTCCAAGGTTGACGGGGTCTCACCCAGCCCCTAGAGCCTGGCACTTTGAACTCGGACTGAAAATTGTAAGAGAATAAACTCCTGCTCAAGCCATCACATTTGTGGAATATTCCTGTTAGAGCGGCACAAGGTAACCAAAACATCTATGTATGTTGCCTACCATGTTCGTTTATTGTAGTACGGTGGCTTGCATGTTGTGGCGATGTTGGAAGCTATGCCACCAGTATTTCAAATATCAGCAGGGTCACTCATGGTGGACAGGTTTCAGCAGAGCTTCCAGACTAAGACAGACTAGGAAGGAAGGCCTGGTGATCTACTTCTGAAAATTAACCAATGAAAACCCTATGGGTCCCCACAGAGCATTGTCCAACATTGTGCTGAAAGATAAGCCCTTCGGTTGGAGGGCACTCAAAATATGGAGTGCCTGCAACAACGGACTTGAGTATATCATTGATCATGAAGATGACACAGGACCGGGAAATGTATTGTTCTGTGACACGTAAGATCACTGTGAGTCAGAGCCGTCTTGACAGCAACTAACAACAACATATTGTATTTAACCCCCCAGTTAGTTTCAGGCACCAGCGTGGGCAGCGGGCAGACCATGGAGAACCAGACACACTTCGACTCTGACCTCACATAGCCTGCCGTTCAGTAGGAAGAGAAGCAAACACATAAAATCATTGAACAAATGAAGGTTAGAAGGAGCATAATGAGGACCCACACTCATGAGGGGGTCGGGCAGGCTCTCTGAGGAAGTGGCCTTCAATCTGAAGCGGGAGGAGGCTCAGGGGGCAGGAAGTTCCAAATGTAACAGTGACTGCACTGGCCCCGAATCCGTTAAGAACTTGATGAACTCTAGATATGAAAAGAAATCCAATGAGGCTTGTTCAACGTGAACTCTGCTGTTCTTCCAAAGCAATGGAGGGTCTCGATCCAAGGCTGCACTACATTTCCCAGCCTTCCTTGCAGTTGGATGTGGCCATGGGTTGGTGGGATGCTAACAGAAGTGATCTGAGTTGGGAACTAGGCTCTTTAGAAGTGGGCACACCTCCTCCCTACCCTCTTTCCTTTCTTTGCTGGTTACATCCAGACTTGGCAGCGATCCAGCTTGGATCAGAACGCCCATGAAATGCTGGAGCCTCTGTGGGAAGGAGCCTGGGTCCCTATATGACTGCAGAGAGCAGAGCCCCTGGCTAACCAATCACTCACCTCAGTTACTTGAGAGAAAAAGCCTTTCTGTGTTCTTTCAGGAGACCCTGGCTCTGCCGTTAACTGAAAGATTGGCAGTTTGAGTCTACCCAGAGGCCCCTTGAAGAAATTCCTGGTGATCTACTTCCAAAAATGGCCCATTGGAAAACGTGTGGAGCATCGTCCTACTATGACATGCATGGGGTGACTATGAGTCAGAATTGACTTGGCAGCAACTGGTTTTTCAACTCTATATTCTTTCAGCTCCTGAATTATTGTCACGTCTGTTACCTAAACATAACTATTGGAACAGGAGAGCTCATTCCACCAATCAGTCCACATTTTGAATGTTGTGCTTAGTTCAGGGGTCATGCTTTTTTTAAGAGACATTGACAATTTGAAGCATGTCCGAGGAAAGGTTATGACAAGGACATTTAGGAGTCTGAAAACCAAGTCAATGAAAATCTGCTAAAGACACTACGATCATTTAGTCTGGAAAAGACCTTTCTTAGGGTTGACATGATGGATGTCTTCAAACATTGAGGAAGAAGAATTAAGCTGCATTGGGGTAGCTCCAGTAGGACCCATGGATGGTTGGAATTCATGAGGTAGTTTCTGATTCTCTATAGGAGAGACGTTGCATACAATTAGAAATGATCAGAGGCACCTCAGAAAACAGGCCTGGCAATCTCCTTCGGAGAGTCTAGAAAACCTTGCGGAGCAGTCCTGCTCTGCGACACATGGGACTGCCAGGAGTCCAAAACACCTTGACAGCCACCGGTTTGGCTTTTTGTCTTTTCAGAAAAAGGTTGGGCTGCCTTGAGTATGAGAGGCTTCTCCCTCTCCCCGCCATGTTGAGGCAGAGACGGGCTGCCACCCATGTGGCACATGTGGAGACGTGGAGGGGTGAGTCCAGCTTCAGTGTGGAGATTCGGGGACTTTAGGTAGGAGATGTGGCACATGAAGCAGGTTGAAGCCAAGTCATGATGGGAACTGAGTGTTGATTTGGATTTTAATCCTGGAGTCAAGGGGAGTCTTGAAGGCTTGAGCAGGGTAATAACATGACCATCAAAGGAATCTTCCAGGGATACCGCAGTGGCTGGCGGAGGGGAAGCAACACATTCCCTGAGCCAAGAATGATTTCAGGAAAGCCAACAGTAGAAAATACTGGTTTTCTTTACCAAAGTAGTAACAAATCCATTACCATTGAGTCCATTCTGACTCATAATGACCCAAAAGGACAGAACAGAGCTGCCCCATAGAGTTTCCTAGGCTGTACTCTTTAAGGAAGCCTACTGACACATCTTTCTCTCATGAAGGGCTGGCGGGCTCAAACCGCTGACCTTTCAATTAGCAGTGGAGTACTGCTTAACCATTGTGCCACCAGGGCTCCTTTTCTTTATTCTTGATATAATCCAAAATATATTTATGGGCTCACATTTTTAAAAATTTATCTTCCAAGATGAACAATGTCTTTATTCCAAGGAACTCCAAGTGCTTACCCCCTGAGTCAGATTCAGGCTTGTCACATATCTGAACCGCTATGTCAGGGCCAGACTGTCAAGCCCTCTTTCTCAGATAAGAAGAAGGACTTACCAAGTGGGCAACAGAGCTGTTCAAGGTCATGGTGAGTCAGTGGCAGGGCTGGCTCCTTGACTGAGGTCTCCCAATGCTCGAGCCCACACACCGCCTGGAGCCTGTGCTAAGGGAGCCTTCAACCAGGAATGTCTCCCATGGACCAGAAAAACCAACCTGGGCTGACCTCCCATCCAGAGCTGGAAATTAACCCAGAGACATTTGAAGTTCAACCAAGTTCATTTTACAGATGAGGAAACTGAGGCTAAGCAAGGTCATGTGGGCAAGGGCTGTTCTGTAACTTGAACCCAATTCCTAGGATTCTTGCACTAGAGCTCACGATTCCATCTGCCCCTAAAATGGTAGAACGCCCACCCCTTACTCCCACTCCCACTCCCCTTCCCTCTTGTACTTAGCATCACCTGGAACCAACGGGGCCATCACCATCAATTCCACTGTCTGGAAATACCGAGATTTACACTGGCTTTGGCCTTCAAACAGAGGCAACGTTCTGCAACCCTTGAAAGTGCACAGCTGAGGGGGATGGGGCAGGGAGAGCCATTTGAGCCTTGTATTACAAAGTCAAAAGGGAAAACATGTGTTTCTCATTTGTCTTGGGATGGGAAAGAAACCTTTTCCTTTCACTTACTCTTGCTTTAAACAAACAGAGAGACTGCCCTTTTTGTAAACTCACCGAACGTCAAATATTGTTCACTAGTGTGGCATCAGCTTACTAAGCCACTACGGGGCCACTCTCCTCACGTAATCCTCTCAATTAAAAGGCACTTCAGCTTGAAGACGGACGACTCAAATCATACACATTTCCTCTGATGGTTGGACAAGAGTCAGCCGTCGGAGTTGCATTTCAAAATCCATAACCTCTGGTTTCAGCCGGAGGCCAGAGGCGATGAGCTCCCAGTCATGACTCAGGAGTTTGTAAGTGAAAGCAAGCACGTCAAGTGATGTAAGAAAATTCCCCGGCTTCCCATCCCTGGGGAATTTAGGAGGTTGGGGGGGGGGCGGGGGGAGTGTCCTGGGTGCTGAGTCGCCCACCTCCCACCACAGCAGGCATCGTCAGCGCCTGACAAAGGAAGTATTCAGTTACAATGACTTTCCGGTTGGCCCTGGCGCTCAGATAATTGCTTCTCAATGTGTGTGAGAACCTTCTAAAGTAAACTAAGGAACTGAGGGTCCACATCTAGGCTGAAGGGAAGTGTCAAGTGGGGTGGGGGGGAGGGGCAAGTGATGCAAGCCTTCCTTTGAAGTCACTTTGTTTGTGAGAAGTCTGCTGTCCTCTCAGAAGGCAATTCCACTGGAATGAGCTTTCTCTACACCGCGGGGCTGAGGGCTATTGATTTTGGCCCCAGTGTTCACCTCGAGCCCTAGCTAGGACATGCACAAATCCGCTAACAACAGCCTGATGTGGAATTGCTCAGCTCTCTTTGCAACAAGGGACTTTAACTCCTGCTGTTTCTGAATGCCTCATTGTCTAGGGCAGGAAGTTGTAAATGAGGACTCTCTTTCTTCCTCTTTACCTCCTCGGAAGATTTCTACAGCGGCTGCCTGCAGTCCCCAGTCTGGTTCGTGAAGGTTGCCTCAGAACTTGTTCATGTCCTTCCATGAGCCGTGGGCTGCATGGCTTCCTTCTCAGAGGGAAATTTTCCTCAAGTTTTTCCCTGGAGAAGACACTGGGTGATCGGCTAAGGGCCACCCAAAGACAGGGAAGGTTGGATGTTCTGGAAAGGGCTGGATTGTCCCTCTTCAGTTTCTTCAGTCTGCCCTGACCTAGGCTTATTTTTCACACACACAGAGAAGACCCATCCCCAAACCTTACAATGTTCTTTTCTTAAGATATATTACACGATGACCAGCCCACACTCGGAGCATCACGCTAGGACTTGAAGGAAAAATGTGTCAGACTAACCAGTATCAGTAAGCGGATGCCTGATTCAGAACCATGACCTGCCTCCATTTGAGCAAATCCCTGGGAAGGGATTTTTTTAATAAAAAAAAAAAAAAGAAAAGAAAAAGCCTTGTGGGCTCTCCACTCCTCCTCAGTCTCCACTCTCTCTTGACATTGGGAGCAGTGGTGGTTCGGTGGTAGAATTCTCACCTTCCATTCAGGTGACCCGGGTTTGATTCCCAGCCAATGCACCTTAAACACAGCCACACCCATCCATCACAGGCTTCCCACCCATCCACCATAGGCTTCCCACCCATCCACCATAGGCTTCCATGTTACTAATAAGCTGAACATGCTTCAGTAGAGCTTCCAGACTAAGACAGACTTGGAAGAATGGCCGAGGGATCTACTTCTAAAACTCAGCAATTGACAATCCTGTTGATCATAATGGCCTGATCTGTTGTGCTTGGGGTCACCATGAGTCAGGGCCAACTCTAGACAACTAACAGCAACAATTCTCTTGACAAAGCCCTAAAAGGCGCAAGAAGGACCTGCTCAACCTTTCGCTGATGCCCCTGGTCAAGAGACTGGATGAAGAGACCCACCATCGGAGAAACAGTTCACAAGTGCAACTGCTTGAGTTAGAGGGGCTGGAAAAGGGTGGTGAAGAGGAAAGTGACAGAGACGTTGCCCCGCAGGAGGAGGAAGCCCTCGTTTGCCTGCTTCTGCATCTTCTCTTTCCTACACACCCAAAAAGAAATAAATAATGGGTTTAAATTAAACGAAAAAAATCAAGCACTGTGCACAGGACCTAGAGATTTGTGGAAGGTTAAGTACCATTGCTGTCGTCTGCTACACCTAGCTTCATCATCAACACATGTCCAAGGTTCACGGTGAAACCTGTCAGCATGTACGCTAAAGATTATTTTCTTTAAAATTACCATCAAATTGCTGAATTTTGTATTGATATAAATTTTATATTTATATAAGTTTATTTATGTATTTTATACTTATATAAGTTTTCTACTGCAGAGTTTTATATGCATGTATAAATACATGCACAGAGTCCTCAGGTGGTGCAAACAATTAACACACATGGCTGCTAACAGAAAGGTTACAGGTTCAAGTCCACCCAGAGGCACCTCAGTAAAAAGACCTGGGGAGCTACTTAGGAAAATCAGCGATTGAAAACTTTATGGTGCACAGATCTGCTCTGACATGTAAGGGGTCACCATGAGTCAGAGTCGACTCAATGGCAACTGGAAATGTACATGTACATACATGTGCACGTGTATACGTGTGTGTGGGTGGGTGTACGTGTATTTCCCTTTGCACCAAGTCAGGTACTTTTCAGCAAGAAGTGTCACCCTCACTCCTAACCAGAAATTCTCAAACCTGATTTTACATTAGAATCACCTGGACAGCTTCATCATCACATGATGCATAGTGTCTCCCTCTGAGGGTCTGAGTTAACTGGGCCGGGCTGGGCCTTGGGCGCAGATGTCCCTGAAGCTTCTCAGGTGGTTCTAATGGGTGGCGTCCAGTGAACTAGACCAGGGCTCTAATGCAGTCTCCCTCCATGGTCCACAAAATTGAGCCACACTTGATAACTCTGAACACAACAGCCTCCTTCCTTGGGCCCTAGCACTTTTCTTCTTTCCCTGTTCCCCATCCCTAGCTGCTGGCTTCAGCCTCTTCTGAGTCTGGGGTCTTGCATCCCCTGGTCTCCTGCCTTCTGGCTCTGGCATTTCCTGCTGTTTCAGGTGACAGCTTTCTCTCTCTCTCTCTCTCTCTTTTAAAAAAATTTATTGTGATTTTGGTGAAAGTTTACAGAGCAAATTCATTTTCTAGACAGCAGTTCATACACATTTGTTTCATGACATTGACTGCTCTTCTCCACAATGTATCAGTTCTCTTCCCACTTCCTCCCTGTAGTTACTTCTTCCCTGTGTCCTTCTTTCCTATGCATTTCTGCCCCTGAACAATATCCCTGTGCAAATACTACCCTTCTGTTCTCCCATGCTTGATCGTTCTAAGGAGTGTATCTACCTGGCATGAATGTTCACCCTATATGGCTGTCTGTTGTTTGGTTAGAAGCAATGGGAGTGAGTTCAAGTCCAGACGTGAAGGGTAACTAGTGACCCTAGTCTCGGAGGTCTCACCAGGCTCTATCAGACCAATAAGCCTGGTCTTTTTTATGATTTGGAGTTTTGTTCCACATTTTTCTCCCACTCTTTCCAGGATCTCCTGTACTAACCCCCCTCCAAGTGGTTGGCAGTGGTAGCCGGGCACCATCTAGTTCTTCTGGTCTCATGGTCATATAAGCTGAGGTATGCATGGCCCACTAGTCCCTTGAACTAATTGTTTGCTTGTGTCTTTGGCTTTCTTCATTCTTCTTTGCTCTGGATGAGGAAAGACCCATTGTTGCATCTAGATGGCTGCTTGCAAGCTTTTAAGACCCCAGTTGCTACTCACGAAAGTAGGATGTGGAACAATGTTTTTGTGTACTATGTTATGCCAATTGAGCTTAATGTCCCTTGTGGCCATGGTCCCAAGCCCACAAGTCCAACTACTCACTCCCTCAGGATAGTTGGTTGTGGCCAAGAAGTTGTCATAACTCTGCCGCTAGTTAGCTCTATTATATATGTGGACATTCTTATAGCACATAGAAATATCTATATAGAAATATTGTCTGCCAGCCTTATATATGGTCATGGGTGGGTACATTCCCCTTTGCCTAGATATACCTGCTCATTCAGGGGGGCTTTCTCTCAAGCAGTGGGTTCTGTGACCACTCCCTGGCCCAGTAAGTCAATGAGGAGAAGGAATCAAAAGACAAAATGAGAGAGAACAACTTGAGTAGGGTGAGGCCTGGCCACAGTGGAGAGAAGGCAGACCAAGCTATCAGCCTGTGGTAAATATATGTATAACAAAACATTTGCCATTTCAACATTCTTCCCTCCACTCTTAACAGAAACTCAGTGTCCCCTAAGAATCAAGCTCCCCTCTGCCCCTTCTTCCTACCCATATCTGGTAACCACTGATAAGCTTTGCATTCAATACACTGGCCTGTTCTAGATATTTTATATAAGTGGGATCATACAATATTTGTTCTTTTGTGATTGTCTTATTTCGTTGAGGATAATGTGTATTTTCAAGTTCATCCATGTTGTGGCACGTATCAGGACTTCATTTCTCTTTAGGCTGAATAATATTCTGTTGTATGTACATACCACATTTTGTTTACCCATTCATCTGCTGATATACATTTAAGCTCTTTCTACCTTTTGGCTATTGTGAATGGTGCTGCAGTGGATGTTGGTGTATTTGGGTTTTTATTTATAATCTATATTTTAGATTACAAATGGTGGACAAAGAGTTTTTTAAGTCTGGGTAGACGCTCCACCCACTGCCGTCGAGTCAGGTCCAACTCATAGCGACCTTTCCTTGGGTTTCTGAGGTGGTATCGCTACGGAAGTAGATTGCCCAACCTCCCTTCCGAGGAGTGGCTGCTGGGTTTGAACCGCCAGCCTTCTGGTTAGCAGTCAAATGCCTTAGGCACTATGCCACCAGAGTTCCAGGTGTCTCAAACTCTCACCCAGCTGTTCTGTCTTCTTTAGACCTTGTCTTGCCCATCTGACCTCACTATGAGCTTGTTTCTGGAAGCACCACACTGAACCAGCATCTGTTGATTTATGGTATATTTTGTATCACAAGAGAATTTTTGTATTTTTAGCTAATAATTTGTTCTAGTGTCTGGTGGACACCCTCACTGCACCTTTCTTTTGCAGAATTGCCCTTGTCATTTTCTCACCTTCATTAAATCTGGATTTATTTATTTGAAAAGATTAATCAGTGAATCTTGTTGGATCTGCATTATAATGAATCTGTAAATTGATCTGGGGCTAAAGAAATTCTCTAAATTTAACTTTCCCAGTCAGTAACACCTGTTTTATTCAAATCTCTTTTTAAATTTCCCAATGAAATGGTGTCCTTTTCTTTATCACAATCCCCCACAGTGATTAACAGCTTCTCTTACTACTGTGAATGGTATGTCTTTATTGTGGTTTCAGTTGCTTACTGGTCTAGAAGAACATCTTTGACCTTAGTGTGTTTATGTTGTATCCAGTAATTATAAAAATACTCTCATCAATTCCGGCAGTTTTTAGCTGATCCTTTTAGATTTGTTTAGTATGCAGCCACACTGTGGCCAAGAGTGATGTTCTGTGTTGACTTGTGAGTCAGGGAGGACTGGTCCAATGTGCTGATCTCTGACCAGGTTGTGCCTAGAACTTGGGGTCCAGCCCAGGAACCATATTTGAAGATGTACATTGAAAACCTAGCTTGTGTCCTGATGAAGGTGACCGTATAGTGAAGGGTCTTGCATCCATGTGATATGAGGAATGTTTAGAAGAACTATGTTCAGCTTAGATACAGAAGGCCTTTGGAGGAGTGTAATGTCTGCCTTCACACAGTTATAGAGCTTTCATAGGGAAGAAGGAAGACACCTAATCTGTATTCTTCCAGGAGATGGCATACAAAAGGAAGTAGAATTTGGCTCAAGGATCCAAAGCATCTTTTGCATTAAGGCTGTTTAACAAGAGCCAACTACCTGCAGCAATAGTGGCTTACCTCATCCTTCACTCATTTCACAAATGTGTAACGAGGTCTATTATGTGCTACGTGGGATCACCTGCCAGATCTTGGGGCAATGGCAGCCTGATCCTAAGGAAGCTTACCGTCCGCTAGGCCCTGAAGGGTTGGGGTCCAGGCAGGTGGGGGAGGGGAGACCTTGTTCACGATGTTTATATATATATATATGTATATATAGGAGCTCTGGTAGCATAGTGCCTAAGGCATTTGACTGCTAACCAGAAGGCTGGCAGTTCAAGCTCATCAGCCACTCCTCAGAAAGAAGATTGGGCAATCTACTTCCATAGTGATACTGCCTTGGAAACCCAAGGAGGGGTCGCGTCGCTATGAGTTGGATCCGACTCGACAGCAGTGAGTATGTATATATATATATATATATATATTTCTGTATGGAAATGGAGGTTGGCCAGATGTCCACTGTGTCCTCTCAGAGCTAACATACAATGTGGAAAAAAAAAACAAACCCATAAAACAACCAACCCATTGTCATTGAGTTGATTCTGACTCATAGTGACCCCCAAAGGGTTTCCAAGGCTGTGAATGGTTATGGCAGCAGATTGCCTCATCTTCCTCCCACGGAGCAGCTGGTGGGTTTGAACTGCCGACCTTCTGGTTAGCAGCCAAATACCTTACCTATTGTGCCACCAGAACTTGAGACACCACATGTCAAAGAAAATGTATGTGTGTAAAATGAATAGTCATTTTAAGAAACAGATTTACATGACCATGGAGGAGTCTTCCTTAGCAGGGAATATGCAAAAACTTAGGCCCTCTCCACCCTTCTTCACGAATTTCTCTTCAAAGTCTGAGACTTGACTCTCCTGCTTCCCATTACAGCATTCCCAGGGTTGCCCCACCCCAACAGCGGTCACTCAACCACCAGAACAGCCCAGACACACAATGGCTGCTCAGGCCTGAACCACCCAAGCAGGGAAGCCATTCCCAGCCCAGAATCCCAGCAGAGAACACTGCCCGCGCCTGTCTTCGGGGTTTCCCCTTCTGCCCCTGCCTGGGACACCCAGCCAGGGCAAGCAAAGCCAGAAACTCACTTGCAGTGTTTTTAGCAGTCCTGGGCCGGGGGTGGAAGGGAGAGGCCTCTGCTCCGCCTTAATGAGCCCAAGCAAAGCTGCTACCAGGGAGGTTAATCTGCCCTGAGATAGGAGAGAACCGCTCCCGGAGGCGGAGGGGGCAGGCGGGCCCAGTCTGGCCCAGGAAGCCAGGATGGCTGAGTCCACACCCAACCAAGGTAAACCTTGCATCCCAATGGCCCAGGAGCAGGCAGGTCTGTACCTCCAGGAAGAGATTCCTGTCCCCTTGCTTGAATGTTGCCCTTTGACCCTAGGAGAAGATAAATACATTTTTTAAAAGATCTGTCATCTGTGCTGGGAACCAGCTGGTACTTAATGGCCAAGGAGACCTCCCCAAACAAAGGACTCCATCTGGGCTTGATCACAGTGTTCTCTCCCCAACTGTCCATCCTCTCCCTGGTGCCCAGCACACATGGACATCCTCACACATGTATGCACACACATGTACATGAGTATGCACACGTTCATCCACTCATACATCCTTACACACATAAACACACTCTGTGCACACATGTACATGACTATGCACACATCCACATACTCATAACATCCTCACATATATACACATACCCTCCCATATGTGTGTACACACATATACAAGAGTGTGTGTGCATGTTCACACAATCATACATCTTCACACACATACCCACACCCTCACACATGCATGCACACACATACATGAGAGTGCACACATTCACACACATCCTCACACACATATACACACCCTCATGATTCTATGTGTACACATGTACATGCATATGCACATGTTCACACACCCTCACATAAACACACACCCTTACATGTGTGTGCACACTAAATACATGAGTGTGCACATGTTCACCTCTATACACACATAGCCTCACACACATCTTCACAGATATATGCACACATCCTTACACATGTATGCACACATGCATCATGTACCTATACAAAAGTATGTACCTGTTCACCTTCACAACACATCCTCACATATTTGCATATATACACAAGTGCACATATACATGAGTGTGCACATGTCCACTCTCACACATCCAATTTCACACATCCTCGCACACATGTACACGCATAGCATGCACATATACACTAGTGTGGAGACATACATCCTCACACATGTGCTCACATTCACACAAGCACATGGTCTCACACATGCACACATATACAGTCTTATATACATCCTCACACACAAGCATTCTCACACAAACACATGTACACACACATCCTTACACAATCATACACACATACACAGATGCACACCCATCCTTGCACACACACCCCACTTTTGTGCTGATGCTTCTCCTAGAGTTAATTCCACCCTCTCCTCCATGGAGGCCAGGGGCTTCCCTCAGGGGCTAGGTTTCAATTTGAAGCTCATGGCCTGGGACCCAGCTTGGCAGATGGCTGATAGCCAAGCCCCAGACCACGGGCCACGTGCAGACCACACGGAAAGTTGGACAAACCTACCCTTAGTAGCTTGGTGACCTTGGACATGGTACCTAACCTCTCAGAGTAGTCTCTCATCCCCAAAAGGGACATAATGACACACTTTGGCCGGCTGGGAGGACTGAGATAACCTAGGGGAGTGGCTGCACACAGTAGGTGTTCTGGAGAGATTCAGCCTCCCTCTTGTTTCCCTTGGCTCTTCTCAGTCACTGGAATCCCTCAAGCCTCCATTCTCTGGGGCTTCAGACACATGAGGAATGGCATAATGATCCCATGTGTATTGGGAGTGGTTGTTGTTGTTGTTATTTGCCATCGAGTGTGGAGACCCGGGAAATTCAAGTGTGAAACCCTAAAGGCAGTTCACGTTGCTGCTGTAAAAAGGAGCATTTTCAGAAAGTGGCTGGCTCTCCTGGCCTCCCTTTCGGAAGCTTGGCTGCCCCAAACATTTCCAGGGATCTTCTAAGAAAGTTGCCATGGCAGGGTGATTTTGAAGGTGATGGAAAAGATGTGGCTTTTCCTCTATAAAGTCACAACAGCCAGTTGGGGGAAGCAGAGGGAAAAGAAGCTACAGGAAAGGAGAGCCAAAGAGACATGTCCTGACGCGCTCCACGGCCGCTGCCCAAAACAGCTGGAAAGGCACTCATGGCACGAAGGGAGCGAGAAGACGGCCAACCCATCTTCTGGCTTCAAGAGCACGGAGGGGGCTGGAGCAGACACTGGGAGCTTTCCTCCGCGTGATCACACGGCCTCCTGAGGCGGGGGCTGAACAATTGCTGTTTCTCTTCCCACCAACTGACCTTGGTATCTCCTGTTGTAAGTGGGAGGTTCTGTGAAGATGAGCAAACCCATAGTTCTAGACACTCAGCTGTTTGGGGGACATTAAGCTTCTGGTAAAGATGATGGAAAAAAATGGGAATTGATAAAGGTGACGATGGCTGAACATGAGGAACGTGATGTCACTGAACTGTCCACGCGAAAACTGTTGAAACGGCAAATGTTTTACACACTTATTTACATAGTACAAATAACCAACTCAGGAGGTGGCCATAGTAATGCCCATTTTACAGATTGGTACCTGCTCAGAGAGAGTGTGACCTGGTCTAATAGCGCAGCTGGCAGGGGGCAGAGCGAGTATTTGAACACAGAGCCATTTGGCTCCTAACCCTGTGCTGTGCTCTGCGGATGGACAAGGTGGTCGCCGGGTAGCCCTCCCCCGCACGCAGGGAGCCAGATCGTCCTGGGACTTCCTGGCCGGAAACTGCCGTCTGCATGACCTCAGCCGGCCTCCTTGCTTCACAGATGGGGAAAGTGAGAAGAACCCAAGAAGGCCAGTGACCAGCCCAAGGTCACATTGCATGTGATATCCAGTCCTTATTCCCAGACTCCACCCGCCCTGCCAGCCCCAGAAGACAGCTGGGGGCTCTGAGAATGAGAAAAACCGTCAGGGACACCCCCGAGAAGACAGCTGGAAGGTGAGGCATGCCAGCAGGCTTTGTGAAACAGCACTGATCACGGAAGGACTGTTTCCCCTTTTTGAGAAATTCTCCGGCATCACACAAGCCTTGAGGGAAGAGAGGAATTTGGCAGGCGTCTGGTTCTACTCCATCTGGAGGCCAGGGCGAGGACCAGGATGGAGGCCAGGGCCAGGACCAGGAAAGCCAACACCCGTTTGCTTTAGTCTCATCCGGACATGCCATTCCAGCCCTCATCCTGGGATGCTCAGCCTGCCTGATCCAGGCCTGACAGGGACATTCAGAGAGAGCGACTCCACCCAGAACCCCAAAGTGGGTCACGGACGGCCCACCGTGCAGTTCTGCAGTGTTAATCCTGTCCAACCTAGCAAAGACGTGCCTGCCCATCTGGAAGCAAGTCTCATGTCATTATCTCTAAAAGAGGACATCCTAACACACGAGGAAGCAGCTCCTGTGTGCCAGGCATGGGGCTCAGTGTCAGTTTTTTTTTTTAATTTTGATTGTGATTTGGGTGAAAGTTCACAGAACAAATTCATTTTCCATACAGCAGTTCATACACATGTTGTTTCACCACTTGACTGCAGTTTCCCACAATGTAACAGCTCTCTTCCCACTTCCTCCCTGTAGTTACCTCTTCCCTGTGTCCTTCTTTCCTATGCATTCCTGCCCCCTGAGCCATCTCCCTGTGCAAACACTGCCCTTCTATTCTCCCACGATTGTTCGTTCTAAGGAGTATAATTTGCCTGATGTAAATGTTCACCTCATAGGCCTGTCTATTGTTTGGCTGGAAGCCACGGGAGTGAGTTCAATTCTAGACTTCAAGGATAACTAGGGGTGGTAGTCTTGGGGGTCTCACCAGGCTCTGTCAGACTAGTAAGCCTTGTCTTTTTTATGGTTTTGAGTCTTGTTCCACATTGTTGTTCCCCTCTGTCCAGGATCCAGGGGCTTAGTGTCTCACCCACATTCTCTTGCTCCATCTGTACCGTATCTCTATCAATTAGGGACCATAATCTGCCACCATGCCACACACAAGGACATGAGGCCAGGGAGGTTAAACAAGGTTCCTAGCTGCCTTCATGTCGATTCCAAACCATGGCAACCCCATGTGTGTTGGAGGAAAACTGGCCTCTGGAGGGTTTTCAGCAGATGATTCTTGGGGAGTAGATTGCTGGGCCTCTCTCCCAAGGCACCTCTGAGTGGACGCGAACCTTCAACTTTCTGGTTAGCAGTGAAGTGCATTCACTGTTTCCTTCACCCAGGGAGTCCTTCACAAGGTTGCAAAGGTGATAGCGGTGGAGCCAGAGTCAGACCCAGGCATCCAGGCTCTGAGCCGAGCCCAGACTCATGCCGTGTTATCACACATCAGTCACACTCCTAGTGCTTCAAATGACACTAGAGCATTATTCAAAAGGCAGCGTGGCCCCCTCTCACCATTTCCTGGCCATTGTCCCCCACCCTACTGTCCCCTCTCCACCGGGGAATGGGGACACAGACAGAGACTCAGGGGACTCCGCACCCAGCCCCTTGTGCTGGCTGTCCTCCCCCGTAGATGAGTCAGTTGGAATTTTTAGGCATCCCAGACTCTAGAAGCCTCGGTACCAGGAGCTGTCAGGAGGTAAGAATGTGGGGAATGTACCCTTGCGTGCCCGCCCGCCCCCATCCCCAGCCTGAATCCACAGAGAGGGTGGCAGAGTGAATGACACAATGTTTGTCAAGGGTTGGAAGACAGGTGCCTGCGACGATGAGGACAAAGACCGATTCTTGTCACGGAGCTGCTGGCACAGTTTCACATTCCTCCCACATACATCCACCTTCCAGGCCTGGGACCCTGTGCCCAGCCTTGAGGAAGGGCACGAAGCCACTGATTAGGAAGCAAGACTGAAAAATGTCCCAGGTCCTCAAAGGGAGGGATGTTTGACCTCTTGGCCAGGCTCTCACTCTCCCTTGGACTCCACCGTCCTGACATGACAGGTTGATTCCATCACTCTCCTGCTCAGGGGCCCTTGGACTCCACCATCCTGACATGACAGGTTGACTCCATCACTCTCCTGCTCAGGGGCCTTTATGAATTCCACAAGGATTGCCCAGCACCTTCTCTTCCAGGGCTCTGCCCAAGGCACCAGTGCAGAGTGGGGAATAAGACAGTGAGAAGTCTCCACTTTTGTGGACTTTTCTTCTAGAGAGAGACTCAGATAATAAACAAGTAGACATGTCATTACAGATTGTGATCAGTGCTGGGAAGGAAATAAACCAGGGCTGTGAGGAAGGATGTGGACGGTGGTTTACTTTAGAATGAAGCTCACCATTTGGGAGTTCCTCAAAAAGTGAAACATAGCTTTGCCATGTGAGCCAGCAATCCCACTGTTAAGTATATACCCAAGAGACTTGAATGCAGACGCTAAACAGACACCAGCACACAAATGACCGTAGCAGCACTATTCACAATAGCTGACAGGGAAACAACCCAGGTGTCCATCAACAGATGAATGGATGGACGACATGTGGTATGTCTACACAATGGAGTATTGTTGTTAGGTACTGTGGAATTGGTTCTGCCCCATAGCAGCCCTGTGTACAACAGAACCAAACACTGTGTATCATCTGCATATTGCAGGTTATTAATGAGTCTTCTTCCAATCTTGATGCCACGTTCTTCTTCATATAGGCTATCTTCTCAGATTATTTGCTTAGCATATAGATTAAGTGCAGTGAAAGAATACAACCCTAACACACTCCTTTTCTGATTGTAAACCGTGCCATATCTCCCTGTTCTGTTTGAATGACAGCCTCCCAGTCTATGTATAGGTTCCTCATGAGTACAATTAACTGTTCTGGAATTCCCATTTTTTGCAGTGTTATCCATAATTTGTTATGATCCACACAGTCGAATGCCTTTTGGGTACTAAAGAAAAAAAAGGTAAACATCTTTCTGGTATTCTTGCTTTCAACCAAGATCCATCTGACACCAGCAATGATATTCTTCATCCCACTTCCCCTTCTGAATCTTGCTTGAATTTCTGGCAGTTCCCTGTTGATGTACGGCTGCCACCATTCTAAATTTAATTTTGGCAAAATTCTACTTGTGTAAAATATGATGTTAATGATATTGTTCAATAATTTCCACATTCTCTTGGATCACCTCTCTTTGGGATGGGCACAAATACCGATCTCTTCCACTCAGTTGACTAGTCCACTATGCTCCAAATTTCTTGGCATAGACGAGTGAGCACTTCCAGTGTTGCTACATGTGTTTGTTGAAACATCTCAATGGGTATTCCATCAATTCTTGGAGCCTTGTTTTTTCACCAGTGGCTTCAGTGCAGTTTGGACTTCCTTCAATACTATTCGTTCTTGGTTATATGCTACTTTCTGAAATGATTGGATGTCAACCGATTATTTTTGGTATGGTGATTCTGAGTATTCCTTCCATCTTCTTTTGAGGCTTCCTGCATTGTTCATTATTTTGCTCATGGAATCTTTCAATATTCCAACTCAAGATTTGAATTTTTTTCTGCAGTCCTTTCAGCTTGAGAAATGCCAATTGTGTTCTTGCCTTTTGATTTTCTCACTCCAGATCTTTGCACATTTCATCGTAATACTTTATTTGGTCTTCTAGAGCTGCACTTTGAAATATCTGGGCAGCTCTTCTGCATCGTTTCTTCTGTTCACTTTTACTACCCTCTGCTGAACAGTGAGATTCAGAGTCCCTTCTGACATCCTGACATCCGTAGTCCTCGATATCTTAACACAACTCTTCTGGTCTTCAGTCACTGGTGTTGAATGTGTCAAATCTATTCTTGAGATGGCCTCTAAGTTCAGGTGTGATGTACTGAAGGTCAAATGGGCTCTTGTGGACTTATTTCAATTTTCTTCAGCTTCAACTTCAACTTGCTTGTGAGTAAGTGATCGTCTGTTCCACAGTCAGGCCCTGACCTTGTTCTGACTGATGATATTGTGTTTCTCCATCATCGCTTCCCACAGATGGAGTCTGTTTGGTTCCTATATAGTCCATCTCACAAGGTCCATGTGTATAGTAGCTATGGTAGTTAAGGTTCTGTGTTAACTTGGTTAGGCCTGGTTTTGAGTGGCTGGGACAGCTGGATCATATTCCCTAGGATGAGACTGGTAATCAACTCCATGGTGGAATTAGCTGTGAGCAGTTGAGTAGCTGCTCTAGGGATGTGATCTGCTTCCGGTATACAAGGAGAAGCTTTGGGAATGGTCTTGAGTTTTTGACATGCTTGGATCCTGCATGTAGCTGAGTCTTCATCTCAGTGGCCTGCCATGTTGTCTGCCGATCTTTGGACTGTTAATGGACTTGAATTAGTGGACTGCCATATTGCTTGATAATCTTGGGACTGTGCCACTTTATTGGGTTTGTCAGCCTCAGCAACCAGCAGCTGTCTGGGCTAAGAGATGCCTCTGGCTTTAGTAGGCCAGAGCAGGAGGCAGAGCTGAAGCCCAAGGCTGAGACGCCTTCACCCAGTCCCTAGAGCTAGCACTTTGAATTCGGAATTCTAGCCTCTAAAACTGTAAGAGAGGAAATTCGTATTTGTTAAAGCTATCCATTTGCAGTATTTTCTGTTAGAGCCGCACTAAAGAACCAAAAAGCAAACAACCTCACTGCTGTTGAGCTGAATCCAACTCATAGTGACCCCCACTGACTTTCCAAGGCTGTAAATCTCTATGGAAGTAGATTGCCCCATCTTCCTTCCGTGGAGGAGCTGATGGGTTTGAACCACTGACCTTCTGGGTAGCAGACAATAGCCTTATCCACTATGCCACCAGAGCTCCTTAAAGAACCAAAAGAGTAGCCAATATGTTGTTGAGAAAAAATATTTGCGATGAATAAGTGGTTAATCTTACAAAATTCTATCATGCGATCTCTGGCATCATTTCTGTCACGGAGGCTGTATTTTCCAACTACTGACGCTGCTTTTTTGTTTCCAACTTTCACATTCCAATTACCAGTAATTATCAAGGCATCTTGATTGCATATTGATCAGTTTCAGACTGCAGATGTCAGTAAAAATCAATTTCTTCATCTTCGGCTTTAGCGGTTGATGTGTAAATTTGAATAATAGTCATTTTAACTCGTCTTCCTTATAGGCATATGGATATTATCCTGTCACTGACAGCGTTGTACTTCAGGATAAATCTTGAAGTGTTCTTTTTGACAATGAGTGTGACACCATTCTGCTTCAATTTGTCATTCCTGGCATAGTAGACCATACGATTATCTGACTCAAAATGGCCAATACCAGTCCATTTCAGTTCACTAATGCCTATGATATTGACCTTTAGGCGTTCCATTCCATTTTTGATGACTCCCAGTTTTCCTAGATGCATACTTCATACATTCTACATTCCAATCATTAATGGATGTTTTCAGCTGTTTTTTCTCATTTTGAGTTGTGTCACGTCAGCAAATGAAGATCCTGAAAGCTTTACACCATTTACATCATTAAGGTCGATTCTACTTTGAGGAAGCAGCTCTTCCCTAGTCGTACTTTGAATGCCTTGCAACCTGAGGGGCTCATCTTATGGCACTAGATCAGACAATGTTTCACTGCTATTCAGAAGGTTTTAGTGGTAATTTTTTTTCATAAGTAAACCACCACGTTCTTTTCTTCCTAGTCTGTCTTAGTCTGGAGGCTCCGCTGAAATCTGTCCGCCCTCCTGGTATTTGAAATCTCGGTATCATACCACCACAGCAACACACAAGCCACCCTGTACCACAAACTGACAGCCGAGTCAGTAGAAAATGGAGTATTACTGTCATAAAGAGAAATGAAATTCTGACAAATGTTCTGACATGGAGGAAACTTGAAAATATTATTCTGAGTGAAATAAGTCAGACACAAAAGGTCAAATATTGTATGATCCTCCTTACAAGAAATATCTAGACTAGGCAACTGCATGGAGACCAAAGTAGATTAGTGGTTCCCAGGGGCTGGGAGAAATGGGCAGTTATTTCTCAAAGGGTTCTGAGGTGATGAAAAATTTTGGAGACAGTTAACAGTGATGGTTGCACAACATTGTGAATGTACTTATACCACTTAAATGTACCCTTAGACATGGTTAAGATGCAAATATCATTATATATATATATGTTGTTGGTGTTAGGTGCCATCTGGTCAGTTCTGACTCATAGTGACCCTATGTGCAACAGAAGGAGACACTGTCCAGTCCCCTGCCAGCTTCATAATCCATCTTGTTGAGGGCCTTCTGCTTCTTCACTGGCCTTCCACTTTACCAAGCGTGATACCCTTCTCCAGGGCATGGTCCCTTCTGGCAATATACACACACACACACACACACACACACACACGCATATATACACACAAAACCAAACTCACTGCCATTGAGTCTGATCCGACTCATAGCAACCCTTCCTTGGGTTTCTGAGACAGTATCACCATGGAAGTAGATTGCCCAATCTTCCTTCTGAGGAGTGGCTGGTGGGTTTGAACCGCCAGCCTTCTGGTTAGCAGTCAAGTGCCTCAGGCACTATGCTACCAGCTGTTGTTGTCATTTGCCATCAACTTGGACCTGACTCATAGCGACCCCTCCTTGGGTTTCTGAGGCAGTATCACTACGGAACTAGTAGTGATCACCCAACTTTCCTGCCGAGGAGTGGCTGATGGGTTTGAACCGCCAGCATTCTAGTTAGCAGTCAAGTGTCTTAGGCATTA